>NC_068357.1:88269533-88602033 GCF_020536995.1 Dreissena polymorpha | reverse complement strand
ACCACTCGGCCATTCGCGCTGATGCAATGAGTGCATATTTTATACTTTGTATAAGCAATCCTCGCAGTATCACAAAATATAACGACAACAACAGAAATCTCAAAATTATTCAATCGTTTCGCTTTATAATTTTCCGGTGTTTAAATCGTCAAATGGATATTTTAGAGCATGGTAAATGTTCGGTATAACTGTTACCTAACAAGTATCATAACTACATGTACAACGAAGTCACCTTAGGTTGTCGAATACATCGAAATTAAAGGGGCCTTTTCACAGATTTTGGCATATTTTGAAGTTTGTCATTAAATGCTTTATATTGATAAATGTAAACATTGGATCTTAAAAGATCCAGTAAAAAAATCGAGAATAAATTAAAAAAGGCAAAAAATAGCCGGTACCTGGGCTTGAACCAGTGACCCCCGCAGTCCTGAAGTAAGTCTGAAGTAACAACGCATTTTCCCTCTCGGCTATTCCGCCAGGAATACACCGTTTAAGTATTTTATACCTTATATAAGCAATCTTCGTAGTTTCGTAAATTTAAACGAAAACAACAGAACTCTCCAAATTATTCAATCGTATCGCGTTGCAACGATTTATAATTTTTAGGTTTTCAAATCGTCAAAAGATACATATAATGGCTATATTGGACTATAGTAAATGTTCAGTAATACTGTTTCCTCACAAATATCATAACTTAAACGAAAATTTGCGAATCTGAAACAACTTTTTTCAATTTTGTCAATTTCCCAAACCGTGAAAAGATCCCTTTAACTGTAATTAAATGGCTAACATGAAGGCAAAGGAGGGCCTTGCCAGGCGGGTGCTGAATGTGGTTAAACCACTTGCTCCCACGGAGGCCTATTGCTTGGCAATACTATTTGTACTTCGGATTTACTTTATTGGGCAGTTGGAGCACGAGATTGAGGATGGGAAATTTGAGTTTAGAGACTTCCTTTAAGCGAAACATTCCAGAAAAGCGGAAAGTTGTCACTGATTGTACGAACTGCACAGGCTAATCTAGGACGACACTTGACGCACATGTATCATGCCCAGTTTTCCCAGAAAAAGGCTCGTTGGTCTAGACACAAACTAAACCTGCTGTGGGAGACATTCACTGCCGTCCGTCTTTTACTGGAGTGGCTTGGCGTTTATCTTTTGGACTGTCAGATTTATTACAAAATCTAAATCCTCTCTGTGCGGCTAGTCGTGATACAAATTGTATCCCCAGCAGAACCAGAAGCCGGAGATGAGACATTTGAGTGATGCTCGATCCGATTGCATTATTTATATTACCTTTTAAGTCATTAATTTGCGGTTTTTCTTTATTAAAGTTCTAACAGTATCTCTAATTATGTTAGTATTCAGACTTGTGTATAATGATAAGAATTATACAAAATAGTTATATTCATTAACTAAATTCCTAGTTTCAAAATCAAAATTCATTTCCAATCACACATATAGTGTGCTGTGATGCCATTCCATATCAGGTGACTTAGCGTTGAAATTAATAATAATTAATACAAATTGTATTTATTTATGTAACTCAAGGTTAATGTCCGAATAATTTGCTTCGCTTTTCTTTTAAGAACATGACTAAATGTTATCTCTTCTCTCCAACGACCGTATCGGAACAGCGCTGTTTTTCGAACACATACATTAACCCTTTGCATGCTGGGAAATGAGTCGTCTGCTAAAATGTCGTCTGCTGAATTTCTAAAATTAGCATTTTCTTCGATTTTTTTCCAAAGAATACTATCAGAATAGCAAACAGTTTGGATCCTGATGAGACGCCACATGGCGTCTCATCTGGATCTAAACTGTTTGCAAAGGCCTTCAAAATTCGGTTCCAGCACTGAAAGAGTGAACACCAATTACATGGCGTTTAGTCAGGCAAAGTCAAATGCTGACAGTGATTAGATCAGACATGAACTCGTACTACAATATTTGTTACCGTTGCGCAATATAACATGATTTCACAGTGAACACTAAAATGAAGTATTACCCCTTCAATAAACATCGCAAAATACCTTATGCACACTTTTCATTTATAATATAAAACCAAATCAGTTATTGCCAGCACACGACTCCATTGAGTAGCAGGAAACTTTTTGAAATAGTATTGGTGCGTATACAATTTTGCGAAACGCATACAGTCATCCTGATTAAATTCCAGCCGATTGCGAGCGGCAATACATGTCGTTTCAACAGGTACGTGTAGTTTGGTCCAAACAGGGTGTATTATTCTAATGTTCAAGAATTATTTTATATGATATATTAATCAACCGACTCAACACTTAATAAAAACCAACCATGCCTGAACACAAACGGTTATTGTTTTCCTGCTTTAAACGGAGCGTTCGATATTATTATTATTATTATTATTTTGTGTTGTTTTTTTTTCGACTCAGATTTTAAGAGTCTGTTTTATTTGGTATCAAAGTACATTAGGCCTGAAATATAATTGACTTAGAAATACGTGAAGGGAATTGTTAATGCTACTTAAATGTACTAAAAACTGTTGGTTCGTGTTGGGTAAGAAGAATTGTTCAGTGCTTATTGAATTTAGTTCAAATTCTGAAATATAAGTGCATATAAGATTAGAGCCAGCATATGTAAACCATAAGGTAATGATAAACACTGAAATCACCCTACAGTCTTTGTTGATCATTATGAGGCAGGTTATTGCATGGTATGCTTGTGGTTTTCTTGTTGCTGTCAATAACAATAAAGCCGAGATCGCCAAATTACGGACGTTTTTGGAAAATATGCTGTTCAGTTCAAAAGCTTCTTATCTCTCTTAGTCGTACTATATAAAATGTAAATATTTTGCCTGAGCATATGAAAGACATGTTAAAAAAGAAGACACAGATTTACCATCGAAATAATTTCAAGTGCGTTTTCAACTGATGTATAAGTTCCCACAATTTCAACTCTAATTATAGTTGATTATAGTTGATTAATCTATGGACAGGTCATGTGGTGATTGCCTTTAAAGCTCATCTGACCGGCTCTCTGAACCCGGGCAGTGGCGGGCACTAATCAGCGTATTATCTACGACGTCGTGCAATTGAACCTTATGAATGCCTACCAAAGGCATTTGGGAGGCTTTCTCCCACCTTTCAACGGCACTTACTAGTTTTCTGTTTCTGCGAGCTCGACCGGAGGCTATTTCAATGTTTTTGATCTGATGAATAATAGAAGCTTGATTGGCAAAATACTTGGCGGTGATCCACAGTATGTTGACTGTTCTTCCGAGACAATTATTACGGAACTAAAGCAAGGGGACGCCGTTTACGTTCAACATCACACATCTAGTGGTGATTATATCTTTGCACATGATAATAACGTGAACAGTTTTACCGGAGTTCTTTTGCAAGTAGATTGACGATGGAAAAATGGTAAATGTTTGAAATACACAGATTTGAAAAACATTATTTGTTTCATTTGTCTGCACACATGTCGAATTGAAGCGAGATTTATACAGTTAACGTGCATTAAATGTTGAGATTTTATATCCCCCACCACTATAGTGGGGAAATATTGTTTTTGCCCTGTCTGCTGGTTTGTTGGTTGGTTGCTTTGTTTGCTCTAACTTTAACATTTTGCCATAACGTTTGCAATATTGAAGATAGCAACTTCATATTTGGCATGCATGTGTATCTCATGGAGCTGCACATTTTGAGTAGTGAAAGGTCAAGGTCATCCTTCAAGGTCAAATGTATGGGTCAATATCGCTAATTGTATGTACACTTTTGCAATATTGAAGATAGCAACTTAATATTTAGAAAGTATGTGCATCTCATGGAGCTGCACATTTTGAGTGGTGAAAGGTCACGGTCAAGGTCATCGTTTAAGGTCAAAGGTCAAATATAAGGTCAATGTAGTGGTCTAAGAAAGATGACATACTGAAGACCTCTGTTGTACTCCAAACCGTTTTACTGCCAGCGAGATTGGATCCCATTCCATTCATTGGACCTTGTTAGGGAAAGCTGCCAGAGTCTCTCTTTTACCAAAATTATATCGACATGGTCTTATATTGAAGCATTAAAGGTCATATACAATGTCGGCAAATGTGAACATTTGTTCAAATCCATAACTATTTGTAAAGTCATTCTTAACATCTTTGGTAGAGTGCTTAATACACTATTATTTTAATACTGCTGAATTTAAATCATTCGTCCTGTACATAAACATATATTTTATTACTTTCATCTATGTAAAGAAGGAAGAATCACTTGTAACATTAGTTACAGTAATCCGGTAGGGTAAATATTACTTCTTATACTTGTATGTTTCAATCAAAAAAACAAAACAAAAACAACCACATCTAGTATTCGCCATCTGACGGTAATCTGTACATCGGGTAATACAATATGTTTTTTCCAAGAACATGCAACTCTAGACTATTTCATGATATCTTCTTTATGGTCAACGTTCACCGCATAGGTATCACAATAAATATTTTCTAATATTAAAACTATTTTTACTTGAAGTAAAACATCATAAGCTTTGATGCATCGTATTAATTGTGCATTTAAAACATAGATAATTGCATTGCTTTACGGCAGATAAAATATAAATACGGGATATGTTATCTAGTTTTTGATTTAATTGATTGTGCATACATGACAGTCTCGTTTTAACAATTAACGATGCATATCTTTTTAAAAGCTATTTCTTGCTAACAAACTATACTAATCCTTTTCATGTTTCAAGGTCAATTGTCCCTGATAAACTAAAATAGTTTAATTTTCAAATTTAATTTTTATCAATTGGTATTTGTAATGCGACAAGGGAAATAGCCTGTGCTTCTACAAGAATCTATATGTAGTGTTAACAACAGTGGCCTCCCCTATTAGAAATAAAGTGCCTACGGTTAGCTCTCGTGGGTAATCGCAATGCTCAATCTACGTTAAATGGTAAGGGGCAATGATTGTATTAGGGTCTTGGTGCAAATACACTCGCAATGCACTTATACGTACCTTTAAATACACTAGAAATCCCCAACGCAGAATGAGCGGTCCGCTGGGCTTGGTGGCTAGCAAGGAAGAGGCCAAAGGTCATTCGAAGCGCTCCCAGCATGCAGTGGAATACCGAATGCGCGCGCGCCTCACAGACTGGAAACCCGGGGGTGTGTCATCCTGGTCGCCGGCACAACACTCTCCTCACTTTTCTCGTTTTGGGATCCGCCACACTTGGAGGGAGTCGAGAAACCGCACCCAAGGAAGTACCCAAACATCTCTCCCTCTGGACCAGTATCCCTTGCGTAAGCACGGACATAATCTCAGACCCTATCCGTCCCGTCGCACCCGATCAAGTACAAACTCTTATCCCGGCCCAATGCCCCTCGCGTAAGCACGTTGACGCCTTCGTCATACAACGTACTCAGGGACTGCAGCGATCTAGCGGATACCGGGACATTGGCCGATTGGCCTAGGGTTTTAGAGCTAGAGACACAGGCATGTGCAGAACAGGGGCCAAGACACATCAAGACACTGGTCTAATCATATTTAGTATTGTAGTGTAAATGTACTTATACTTGTTTCTTATATTATTATACTTGATTTTATATCTTATGTTTCCCTCATGCGATATTCACTTGGATATACATGTTATAACTAATTTAAAGAGAGAAACTATTCTTATACCATTTATTTAAACTTATAAACATAAACTCTACCTTTCATAACAACTAGCACACAAAGAAAACCACCTCATAGAACCAAATACAATAGGAAATATATATAAATGTTAAAAGACACTCTGGGAATTTAACACTTTAAGCGGCCTGACGACACGTGTACGTCTGCTGCCTGTGCTCACACGTTAGTTTGTTGGACGAATACTAGGACTAGTTTTCTATTTATTTATTTTTTAAATCAGAGAACCCTACATAAAACATAAAATCAAACCTATAATCCCGAACCTACCCTCTACTCCTATTCTCAACTCTGTACGGAATCATAGTTTATAAATGGCAGTGAGTGCCCCTTTAAAAAGAACTCAAACAACGTAAAGAAAAAGAGACATGGACTAAACTCAAGACATAGAAAATGAGGACCAGCAGTCAGGCAACAGAATCTTAAAAAAACGTATTTAATGAATCATACAGCTTTCGCCATGCCGCCAACTACCCCCCCCCCCCCCCCAGTATTCAGCGAGACGAGATGTACTATACCGACATCAAGTGCACTACACGCACGTGAAAATGCACTATCAATCAAAGTACGAAAAATTACGAGTATGAATATTAAAGTTATACTTTACAAGTTACTGAAATGAAAAAAATGAAGACTAAAATGTCGATTATTTCTACATTTATTTCAATTATGTTTACGGGGCGACAAATCCAACCCATATTTCAATATCAAGCATTGGCTATCGTAGCTAGCACACTTATCAAAGCACATATCAAAGCACAAAAGTACGTGAACACGGAAATGAAAAACGACGAAATGGTGGACGGGGCCTCACTGTCTGGCATGTTTCAGTTTGAACCTAGGGGGTTTGAAGACGACGAAAAAGACTTTGACGGATTTGTTTTAGATAACGATTATGGCCAAACGGTTAATGATCCCATTACATTAAATAATTCACCCACGAATGGGCAACAAAAATAAAGGATTAAAGACAATAAGCAAGTATGGACGGAAAAATAAAAACAGAAAACAAAAGATGGACGGAACTAAAGAAATAAACAAGTATGGACTGAAAAATAAGAACAGGAAATAAAAAGAAAAGAAAGACGGGCTGCCGGGCGCGACTTGTCGTCAAGTGCCTAAAACAAAAGAAACACAACAACACTTATAGAATACATAAAATCAAAATCATTCCCACCCCCACACATTACTTATTAGCGCTGACAACCTATATTGTTTGCCACGAATGTCAAAAGTTTAATCGGTATAATGTTTTGGCGTTTTCAATTGTGGCCCCAACACTTTCTATGTGTTCGCACCCCTTATAAAGTCGACATTTTTGACCGCCAGCCCAAACACCATTGGAGACAAAATATTACCAATGGTGGGTCCATTAAAATAAGGGGCATCCGTTTTGACAAGAAGACAGTCTGTTGGGATAAAACGGAGTGCCAATTTAGCATCTTCCGTCAAGGTTTCGGTGCTGTGCGTATATCACACGTACGTGTTTCGGAACACGTTCGTAAAAGCGCGGAACACTTCCATGTCTCCGCGGAAATGGTGTAGGTGGATCCGCTGATCAGGGTCCACTACCCGTTGCATGAGGGACAGGAGGCGCATGTGTACTTCCCTACCATTTTCGTCCCCATTTGCCCCCCCCCCCACAGTTGAGAAATAAGACATGACACGAACCCTTAAACCTTTTTCAGCAAGATTGCTTGCCCCAACCATTCCGCGTAAGGCACAGTGTGGTCAAGGCCGACCTCCCCAAAACCAACTTCTCCTTGCCTGTCTATCAACCTACAGAAATTCTTAATATCGGAGTCGGTATACTTTGATGCCCCCTTAGGGTGCAATCCTATAGTGGAAAAGCAACCGACGCCAGATAAGGCCTCAAGTAGGGAATCGGTAGCGTAAGATGAAGGATCACAGAAGTTAGTGACCACGGCATTTAAGCTGACTTCTACGTCCGCTGCGGGGGACATGTTTCCCGAATTGCCCCATATATTGATATCCAATTTGACCTGTATTCTCTGTGACCACCTATCTAGGTGACAGTGGCTGTCCACGGCCTAAGGCCACTGAGAATCCCGTTCCTAAGCGGAAGGGTGTATGTTTTCCTAAAAAATTCCTGCTAACTGGACGTGAGGAAAACCAACACACTCCAGTGAAACAAGCCGACAAAGGCCCCTGCCTCCTCCCCCGTTAACCTTGCGATGGCTCCAGCGGCCTGAATCTGGGATGGATTACCGGATTCACCCTTAGGAGTATACCCCATACTAAGACAAAACCTTTTTAAATCTGAGAGAGGTTCCCTCCCGAACAGCCCGGACCCCAAAGCCATCAGAAAACCCAGTCTCCTACGAGTAAGATTTTCGTTCAATGGTACCCAAAGATCAATGACTTCGGGAACGTGTGACCTCAAAACGTGTTGCAGACAGAAAGCCTCCCTGAAACCACGTTACCGGACATTGTTGATTCCTTGAGGAGCCCGTACCCTTATACCTTGACCTATTCCCTGAACCCTGAGAGTTTACCCGCGCACCAACATTTAAATGTTTCACAGATACCATTCCTACGCCCGAACACTGCCTTAATTTTCTCTGAATTCCCTTACGACGTTTAGGGCTAAACCTAGTCGGTCTTTGCGCTCCCGTCCCGCAGTTGTCATCTGAAGCGAATCTGTACCAGACGGCTCCTCCCGGCTGCTACCAGTGGAGCCTTGGTAACCGCATACATTGTTCTGGCGGTCTTCATGTGTGACGTCATAACCGGAAGCCCCTTGTTTAACCAATAAACTTTGACTCCCGGGCTTGCCACAAACAGTTCTGCTTCCCCGGGCTTCACCTCCTTTATCAACCACTGCAGAGCGATACCTAGATCTGGATCCTGGCGTTGTACCTCTATCAATTCGGCTCACGTGAAACCCCAACTGCTGGGCTATAACACAATTGACCCAACTGGCACTTCTACTTCTGGCTCGGGAGCGCACGCGCATACACGGAAATCACTATCCACCGTCAACACGTCGCCTCGACACGCGTTTAGAAAAAAGTTTTCTAAAGTCGGACATTTCCCTTGGGACTCAGGCTCCGGCTTGCCACTGTTGTCTCCATTTGCTGTTTCTACACCGTCAAAGACGCCGCCAGTCTCACCGTTACCTCCTCTAGTGCTCAAGTCGGTGTACACACCAATGTCACGGACGACTTCTCGCATTATCGGCAATGCCAACGGAACTGCATCTTCAACGTCTTCGGTGAATGTGCTCCCCAGATCTTTCCGCTGGCAGTGCCTGCATCCCCCACACGGCAAATCTCCAGACCGGATCTCGCAGGATTCCGCGGCAAACCGCTCCTCTTAAGGAAATACGAGAGAGGGCATCCGCATTTCCATGCTTCCGACCTGCCCTGAGTTGAAGCACAATATTAAACTGAGACAGTTCTTATTTCCATCTCGCAGGCTGCCTCTGTGGCTCCTTAAAACGCAATAACCAAGTTAAACTTGAGTGGTCAGTCCTGATAACGAAAGGTCTGCCTAACACGTAATGTCGGAATAGACGCGTGAACCGTACTACCGCCAGCATCTACTTTCTGGTAGTACAGTATCGCCTCTGCTCTTTGGTAAGAGCGTAGCTACGGTAAGCTATCACCCGTTCTTCCCCGTATTGATGCTGGATCAACTCCGCTCCTATGGCGACGTCCGACGCATCGGTACCCAGGATGAAGTCATCAATCCGGTTTGCGAGGCCCAGCACCGAGGGAGACGTAAAAGCCGGCTTCAACGCGTCAAACATTTCCTGCTCTTCATCTTCCCATCAGAAGTTGTTCTTGTCCGTGACACGATACAACGGCGCCGCTATGTCGGAGTAGTTCTTGATAAAAACCCGATGATAGTTCGCCAAACCGTTAAACCGTTCAACATTCTTGGAGCTCCTGGGGACCGGCCAGCCTTTGACAACCGGTATGTCGGTGTCGGTCATGGCGATCTCGTTGCTGCTCAACCGGCGCTCCAAGAAATCCACTTGCTTCTGGAAGAGGACGCACTCCTTGGCCTTCAGCTTCAATCCGTGCCGCCGGAACCTGGTAAGTGCTTCCCTTATTTTCGCCAAATGGTTGGAAAAGGAGCTTCCTAGGACGACGTCATCAAGGAAAGCCAGCATTGTCTTCTAATTGAGACCTCGGAGTACCAGGTTCATCACCCGGGAATAGGTGGCGGGTGCGTTGCACAAACCAAAAGCCATCATGACATGTTCGAAGAGACCGAACTGGGTGACAAACGCCGTCTTCTTCCGGTCCTCCGCGATGTTCACTTGCCAGTGAGCTGAGTTCACATCCAGCTTGGAGAACCAGACACTGCCTGCTCGAGTATCGAGGCAGTCATCGATCAGGGGAAGCGGGAACACGTCCTCGATGGTGACCGGTAATCTATGCACCACCTGACAGTCCCGTCCCGCTTCCGGATCAAAACCGGGGCTGAGGACCATTCCGACGTGGATTCCTTGATTACACCGGCCCTCAACATCTTCTCGACATCAGACTCTTCTTCTCCCACAAAACAAGCAGGTGTCCGCCGCATACGCTCTTTGACCGGAAATGCGTCACCGGTATCAATTGTATGCGTAATAGAGGTGAACAAGCCTAGGTCAAACTCGTCCTTCGCAAACACATCCTGGAACTAATTGAGCAGATCCGCTAAATGCTTCCTCTCTGAATCTTCCAGGTGTTCGGCAGACCGCCCGCACAGGTCTCGAACGTGCTCCGTAGCTTCCTCCGACGGCGAGGCGTCCACCAGAGAGCAAGTTTGTACCCGGTATTCCTCATTGTCCGGAGATAATGATTTCCTTGATATGTACTCCGCGACCGGAAACGCCCTCGCAAAGAGTGCGTTCTTCTTTACCAACTTAAAGCGGTCAGTAAGGTTGACAAGGCACAGGAAGGGGTCGGAAATCACCACTCTAGGGACCATCAACTTAGGATTTCCGAATGACTCCACATCATAGTCCACCTTGCTCCTAGGCATGGTGCATTTCACTTGCAACACCGAGTTTGATGGAATAACTCGCCTTTGCTCACCCTCACCTCAGCGACCCGTTCCTGCCCGTCTGTTGACCCAACGTCAAGGCTAAGAATCTGTCCATCAAAGATAAGCGTAGCGTCCGCCATATTAAGGATAGCTTTTTCCCGGTTCACCAAAATGTCAAATCCCAACAGCATATCCGTATCAATCGGGGCTACATAAAGCTGTTCCCCATACCAACAACTGCCGATCCTCAACTTAACCGGACCAACGACCGAACCCCTGCATGGGCATCTTCCGGCCGGCCGTCAACAGCTTGACATCACGAAGTTTGGGAGAAGGGCACTTCATGGACTTATATACCCGGTCGAAGATGATGCTGACCTCCGCTGCCGATCAACCACCGCGTTAACCACTACATCACCAACCTGAACTTTTATGCAAAAACGTGAACCACTTCCGGTTGGTTCCGCGGGTCCGCCGCTGCAGCAACCGTTACGAGTGTCTCCTCATTTGTGGCCATGGACGTCAAGGTCGGACATGGGCCGCTACGCCAGACCTTGTCTAGTATAAAGGTTGCATGAGGGGTCTCGCGGATACAGGACATTCTCGCTGAAAATGACCCACCCCCTACACTTGAAACAGATAACGTCCTGCCTTGTGCGCGCGCGCCCACTAGGACCCGAAGGAGGCGCGTTGTACCCGCTGCAGGCTGGTCGGGATACCCTCCTCGGTTATTACCGTAACCACCGCGCTGATCGCGCTCTGGGTTATGATTGCTTTTGTCTCCGGCGCCTCTTCCGTACGCATTGGGGCCTGGTAACGGTTTCCGCGTGGACTGCCGCCACCTGCACCTTCAGGGCACGTTACCTGACGTTGGCGACCGTAACCGCGATTCTGGGGGTAGAGTCCCTCAACAGGATACTCACATTGGCCTTCATAGCGGGGCGGCTGAATCGGTTGTCGAAAGACGGGGATCAGCGCCCAAGTTGCCTCCAGGGCCGGACAAACGCCCCACAGCGCCATCAAGCCTGTCCATGACTTGGGCCAGCTCTACGGTCAACCCACTTACCGCACCTTGGGGAGGATCCATGTTCACGGCGTAAACCCGCCGTGATTCCTCGTACTTACCCTTGGCGCCGCCAGGAACCGAGGTGTCAAAGAGATGTAACTGTACATCTTGATGCTGTTTATAGCATCCCTCATTGATACCGGTATCTGCAAACTTACATGTTTGCCTGCCTCCTTGTCCGTTAGCCCCTGGCAAAACCTCGCCACTGCCTGCTCAGTGGCGTATGTGGGGGGCAGATCCCTTAAGGCATTGGTCACCAATGTTAACACCCGGTCCGACCAATCATCGAGAGACTCGCCTGTTTCCTGGTGGGTTACTTGAAAGCGGCCCTGAGCTGTAGCGGGGAGCTCCATAGCGCCAAAGCGCTCCTGCAGCCGCTGCACGAGGTCTGTATAGGACACCGTACCTCTTCCTTCAGCCAGTACAGCGTTAAAATCAACGGCCTTACCTGTCTGGCACCAGCCAAGGCAGACAGCGCTCTCCGCTTCAGACCAGTTGTTCATCCTTGCGTACTGCTCAAATTTGTTGCGAAAAAATGACCAGTTACTTCGCCCGTCGTATTGTAAGCTCTTGGGTAACCTAGTCAAAACGTCCCGATCCCTCTGGGTCGGGGTGCGGGTTACTTGGGACCGGAGAGTTGATCGAAACATGCACACCGGTGTGTAATGGCACGCTATAACAATCTGCTTCTCGTCCACGTGTTAGAGGGGCCATGTACGAGGCCTCTGAAATAAAAGAGCCGGACTACTCTGATTGTGACGTGTAATCGCTCTACCCTGGAGCAAATCTAACAACTGAGGCGGGGCGTGGAAAGGAGGCGTGATGTGAGATATGTCGTGTGCTCGGAAAGGTTTGGGAAGGCTTTCGCAACCACCGGGACCCGCGTTGTCAATAGACGCCCGGTTTTGGTATGGAGTGCTGCATGGAGGCGTCCAATCAACAAAGTCCTCATTTTCGCTGGCTGTCGACTCCGCGACCAGCAATGGATTTGCAGCAAAGTCCAACCAATGTTATTCCTTTCACAGAGGGACCGCCTTATCAGAACGTCGAGAGTTTCCGGTTCCAGATTGACTGCTGTGCTGACTGCTGTGTCCTTTAGGTGAATAAAAGCCTGGGCCAATTTGGGCTGAATGGGTCAAGTTCCCCCGGGTACTACTTCCCCGTATCCCCGGGTACTTTGAAGTATACTTCACCGTACACAACTGTCAAATGATGCATTTGGGTATCCCGGTATACTTACAGGTACCCCATTTTTTCTAATAAAAAAAAGTCGTACCCGATTTGTTTTCGTAAAACTCACAAGTAGGCCTCTTTACGGTGCCTTTTAGCACCGATTTCCCAGCAACCTGTTTACATCAGAGTTGCTGCCGGCTAATCTAGGTCAAGCTCCCGGCCAATTATGACGCGACCTGGATTGCAGACACGGGAGATTCTATTCTACTCCCAGCATAAGACCACGCGACCCGCTCTTGCACAGAAGACAACACGTGCGTGCTCAAAAATCCAACATAGACCACTTTGTTGAGCAAAATATTAATACAAATGTGCAAATACACTGAGCGGTTCAATTTTTTTTCCAATGCCGACTTACCTGCAAACGAGCCTAACCGTCCGACACAGATCTTCACGACCTCGCCACTTCCGACACCATTAAAAAGATCCTTTATCTTACTAAGTATGTTACTAAGACATTGGTCTGGTAGTTGTAACCGATAGTCGGAAGATCGACAAGTTCAATATCTGAAGGATGTCGGCGGAGAAGTTTACTGTTAAACCTCGGGAAACACTGGAAAAGGTAATTAAACATGTGTTCGATATATTTACTATTTGATTTAATTATAAACCTATTCGGGAATATAGATCGTGACATCGGGTTATTTCGACGTATTGGTATTTCGACGATTGTGCATAAACCGATGTAAAACATATGTACTGCACCTACTCGGCGGAATTCACGGTTTATTTACTTTGGTTAAATATTGAACAATGAACTTAGTTGCAATTGCTGTACGGACAGTAAATGAAAATACAATTATTCCAATATGGTATTTTTATGCCTTTCAATGAATCCCAAAATATCCACATTCATGATTACAATTTAACTTTTCTTTACACCTACTCCGATGTACATGACAAAGCAGTCACGTTATATTCATATGTACTTGTTTACTTTTCAACATAAAAACGATGATACTAATCAGAAGTGTTTTGCATTGTTAAAATTATCTATGAAGATATTATATCAATAAAGAATTTTGTTTAGCACTAACAATGACAGCTTTATATGAATGTTTCAGCAAAAGGATCATTCTAGAGGTCCTTACAGAAATTATGACCCCTGTGATCTAAAAGAGGCGTATAAAGCTGTGGTAAAAGTTGGTACTCCTGTTGAGAGAGAAGAAAAGATGTTCTCAGTGCCCATTACCATCTCAAAAGACCGTGTTAAAGGCAGGGTTGAGATAAACATCTTAAGGTCCGGGCCGCCAACTTTGTTGAGTCAGGAATAAGACGCAATCTTAGCAAACCACCTGCACACCACTGGAGTAGGTTATGGCTATTCAAGACAAGAAACCATTAAGTTGGCTTCGGACTACGCTGTCCATTTAGGAATTAGACAGAAATCGCAAACATTAGGCATCGACTGGTTTTATGGCTTTACGTCCAGATGGCCAAATTTGAGATTAACGAAGCCTAAAAATCTTGAACTATCGCGTTCCATGTAAGCAAATCGAAATTCTATCAACAATTACTTAAAAAAACTGACAAACATCATGCAAAAATATGACATGACTAGTAAGCCTGAATGTATTCTTAATATTGATGAGAAAGGTCTGAATATTTAGCAAAAACAACCGAAGCAGTTAATCGACCAAAACTTGATTACAGTAACCACGGTAACTCTACAAGTACTTATAGAATTCCGTACTTTTAGTGTTTTTTTTTTAAATGCGTTTAAGGCTATGACCCCTTCCTATGGGCAGAACAATTGTTTTAATGGTTGTATTCAAGAACATATTGGTGGCCTATCTACCGAAGACTGTGATGATGAAACTACTAGGCTATCTTTAGTAGCATGAACCAACAAGAGAGGCAACTCGTGACGGCATATTTTGGGTAGTAAATAAAAAGTGGTTCTTTATAACTTCGCTTTACATGCTAGATGGGTCATTGTCGGCTCGGGTACGACTTAAATGTACCCCGGGTAATCTTAATTATACTTAATGTACACCGGGTACGGAAAAAATACTGAAACGTACCCGGGAATTCTCAATCTGAACGCATCGGACAGTGGGCTACACCACACCGTGTAGACGATCGCCGATATGGCGGAATTGTCCGAGGAGTACCGATTGGGGAATTCTTAGGCTAAATTGGTCGTTGTCGGCTATTTTTTCGAATTAATTATGTTCATATTTATGTCAAAATTTTGTTTCCTGAACTCTATAATATCAAAACTCCTACCCAAAAAGCATATTGAGGCAGGTTTTGTTCAAAGAGAATTTTGTTTCGTATTCCGTATCGCGTTTTACGACATCGGATTGTGGGCGGGAATAATCCTCGGGTATAGTCTAAATTGGCCGGGTACGTGTTAGTATTTTTCCGTTATATTTCAAGTTTATCGGCCTTGAAATTGTCACTTTATTAATTGAGAAGCAAATTCATACATTAATCAGCCAGTTATAGTCAGTAACATTAAAATCTTTGGATGCAGTCATTTTGTTTTTCGGAAACCACGACATACTGTTCTTCGATCGATAATTTCCGTAACCATTCGGAAAATTTCACTTCACAAGTTTTCTAATGTTATCCGCAAATTTTCTACCAGTTTCTTGTTGGATACCAATACGTATATGATTTAAAAGCAACATTACCTTGATTTTGGTCAGGAACCCTTTACATAATTGCTTAAAAAAGACGCCTCAAATTTAGCGCATAAAATGTTTAGAAAAACCTCCCACATATTTCAGTTCAGCCTCCTTTTCGATAGTTTCACAAATTCCTATTACTTTGACCACCATTATATCTATTCATAGCTATTACTGTATATATAATATTATACATATTTTATATATTTAATTATGTTTGAAGGATATAATGGATATGGACATACTTAATGACGATATAAAGTGAATGTCAGAAACTTACATTTAGTGAAATCGCGTTATTTGTATCACTAGATAGTAGATAATCTATTGATTTGTAAATATATATTTACTTTTTGTAACACCATAGAACGTTCCATTAAGCTATAAGTATCAGTTCTCTGAAGATGGACCAGCACAGAATTTGCGTCGAACCCATTTGCAGGAAACCAGATAAAGTGGTCACAATAAGAAGATACGTGGTACGTACGTACATGTACCTCTAAAGTATGACACACTTACAGATCAAACTTGGCCAAAATTCAGCTTGTTCGGACTGTCATTTCATCATTCATCATGCAATGTTTTAATATTGTCTTACTTTTAGCCCCCGTAATTCACTCCACTATTGGATAGTCTTACTATTCTTGTTTTAGATTATGCAAGACATCAATGCCGCATTACCGCTAGACGGCTTGCACTTTGAGCTACTCTCGGAAGGTCGTATGCAGACGTTTGTTGACTTTATTGCGGACTACTTTTTTCCCGACATGCCGCTGGGTAAATCTTTGGGAGTTGTCGCAGACGACAGCCTTAAAGAAATCATGAAAGTTAGATTTTCCGAATATTTATCGCTGATCTTGATCGATGAATCAAGCGACGAAATCATTGGAATAAGAACCGCGCATACCTTGCCGAGAAGTTGGCAATTGAACACTGATGAAATCAAAGATAAAAATAAAATAACTCTATTAAAATTCTACAGCCAAAAACACAACGAAAAGAACGTCTTTAAGCGTTTTTGCGTCAACGTCGCCATACAGTTTGTGAATCTTTTTGTTCGGCCGGATTTCCGGGAGCGTGGACTTGGCTGCAAGCTGACAGAGGCTGCGCTTATGTTCTTCTCGCAGTTTGCAATCGAAATGCCGTGTATCACAGGCGTAGGGACGTCGGGACACGCTCAGCGTATTTTTGAAAAAATATGGGTTTGATACACATCATACTTTCCTATATGCTGATTACAAAGAAAATTGCGAAGTTGTGTTAAAGAACATGGGTGAAAACGTACCACAACTGTGATCCAATATAGGGACTCAATTTGAAGGTAGGTAATAACTACAATCGAAATACAAAGTTGTATGTAAACTGTTTTTTGTATTCTTTTGAAGATGTATAGTCAGGTGTTAATGGTTGTTTTAAGCAGTCACATAGTTTAAACCTTATTGTATCTTATAGGAAATTTACTAATAATCCTTAATCCGTTGACACGGCATATATGTATACGGTTTAAAAGAGAGTAGATCGATATCGGACCACGACTTGTTTCTGATGACTTGATTTCGACATTAATTTGCAATAACTTACACTTTCATTCGAACTTACGTATAAAGAATTTTGCTAAGTATCGACAATGCTGATAAGGTATCAATTATGCGATGAGCTCAACTTCACATGGGCTGTACCAAATATACTTACAAACGTTATGGAAGTTTGTCACTTTCGTCCTGAAAGTTACGTTGTTAGCGCATGCGTTTGCCATCGATCGTCTTCCCGTTAGATACATCGCTAAAGGCAACTGTTCCAGTTGAATTTTAGTAAGAATTTTTCATTTTGCTTAATAATCAAACGGTCTGAGCATACTCTAGCTGAAGGTTTGCATTTGAGTCTCGCTCTTGTAAAATTGGGACTAAGTGTTTAAAGTGCCATCACAGATGTTGCATTGTTCGTATAAAGGAAGTTTCGTTTTCAACGAAAATCCAGCTAAGGCGGTATGTGTCGCCTTTGATTAGCCTGTGCGGACTGCACAGGCTAATCTGATTTGAGTCTATGCACACGCATTTAGTCCAGTTTCCCAAGCGCGAGGCGCATTTGTTCTTGTAAGCGTTTTCATGAACTGTTGTCTTCGAAATAGTCTCTTAGAAACTTCCCTTAAGTAACAATTTGAAAACATCACATAAAATTGTGATGTTTTGTTTTTCTATAATATTTTAATATTACTGATTTCAGACGTACGATTTTGATAGTTTCCTGAGCGCATTTTTCCGTCTTTCAGAAAATGTTCTTTATACTTTTGGTGAATATAATATTCCTTCTCGTTCCGGTTTTTTTATTGAACCATGCTGAAAGGTCTGTATTTATGTAAAAAAATAGTTTAAAAACATTGAATGAAATGTAAACTTTTAAGAATAATGACTAGCCAACTTATTTAAGATTTTAACATCTTCTCAATGACATTAACCTTCAAAACATCGGGTAAAATATGTCCGTTGTTTGCAAACACCACCGGTTATCAATACGATTCACTCTGTATATATACGTACCGGTAATTGATATGTACTGAAACATCGAATGTTCCCACGTGCATACTTGCATCAATTTATTAGGTGCATTTATTGCATTCTCATTTAACACACATGATTAGATATATCATTTATAATGTTTACATAAATAATCAAATTTAAAGGCACTATAAAGGTGACGATCCGTAATTATTTACCGATTTTTAAATATGTTTTTCATATTTTTATTATAAAGGTTATCAAAAAACAATATATATATGCTTTTAGACATTACCATAACAAAATTAGCAATCCAACTTGTTTTGAGTTCAAAATACAGTGTCCTCCAAGTCAATTGTGTTTACAAATAATTCGTTTTTTTACATCGCTGTTTACTCGGGAAAGTGAAAGTGACTCAGGTCACCAAAAATACATCGTTGATTTTCAACGTTTTTCGGTATCACTCACAAAGTAGGTCTCTTCTAAATGGTTAAAACGTTTGTAGTGATCTAATAAGCTGCTTTCTGGTGGTAAAAAGTTGTTTAAAATAGAATTAAAATTGAATTTTCTTTCGGCTTTTTTTAGCAAACGTCATCGCTTTGAGGCTACACATCACGTTAGTTGCAAAGTTGTAAACATTTCTTCCAATTATGAAACGGGTATATCGTCCGTAATTCTTGACAACGTTGCACCTAAGCTGTGTTATTAGCATTTTTTATGCAAGAGTAACTGAAATCCGGTAAAAAATAGACCAGTTTATATGCATTATAATTTGATTTGTCACCTTTATAGGGCCTTATGTGCATTTTCTTTTAAACCTTTATTTTAAAAGTGGCCTTAGAAAGGTGACATCCTGTAGACCTCTGTTGTACTCCAAACCGTTTTACTGCCATTCATTGGTTTTTGTAAGGGAAAGCTGCCATAGTCTCTTTTCTACCAAAAATAAACCGACAGGGCCTTATATTGAAGCATTACAGGCCATATACCATGTCGGCAAATGTGAACATTTGTTCAAATCTATAAATATTTGTATAGTAATGCATTCTTAACATCCTTGGATGAGTGATTAATACACTATTATTTTAATACTATTGAATTCAAATCATTCTTCCTGTACATGAACACATATGTATTACTTTCATCTATGTAAAGAAGGAATAATCACATGTGTATACTTTAGTTACAGTAATCTGGTAGACTATGGAAATATTACTCCTTATACAAGTATGTTTCAATAAAAAATACCATAAATACACACATCTAGTAATAGCCAACTGACGGTAATCTTTACATCGGGTTATACTATATGTATCTTCCAAGAACTAATACTCATAAGCTTTTATGCATTGTATTAACTGTACATTTAAAACATAGATAATTTCATTGCTATACGGCAGATAAGATATAAATACGGATATGTTAACTGGTATTTAGTTTAACTGATTGTGCATAAATGACTGTTTTCAACTCTCGTTTTCACAATTAACCCAAAAATATTTTTAAGCTATTTCGTGCTTGCAAAATATACTAATTCTTTTCAGGTTTCAATGTCAATATTATGAAAAGTATGCATTATGTTATTAAAAATTATTATCAGGACAGGGAAAAACAATACTTAAAGAACATAATCCAATGTTGTAGTAATTGGTCAAAATGAAAACATAACCTTTAAGGTAAACGCTCTGGTGTAGCCACTTAGCCTTTTATTGCAAATAAGTTTTCCGCAAATTTCACGTCGTTGCAAAAACGCAATAATACATACCTATCATGTTCAAATAGGCTCACGAGAACTAAGAATTTCGTTAACGCTATACTACACCAAATAGATATTGATTTAAATTTAGTGTTAATGTCAATAAGTCAAAACTGTGTTCATAGCAAGTTTTTTACTTTGCACAGTGACGGTATTATTCACAAATACAAAATTCTCATTTATTCATTTACTGGCCCTATATACTCTCAATATTTTATTGGAAAAATTCAAAGATAGAGAAATGTTAAAACTTTGATAAGACGGCTAGGCCGGAAAAAAGTATGTTACAAAGTGAAGGATTTTACCTTTAGCTGCATTTGTTATCGCAGTGGTCAATGATTCTTAAAACCTGCATCTACTACCTCATAAAGTACGTTTTTCTCTTCTTCATATTTTTTTTACTAACTGATTCAACTAAACTTTATTTATCATTTAAGAGCTTTGTAAATATTATCCCTGATAAACTAAAAAAGTTTAATTTTCAAATTTATCCATTGGTATTTGTAATGCGACAAGGGAAATAGCTCGTGTAAGGCAAGCGGTTCGACGCATAATCCCAAGAAACTAGGTTTCTCATGAGAACCTAGGTTCTCAGAATGAGAACCTAGATTCTCATGAGAAGCTTGTGAAAACCAAGGATACCAAACGAGAACTTAAGTTTTCATTCTGGGAACCTAGTTTCTCTTGAAAACCTAGGTTTTCAAATGAGAACCTTGGTTCTCATGAGAACCTAGGTTTTCAAATGAGAACCTAGGTTCTCATGAAAACCTAGGTTCTCATTTGAAAACTTGGGTTCTTGACGCCATGTGCAATCTTCAAGCGAGAACCTAGGTTCTCATTCTGAGAACCTAGGTTCTCATTCTGAGAACTTAGGTTCTCATGAGAAACCTAGTTTCTTGGGATTGTGCGTCGAACCGCAAGCGGTTCGAAGCATAATCCCAAGAAACTAGGTGTGTCATTAGAATCTAGGTTCTCAGAATGAGAACCTAGGTTCTCAAAATGAGAACCTAGATTCTCATGAGAACCTAAGTTTTCAAATGAGAACCTAGGTTCTTGTGAAAACCAAGGATACCAAACGAGAACTTAAGTTCTCAGAATGGTTCTCATGAGAACCTAGGCTCTCATGAGATCCTAAGTTCTATGTGTCTATGAGAACCTAGGTTCTCATGAAAAGCCTAGTTTCTCATGAGAACGTAGGTTCTCAAGCGTAAACCAAGGTTTTCAAATGAGAACCTAGGTTATCATGAAAACCTAGGTTCTCATGTTCTCATGAGAACATAGGTTCTCATGAGAAACCTGGTTTCTTGGGATTTCATAAACCTTGGTTCTCATGAGAACCTAGGTTCTCATGAGAACCTAGGTTCTCGTGAGAAACCTGGTTTCTTGGGATTTCATAAACCTAGGTTATCATGAGAAACCTAGTTTCTTTGGATTATGCGTCGAACCGCTTGCCATAAGTAACCTCTAGTTGTCTCCCATTGCTTGGTACACGCTGGCGGCATATGTGTAAAATGAATAGAAATAGGCATGAAACCGTGAATGTTTCTCCCCAAGAGCATTTTCTGAACAATGTTCAGACAATGCTCAGTAATATTCTACGAAACTTATCTGTTGAATATTTGTGACAACAGGCATTAGCCGTCGGTGACCGCCTCTTGTTCATGTTTCCGTGCATGGGTGTTCTTGAGGAATTAAATTAGTAAAGTAATCGGTCGACATTGGTCTGAACACGTTAATAAAAAAATGAACTGTTTATGAAATGCATCTTTAATTGTAAATATTATTTTGAGACTAAAAATTCAGATCAATCGTTACATAATACATTGTTACAGCATTAAATGAGTTTCAAATATTCAGTTCCCTTGTTCGGGCCTCAAACGACTGTACGGTACAGTTTTCTATTTTAAGTATGTCTGTGACCTACATGTAGGAAGCAATCATTATGGTATAAAATACATGTTTTATCTCTATTGATTCTGTGTAATAATGTATTATTCAATCGAAAGATATCGGCAACACTGCAAGAAAAACTTATGCGCTAAAGACTTTGCAAACATATGTCAATAACTTGAGATATCTGCAAAAATAAAGTTCTTAACGGCGTGTTTTCATTCTGTCCAGCCCGTGTGTAATCATATGTGAACCCCATTGATCCTGCGCCATGAATAATATGTGTCCCGTATTCCAAACGAGCAAGTTTACGCCGTCCGACGCGTAATTCTGAAAACCTAGGTTCTCTGAAAACCTAGGTTCTCAGAGAACCTAGGTTTTCAGAGAACCTAGGTTTTCAGAGAACCTAGGTTCTCAGAGAACCTAGGTTTTCAAAAAACCTAGGTTCTCATGAGAACCTAGGTTCTCAGAGAACCTATGGTTCCCAAATGAAAACCACGGATATGGCAAGCAGTTCGACGCATAATCCCAAGAAACTAGGTTTTTGATGAGAACCTAGGTTCTCATTCTGAGAACCTAGGTTCTCATGAAAACCTAGGTTTTCAAATGAGAACCTAGGTTCTCATGAAAACCTAGGTTCTCATTTGAAAACTTGGGTTCTTGACGCCATGTGCAATCTTCAAGCGAGAACCTAGGTTCTCATTCTGAGAACCTAGGTTCTCATGAGAAACCTAGTTTCTTGGGATTATGCGTCGAACCGCTTGCCATATAACCGATAGTCGAAAGGTCGACCAAGGTCATTATTTGGAGGATGTCGGAGGAGAAGTTTAATGTTAAACCTCGAGAAACACTGGAACAGGTAATTGACCATGCGTTCGATACATTTATAAATGATTTATTTTAAACCTACTCTGGAATATAGGTCGTGACATCGTGTAATTTCGACGGGTATTTTCGACGATTGTACATAAACCGATGTAAAACATACGTACTGTATCTACTCGGTTGAAGTCGCGTTTAATTTATTTTGGTTATATATTGAGTAGTCCAACTTGTTGACGCTCTCAAATATTAAGCTACTTTTTAGATTGGTAATATTTGGAGCGTCCAACGGTTTAACCATTTGATTAATGGTTGTCTGCACAGCTGTCAAAACCGGTTTGCCTATTCTAAGGTGAATATTTTGAGTTACAACACATAAAGTTTAATGAGATCCATTTTTCAAAAGCTTATGCATTTATCTTTCCAATGATGTATGATGATATAGTGGGTCATTGCTTGATGATGGTAAAAATTTATATCGAACTTCAACTATTTTATATGTAATATAGAAGGAAATTAATTACGCATGCGTAACCTAAATCGATAACACGACCTCGATGAAAAGCATCTGGTTTAAATGCGGAAGAATAAACAGCGTAAAATACAGTTTGCGTTCGTCTGTTGTGGTGCAGAGCGTTACATAGTAAACCGATGTAATTATACTTTTCTGGATTAATTTAGCATTGTTTTTTTTAAGTGACAATTCAAAAGTTCTGAACAAATTACATCTTTTATTTTTATACTGTACATATATAATATTGCTACAGATCGTACAGTATACCGTCCTATGTAACGTAGAATGTAAGTACATAAAACAACACAGAGGTGCGAAAAAGACATGCATAAACTTGCTGAAACGAAGAAGAGTGAGTAGAAACTGCACTATATCTGTTTTGAACATATGCTTATTAAATCGACAAAGATTAGCATACTAGAAAAAGCCGGTGTTAAATGCTCATGTTAAATAAAATTACGCGTACACGTTACACCGTAATTCCTTCTTCTGATTGGTTCGTATTTAAATCAGCTTCATGACATGGCTACAGGTCAGTGATTGTTTTGCGATTCAAGCAGAAGTTTAACCGATAAATTTATGCCTTTCTAACTTCAATTCGACGATATTTGAGGTAAAAATGGACTTCTGAACTAAAACTGAATGAGTTGGTAATGCTATTTTGCAATTTTACGCAAATTCATGAAAATTTAAACTTTCTGGTTTCCAACACATTTTTGACTTTTCCCCGATGAGACGTTCCAAAGAATTGAGCCTATATAAAAAGTATCTCTAAATTCTTTGCGCGTCTTATAAATGAGACTATATATTGAGCAATGAACTAAGTTGCAATTGCTGTACGGACGGTGAATGAACATATAATTATTCCTAATATAGTATGTTTATGCCTTTCAATAAATCCCAAAGTATCGACATTCATGAATACAATTTATTTTTACTTTACACCAACTCCGATGCTTGCCAATTCGTCTGCGTAACCCAAACTACAAGCCATGGCAGTCACGTGATATTTCTTTACTTGTTTACTTTTCAAGATAAAAAAGATGATACCATTTAGAAGATTTTTTCATGGATAAACTTATTTTTAAAGAAATTTCATCATTAAAGAATTTTGTTTAGCACTAACAAATACAGCTTATATATATATATATATATATATATGTTTGTAGAATACAGATCTTTCTATAGGTCCTTACAGAAAGTATGACCCTGGTAATCTAAAAGAGCCCTATTAAGCTGTAGTAGAAGATGGCACTCATGTTGAGAGAGAAGAAAAGATGTTCTCAGTGCCCATTACCACTTTAAAAGACCGTGTTAAAGGCAGTGTTGAGATAAACATCTTATGGTCCGGGTCGCCAACTTTGTTGAGTCAGGAACAAAACGCAATCCTAGCAAACCGCATGCACACCATGACTCGAGTAGGTTATGACTATTCAAGACAAGAAGCCATTAAGTTGGCTTCGGACTACGCTGTCCATTTAGGAATTAGACAGAAATTGTAAACATTAGGCATCGACTGGTTTTATGGCTTTACGTCCAGATGGCCATATTTGAGGTGAGCGAAGCCTAAAAATATAGAACTATTGCATTCCATGTCAGCAAATCAAAATTATATTAGCAATTACTTGAAAGAACTAACAAACATCATGCAAAAATATGATTTGACAAGTAAGCCTGAATGTATTTTTAATATTGTTGACAACGGTTATGGTCTGTTGTTATATGATGGCCACAAGAGTCATGTATCTCTGCCGTTGATTGAATGGGCGAAAAAAGAACACATACTTTTCTTTGTTTCGCCACCTTACTCTAATCATCTGTTACAGCCTTTAAATGTCTGGTGTATTGGGCCCATTGAAAAAGCCTGGAACTCTGCTTGCCATAGACACATACAAGAAAGGGTTGGCAATGCCATCTCAATGTATGAAGTTTGTGCAATTGCTTGCAGAGCGTACACCAATACCCTTACTGCATTAACTATCCAGACAGCTTTTAGAAAACCATGTGTATTTCCACTAAATTCAAATGTGATATGCTCGTCAGAACTTTCTCCACCAGCGACTTTCCAAAATCAAAGTCAAACTGTTCCTGAAATATCAAATGAAACATCAGCTGACTCATTTTTTTTCCAAAACAACAAAGAAAAAACAAATGAAGACACTCAGTAAAGGAGACAAAGCTACAACAAATCTTCTGTTGTTGGAGCAATCAATTTTCACTTTGGATCAAAGCGCAAAAGGTCTACAGATGAAGAAAAGTTCATCACATCTCCGCCTATGACAAGTAAATTCGGCATTCAGACCAAACGAATGCAGCCACCATTTGGAGAGGTGGTCAGATCCGACTCCGATGACAGTCACATACCAGAGTCTGATAAGTGCATTTTGTGAGAACTCTACTTTACCCTTTGGACTTACACAAACTTGTATTGTATTACCTTTGTCATGTAGAGATGTTCTGATTTGTGTCAATGATGTGTATATTTGGCATTTTGTACTTCAAATAAGGTACTAAGCCTATGACTGTTTCATTTGCCCTACGTGTACTTCTGAGGACTAATGAAATACACAAGTGACGTGTAAATAAAACTGTAAATACTTTATTAAATTAACTAATTTATGTGAAAAAAAATCGTTTAAAAGCAGTTAAAGCATGTTCATTATTAACTAGGACAATGCTACTCAACGTGTTTGATAAGTATGGAACTATAAGTTTAACGCGATCGTCGAAAATACCCCAGTCACTGATGCGCGGAACACAACCGGCGAATGGCGGTCATTTTTGCCTATGGTAAACACGTTGACAAGTTGTCCGATTTTTTAAACCCTATTTAAAACAAACTTGTTTATAACTATATACATTGTTTTCCTATTTTTTTTGCATCGTTTATTTTGTCATTTGTTAAAAAAATATTTACATCGCCGAAAATATCCAAAACGCGAGATTACGATACCTATTATAGGACTGTGGTAAATGACTTTTAACTGAATGTTCAGAATGGTATTTATTGTCAAATGAGAGTTGTTGTTTGTTCATTCAATATAATACATACAATGTGTACATGTATATGATCATAAAACAAAGTTATACCATGTAGCAGCGATAATGTTCAAACATGTTATACAAGAAATGCTAATGTATACATTTTTTGATCTTGTGGTCAAATGAGAGTTAATCGACCAAAACTTGATTAGAATAACCACGGTGTTGATTGTCATAATAAATTGGCAACCGTGAATTAAAAATCATAATAACGGTAAAATCAACAAACGTGTTCGTCTTTTTCGTTGTTATTGAAAAAGGAACTGAACACTCGGGGTCTTTTTAATGCGTCTTTAGCCAAACTAAGCTTCAACCCCTCTGAAAAAAATATTTAACTATTTATAGTTTTCCACAAAAAACAAACTTATCCCTTGAAATCTCATTCTCCGTATCCATATAAAGTAAGTCCCATGAAAGACATGCCTGTACTTGGTTTTCATGATTTTTAAAAACCCTTTAGAGGGGCCTTTTCACGTTTTGGTAAATTGAAAAATTTAATACAAATTCGCAAATTTTAATTGTAGTTATGATATTTGTGAGGAAACAGAAATACTGACATTAACCATGCTCTAAAATATCCATTATTTGCATCTTTTTACGATTTAAAGACACGGAAATTATAAACGATTTAATAACCTGAACATTATAAAGCGTTAAAAAGCGAAACGATTTAATAATTTGGAGAGTTTTGTTGTTGTCCTAAAAAGTATAAAAAACAAATGTCATAGTATGAGCATGGATGGTCGAGTAGTGTAAGCGATAGACTTTTACTCCAGGGGTCAGTGGTTCGAGCCCAGTTGAGGGTTACTTTTCTATTTCTTTAATTTAATTATTTTCTTTACTAGTCTAAGAGCTTTTTAGATCCAATGTATATATTATCAATATAAAGCATTTAATGACAAACTTCAATACATGCCAAAATCTGTGAAAAAGCCCCTTAAGTACATAGCCATTAAATAGTCAGTACATATATGAGTATATTATATATGGAAATGGTACGTTTATTTTAAGCTCACCTGAGCACAACGTGCTCATGGTGAGCTATTGTGATCGCCTTTTGTCCGTCGTGCGTCGTGCGTTGTGCGTCGTCAACATTTACCTTGTTAACACTCTAAAGGTCACATTTATTGTCCAATCTTCATGAAACTTGGTAAGAACATTTGTCTCAATAATATCTTGGACGAGTTCGAAAATGGTTCCGGTTGGTTGAAAAACATGGCCGCCAGAGGGCGTGGAAGTTTTCCTTATATGGCTATAGTAAAACCTTGTTAACACTCTAGAAGTCACATTTTTAGTCCAATCTGCATGAAACTTGGTGGGAACATGTGTCCCAATAAAATATTGGTCAAGTTGACAAATTGATCCGGATGGATGAAAAACATGGCCGCCAGGGGGCGTGGCAGTTTTCCTTATATGGCTATAGTAAAACCTTGTTAACACTCTAGAAGTCACATTTTTTGTCCAATATTCATGAAACTTTGTCAGAACATGTTTGCCAATAAAATCTTGGACGAGTTCGAAAATGGTTCCGGTTGGTTGAAAAACATGGCCGCCAGGGGTCGTGGCAGTTTTCCTTATATGGCTTTGATAAAACCTTGTTAACACTCTAGAAGTCACATTTTTAGTCCAATCTTCATGAAACTTTGTCAAAACATGTGTCCCATTAATATCTTGGACGAGTTCGAAAATGGTTCCAGTTGAATGAAAAACATGGCCGCCGTGGGGCGGGGCAGTTTTCCTTATATGGCTTTACTGTATGGTAAAACCTTGTTAACACTCTAGAAGTCACATTTGTGGTCCAATGCTCATGAAACTTGGTCAGAATATTTGAACTAATAATATCTGAGCTAAGTTCAAAAATGGTTGAGATCAGTTAAAAAACATGGCCGCCAGGGGGCGTGGCATTTTTCCTTAAAAGGCTATTTACTCCAAAACTTGTTAACACTTTAGAAGTCACATTTATTATCCAAACTTTATGAAACTTGATCAGAACATTTGTTCTAACAATAGCTCGAGTGAGTTTGAAAATGGTTATGGTTCGTTGAAAAACATGGCCGCCAGGGGGGTGGGGGCAGTTGTCCTTATATGGCTTTAGTGAAAACTTATTGACACCAGATTAGCCACATTTATAGGCCAATCTTCATGAAACTTGGTCAGAACATTTGTCCCAATGAAATTTTGCCAGAGATTGAAGCTGTGTCATATGAGCTCAAAAACTAGGTCACAAGGTCAAATATAAAAAAAAAGCATATTAAAAGTCACTTTTTTGGTCCAAAATAATCTTCATGAATCAGCTTGCATTTTTTTCAGAATAGTCTAGTTCCTTTGGCTTTCATGTGAGCGCCTTAGGGCCTGATGGCCCTCTTGTTAAATTTTAATTTAGATATTTATGAATAGCAAGACGCAATTTAAATTATTAATTGCCACTCCTGTATATGAAATATTACACATATTATATATATTGAATTATGTTTGCAGTATATGGTTGATATGGACATGCTTTATGACGATAAAACATGTATGTCAGAAACTTACATGTAGTGAAATCGCGTCATATGTATCACGAGATCGTAGAGAATCTATTGATCCGTAAATGTCTATTTACTTTTTGTAAGGACAACACTAGTATGTTCCATTAAGCTTTAAGTATCAGTTTTCTTACGATGGACCAGTACAGAATTTGCGTCGAGCCCACTTGCAGAAAACCGGATAAAGCGGTCACAATAAGAAGATAATGTGTTACGTACCTATGTGTACCTCTAAAGTTAATGACACACTTACAGATCAAACTTGGCCAACATTCAGCTTCTTCGGACTTGATTTTCATCATTCATCATGCAATTGTTATATATTGTCTTACCATAAGCCCCCGTAATTCACACTACTATTGGATAGTCCTACTCTTCTTGTTTTAGATTATGCAAGACATCAATGCCGCATTACCGCTAGACGGCTTGCTCTTCGAGTTACTCTCAGAAGGTCGTATGCAGGCGTTGGTCGACTTTCTTGCGGACTACTATTTTCCCGACATGCCGCTGAGTAAATCTTTGGGAGTTGTCGCAGACGACAGCCTTAAAGAAATCTTGAAAAGTAGATTTTCCGAACATTTATCGCTGATCTTGATCGATGAATCAAGCGATGAAATCATTGGAATAAAAACCGCGTTAACCTTGACGAGAAGTGTGCAATTGAACACCGATGAAATCAAAGATGAAACAATGAAAACCATATGGAAATTCATCTACCAGAAACACAACGAAATGAACGTCTTTAAGCGTTTTGACGTCAACGTCGCTATAAAATTTCCACATCTTGGCGTTCGGCCGGATTTTCGGGAGCGTGGACTTGGCTTCAAGCTGATAGAAGCTGCGCTTATGTTCTTCTCGCAGTTTGCACTCGAAATGCCGTGTATCACAGTCGAAGTATCGTCGGGACACGCTCAGCGTATTTTTGAAAAATATGGGTTTGAAACAATTCATACTTTTCTATATGCTGATTACAAAGAAAATGGCGAAGTTGTATTCAAGAACATGGGTGAGAACGTATCCACGAAAGTTTACGTCAAACAGTTGTGAGCCATTAATGCGAGACTCATTGGAAGGGAAGTAATAACTACAATCAAAAATACAAAGTTGTTTGTAAACTGTCATTATTATTCTTTTGAATATGTATAGTCAGGTGGTAATGGTTGTTTTAAGCTGTCACATAGTTTAAACCATATTGTATCTTATTTGAAATTTACTCATAATCTGTATTCCATTGACACGCCATATATGTATACGGTTAAAGAGAGGGGAGACCGAAATTGGACCTCGAACTGGTTTCTGATGACTGGATAGCCTGGGGATAACGCGTAACTGTATTTTAAGCCTTTGTCTTTAAATAAAAAAATCGTAATAAATCAAAGAAAACACATCGAATCGTTGTTATTGTATACATAGTTTAAAAATGGAGTTCCATTATGATATGATGGGACATTTAATCTCGATATCGGCTAGGTTCTTCTTACGGTCGGACGCAATTTTGTTTGTTATGTCAATGGTGTACTATATAAGACCAATTGTTAATACATTATTTTTACCTTTTATTTCAGTAATATGCATATTTTTAAGTATAACAACTAAGCCATAACTTTATAAAAAATTCCTCTAGGGTCAATATAGTTTTAACAATTTCACGTCTATTTCACTTCTATTGGGTAAACTGGCTATCGAAAATCGTAAAATACTCTCTTAATCCTTAACAAAAAGTATGCTTAGTGTGCAAGATTATGTGAATAACGTCGCATTTTATTATAAAAGAGAACATATTACCCATAGCTACTAGCTAGGCCATTTACCGGTAAATAGAATGTAGCTAAGTATCGCCAATGCTAGATAAGATATTATGCGATGTGCCATTCGCTGTACTAAATATACTTACAAACGTTATGGTAGTTTGTCACTTTCGTCCTGAAAGTTATGTTGTAAGCGCATGAGTTTGTCGTTGATCGTCTTCCCGTCAGATACGTCGCCAAAGTCAACTTTTCCAGTGTGATTTTTAGTAAGATTTGTTTCAATTTTGCTTTATGATTAAAGGCCTGAAATACTCTAGCTGAAGCTTTGCAGCCGAGCCTCGCTCTGGTAAAATGGGACTAAGTGCTTGTGCGTGAAGTCTCGTAACAGATGTTGCATTTTTCATTTGAACGAAGTATCTTTTTCAACGAAAATCCAGCAAAGGCGGTAAGTGTCGTCCCTGATTAGCCTGTGTGGACTGCACAGGCTAATCTGGGATGACTCTTTGTGCACACGCATTTAGTCCCGTTTTCCCAGCAAGAGGCGCATTTGTTCTTGTTAGCGTTTTCATGAACTGTTGTCTTCGAAATATTCTCTCAGAAACTTCCATTAAGTAACCATTTCAATACATCATATAAAAGTGTGCGGTTTTGTTTCTCTATAATCTTTATTATTGATTTCAGACGTACAACGTACGATTTTGATAGTTTCCTCAACGCATTACGATTTTGATAGTTTCCTCAACGCATTACGCTTTTGATAGTTACCTCAGCGCATTACGCTTTTGATAGTTACCTCAGCGCATTACGTTTTTGATAGTTTCCTCAACGCATTACGATTTTGATAGTTTCCTCAACGCATTACGCTTTTTGATAGTTTCCTCAACGCATTACGATTTTGATAGTTTCCTCAACGCATTACGATTTTGATAGTTTCCTCAACGCATTACGATTTTGATAGTTTCCTCAACGCATTACGCTTTTGATAGTTTCCTCAACGCATTACGCTTTTTGATAGTTTCCTCAACGCATTTTCCGTCTTTCTGAAAATGTTATTTATACTTTTTAGGGAGAAAATACTCCTTCTTGTTCCCGTTTTTTATTGAACATGCTTAAAGGTCTTTATTTAAAAAAACAAAAAAAACAACATGAAATGAATGTAAACTTTTAAGAATAATTACTAGCATACTTATTCAATGTATTAACATCTTCTCCATGACATTAACCTTCAACATGCCGATGATAAAAATATCGAGTAAAGTGTGTATGTTGTTTCCAAATACAGATGAGTATCAATACGATTCACTTTGTATATCTAGTTGATATATACTTTAAAATGAATTATCGAATGTTCACACATCATTTCATTGGGTATATTGTTTTGCAAACGCAGTTAACACAACTTATTGAGATATATCATTTACCGGTATACTGTTAACAGCAATAATCGTATTTAAGTGTACATGCCTATACGACAATTGGATACTACATGAAGTTACTACCTTGTGTCGCACTATTTGCTGAAGTCGTGTGATTTCTGAGCGAACTTAACACTTCGATACTGACAACGGTTTAAATGGTCGACAGTGAAATAGATATTGGGTCTTTATTCTTCAAACAAATACAATTACTTTGCAATATATAACTACACCCGAACACAAGACTAATTCACTGCACAAATGAATTACCAATTAGTGTTTGTATTTTTGAAAGGAAATTTGATACAAAATAAATTCCAACGCATAAATCAAGTGAAACATTATATCAGCGGTACTTGTTAGCAGAATGGGGTACGTTATTCGAGGGGACACAAGAACCAATCTTTCTGCATGTCGCGGACACTATCCATCGGACTTTTAAGCATAACATCGCAGATTTTCGGAGGATGAATATTAGTTGTAGTGTTAAACTTATCTTCCTTTTGGAATAAAGGTGCACGAAATGGCTCGTAAGTACCGGTATATCTATGTAATTTTTGTCGTGTGTCTCGAAAAAACGATGTTTTCAAAATTGCATTTTCATTGTTATATAATTATTTGTAACTTCAATGGACATTTTACTAGAATGTACTTTAAAATATAATAGTTTTAATTTTAATTGAGGAGAAAGCGTGTATCGGGAACAATTTTAGACTTTCCAAATTGTTTTCATTACTTATTGGGCCTACTTGATTAAATAAGACGTTTCGTACCATATGGTCCTTTTTTTTTTGTTGGAAATAATGAATCTGCAAATACATGCGTAAGTAGCCCACCGAATCGTCATGGTAACGAAAAAGATTACACTACAAATATGTTTTTAATATGTGTTCCTCACACAATGAACATTAAGTCCCAACTTCTAGCACACACGACAATCTTTAAAAATTATCCATTCAACTTGTTCTGTCTGTTATTGTTGGTTCTTTATTGCTGAAGCATATACGAAATAATGTTATTTGATATATCTTTTATAAAGATCACGAACATCCTCCGCCAGTTGATCACGATGAAGAGAAAGCTTGTAATATTTATTGCGGATGTCGTACGATAATCGGATAAATTTTTCCCAAGAAGCTTTCTGCGGGCGATGGAATATGCGAAATTCCCGATGCCTTTTATAAAAAAAGAGCGATACTCTTTTACCGTTTACACAGCGTTAAATGACCAATTCATATTTATAATTACATGCGTCGATTTCTTAGACGAGTTTTTTTGTTGATTCATAACTATCAAGCATAACTTATACGATAGAACCATGATTATATCGGGCAATTATCCGACGCAAAAATGTTCCATAATCATAACATCAAATGCGTTAACAGAAATTATTTGAAAGAGCAGTGCATACTCATTGATTATGCATACGCAGAAATTCGTATTGCTTACCCTTCACTGAAAGAGAAAATGATGCCACTGGCGTCATTTTGGTTTCCGTTTTTAGTCCTTTTTTATTTAGCACTTAACTTAAAACTTTTAAAGTCACTGTAACGCTCAAAATCAACGAAATATAATATATTTTAGTTTTTCACTACCAAACATGGATAAAAACAATTTTTCATCAGTGAACTGATTGAATTTTGCAATATTCTATCTTAATATCCGCAGTATTTTGATAAATAATAAATATTATTGGGGATTTCGGGGGATTTCGGGGGATTTCGGTAATTACGGGGATTTCGGTATTTCTACACACCCGGAATTAATTGTGGCCACAAATAAATAATCAAAGTACTGGCAGTACTGGTGTGACGATGCTTTTGAAGAGGATGGATATAAAACATCAATTTAAGTTTATCTATATCACCACAATTGTGTATGTTGATACGAACATTTGGGTACGATAAAAAATTTGGGTACGAAAATTTTGGGTACGAAAAAAAAATTGGTACGAAAAAAATTTGCGTACGAAACATTTTTGGTAAGAAAAAAAGTTTAGGGGTACGGGGAAGTAGTACCCGTGGGTAACTTGACCCATTGAGCGAAACTGGGAGGCGGGTCACATTCTTGTTCATTAAGTATGGCAATACCTTCATGATGATTCTCGAAAGTAGGTATGAGCACATTGTCGGACCATGTGAGCTCAATCGTATGAGCACTTGACTATCCGAGTTCGCCCACGAACATATGGATAAGTTAACTAATAGCGAAATGACCTTATACATGTATATGCTGAAATCTAACAATCGAACGAAATATCAAACATGGTATGTACACTTAGGTGGTGGTGTAATTTCTTTTAGAATATCGTATTCAATATGTAAATTTTAAATGAGTGTGCCCGCACTTGAGTTTGTTGCCTTGTTTGAGTCTATACGCGCCTAGGCTGCACCCAGTGTGTATTTGTGTTTTCCAAGGTAATGAGTTACCTCCGCGCTGAGGTTGCATAATGTTGGGACCCGGAGTGTGTCCAGCACTCCTACCTAATAAGATTAGATTGACGACAGTTGGGACGAATTTTGAATGATAGCTGCAATTTTCAGCTATTTGTTTTGTACTGAAATACTTTTTAATTTTTTATATGGTCAAATGCTGCGGGGGGGGGGTGAGATTATCCGGAAAAAAACACCTGTCCGGAATGGTGACCACAAAACATACAAAATATAACATTGCGCCGGGAGCGGGATCGAACCGGTGTCGTAAAGGTGAAAAAGCGAACGTCCTTACCACTGCGCTAGCGGGACGGACAATTACGGAAAGAAATGTTGTTTTATCTATATATATCATAGCAGTGCAGCGTTAACAATTTGCAGGTTCGAAATTGTTCGCATTCTTTAGTTTTGTGATTACGTAAAAAGTTAATTTTACATGTTTTTATTCGCAATTTATTTACTAAATCGAGAACAAATATCAAACAAAGTAGAGAAAGTATATAGTTGTTTCATTGGTCCATAAAAATAAAATGGATGTAAAATTACTAATTTGAAATTAACGTTCTGATACACTTATTGGATCTGTTTCCTCAGGATATGCTGTTCTATTAATATTTACCTTTATCAACACGAACGACAACTCTGCTAGGAGAATGTTATCAGTGAAAATCAACGAGCAATCTCCTACGCAGTGGCGAATGCCAAGGGAAGTAACTGAAAAATCGAGTTATCTCAATCGGACTGGCTCGGTCTTTTACATAGGCCGCCATTGTGAAGAATTTTTTTACTGGTTATCAAACCTTGGACGCTGCTGTTCCAGCATCGTCAAAAACGAGCATTTTGTATCTACAAAAATCTAAGTAATCATACCACATCTAGCTTTGAATTTTTGGCTATTGCTTTAAGGAACACTGATTGTTAAGGTGTTAACTTTTTTTTAGGGATGTCAACGAATATCCGAATATCGGTCCGTGACCGAATATTCGGATACTGTTTTCCGAATCGAATATTCGGAAGAAAAAATAAAAAATCGAGTAATTTCAAAGACTTTGTATTCGTAAAATTTGCATTGTCAAAAAAGTTGTTCCTCATGTCATAATGTTTATTCCGGTTGGCGCGATAATGCGTCGCTATGGTGATGACAGTATACCGGTCATAAATCCCGCTAACAAAGCCAGACACTTTGTGTCAAAATTATGATAGGTGCAAATCGCGTCGGCAATCTAAACACCGACCTGCACTTGATCCAATGACTCGAATTACATTTAAAATTATCAAAGATTAAATGAGTAAAGGAAAAGCCAACTTTGTGTAAAAAACAAATAAGACCGTATGGCAATTAAAACACCGACCCGTCTTTATCTAATAACTCGAATTACATTTAAAATGATGAAAGATTAAATGAATAAAGAAAGAGCCGACTTGGTGTGGAAAACAAAACAGATCGTATGGTTTTAATCACGTTGTCCAATCAAAAAAACTTTTAGAAAATATTTTACTCAACCTCTAATGAGTATTTGCGTATCGTATGGTCCAAACATTAATTAATTACTCAATATTCAATCAGGTATTATACTTAAAGAAATGTTTTTGGTATTGCACCCTCATTTAATTGAAAATATTATTTATGCTACACGCATAAAGTAAATATCTGTCCAAGCAAAATGCCACCTACGCCTTCCGCTGCTCGGAAGTATTTCACGACATCATCCGATAAGAAGTCACCGATCCAAGAGTCTTTTAAACGTGGCAACTTTGAAAGACTGACTGTTTAGTCTGTTAAACAGGTTCAAAGTGTGTTGTGGCTATGTACATAATTCGTTTAAGTTCAGCTTTAATTATATGTAGATCTAACTGTTTTGTCATGCAATTATTTTGTCGTCATGTAATATTATGTTTCTCGTTCTATTGCTGATGTACGATATTAATAGTTTAAAAACAGTTTTTGTCATTCAATGTTAACAATAAAAAGTAATCAACAAAATCAGCTTCGAATTAGCGACGGCAACGCTGTGTCATTATTTAGTCACTTCCGGTAAAACGAAAGTAGAATTCGTGGAGTAATGGTACGGTAAACGAAGTTGACTTTTTTCTAACAGATGTTGACCGAATATCCGAATATTCGTTCGGAAGGGTGACCGAATATTCGAATACCGAAATCGGTATTCGTTGCCATCCCTACTTTTTTTACGAAATACTTAACGAAATTTTCGTTGATTTTGAGCGTTATAGTGACTTTAAACACGATTTGGTTAATTACTGTAACTTGTATTAAGCACAATGAGTGTGTGTACCAAAAACCTTAGATCCGTGTTGATTGAAGTGTGGCACTTTTGCCAAAGACAAACTTGTTTTTAAACGTGTTTTGAAACAGTTCACAACTAACAAAGGTAAAAATCCGACAGATGCCTATCTAGAATGTGTATAACAAAAACATGAATTATTAAAATGCATGTTCCTACGAAGTGTTCTTGTACAGATTTTAGTAAAGCTCACTGCATACAGCGATTTGAAGAAAAGTACGGATTGCGTCATTCCATGGAGGAGGACGTCAGACCAGGTGCCGGTGTCGCAGACGACAAAGGCGTGACGGGAGACGAGAACCCTTATTTGGATGAGTTCGATCTAATCGAAAGGGCTCGGTTGACAAAATGCGCAATGGACTATATTAAACACCCTAAGCCTCGCTTAAAGGTTGAGGAAAACCGCTGCGTTAATGAACTTGAGGCGATTCTGATGGCGTCACTGACAACTAGCGCCAAAGAGGAGGTCCGGTTGAGTGTGGAAGTTGAGCGCGACGATTCAGACGACATGTTACACGAATCAAACGAGAAGATAACGGGCGACGAATTTGCCTTTCCTGAATCAGAAAATAACTCGCCAAGATGCATGGATGCTCTAGAAGTGGAAGAAAAACGTGATATGATGTACTCACAACGTCCGCTCGACGAAGACGCGTTGATTCAGAACGCCAAGTTAGCAGACGACGGGTTGAGCGAAATTAAACACGAGCACGCGCCGTCTGTTACGATGAACCCGAAAATGTCCTTAGTTTTGAACGAACAAAAATGGAACTGGTTGAACCTTCCAGGAGAAGCAGACGGCTTTAGAACACCGGCTAATTCGGAGGATGGCCTGTGTTCAGTCCGTATTCCGCATAGTACAGAGAAAATTGTGCAAACGATACAACCAGAAGTTACAGACGTCGAGGCAGACGACATGGCAAAAGATGCTGATTTCAAGAGCCTGATGGCAGAAATTGCCCTCAAACTTGAAGACTGCTACTTAGATGACATCATTTCCGTTTTTCACGGTGAGTCATTGCATTTCATTTAATATGCGATGGTCAGTCATACTGGTAAGCATACCCGCTTTAAAATTATTGCTAGGGTGTGCATACGTATTTCTCATTGACTTTTAAAAACATCGTTGTTATAAACTAACACGATATACTAAGTACTTCATATTTAAATGTGCGTGTATGTTGGGACAACGTTATTGTAAGTATTATTATTAATGTCAGCAGTAATTGGTACATGCAACGTGACGAAAACTAAAGCTGCTCCGAGAGTTTCATTAATTGCCACGTGTTTTGAAGTGTTTTATTTCGCATCGATTATATGTTGTGTAACTATCCAGGCATGTCACTTGCACGACAGCCTCTTGGTGTAAACATGCACATATGAGCCTTTTTTATATGTAATATTTGAGCCTCGCTTTGGAAAAACGGGGTTTTAAGCATGTGCTTAAAGTGTCGCCTCACATGAAGATCACACAGGCTAATCGGGAACGGCATTTTCCTCCTATAATGGATTTTCTTTTAAAAGAGACGAGAAAACGCAAAAAAAACATCCACAAAAACGCAAACTGCCGTCCCTGATTTGCCTGTACTGACCGCGCAGGCTTATCGGTGTGGTACATACTGGGAGTACTTCTTTCATGTCGAACAGGAACCTGGATACTGGAGGAAGGCTGCATTGCCGGCGCGAGCACGACAGACGAAATCTTGCGTCGTCTGCAACAGCAACGCTTCATCAGCCGAGATAACCTGCACCATCTGCAGACGATCGTCATGCGTCTGGACGACACGGATCTGTACACGCAGGCGGTCCAGTACATCCGCCATCACCATGACACCGTGTACTTCTACAAGGAGTTAGCTACCTTGCGTTGGTATCATGAGCGTAAAGTGTCGTCTCAGATTAGCCTGTGTAGTCCGCACAGGCTAATCAGGGACGGCATTTACCGCGTAATTGGACTTTTTGTTAGAAGAGACTTTAAACAAAAAATTCCACAAAATCCTTAAGTGTCGTCCTGATTAGCATGTGCGGACTGCACAGGCTAATCAGGGACAGCATTTACTGCTTAGACCGACTTTTTGTTAGAAGAGACTTTGAACGAAAAGTTCCACAAAATCCTTAAGTGTCGTCCTGATTAGCATGTGCAGGTCGCACTGGCTAATCAGGGACGGCATTTACTGCGTAGACCAACTTTTTGTTAGAAGACACTTAAAACGAAAAAATCCACAAAATCCTTAAGTTTCGTCCTGATTAGCATTTGTGAACTGCACAGGCTGATTTGGGATGACACCAAGTACGCACATGCATTACACCCAGTTTACCGACATCATCAAGACACCATGCACTTCTACATGGTGATAGCCAGCCTGCGTAGGTGTCGGTCTTGAACTAGTCTTTATTTCCAGTCTTACTCAATGACCATAAACAATTATACAAAATCATTCTTAATGAGTTCTTCCATATTTTTAATGATCATAGACATTTTTCAATCGGGTGATCGCGAGTTCAATCCTTTCCCAAAAGTTAAGTACCGGTTCTACTGAGGAAAGATCTATAGTACCCTATATAAACAAACGTGCAATAGCTGCTCTATAATTAGTATTGCGTAAGTCATAAATCTATTTACGCAAAAGACAAACATGTAGCTTGGTTTACTGGTTTTACAATGAATTCCATATCGGTCATTTGTTTTCAGCTTCTTTATATGCCATTTTCAGCTAAAGGATTCGGCCTGGTTCGGTGTCATCTTAGCGAGCGAGACTTCACGAGACTGTCGCGAGAGGACCTCGAGTTGGTGAGATTCAAACTAGCCAGCGTCCTCTTCCTGTCGCCCAAGGACGCTTATATCGTAGGGATCGAGCCCGGCCGTCGGGTCGTCATCTCGTGCTCTCTGCCCGTGCGTTACGTTCAGGAGCTGGCGGAAATGGCCAGAGACGGACTTTCGGAGCTGCGACTGGCGGAAATCGAGTTTGTGGAGATACTCGGAAAAATGTACGACGTCCAAGGTATGTAATTAAATGAGAGTTTAGCTTACAATCTATCTTCGTATGGTCAGTCCACGGAACTATTTGAACTACCATGAACGAATGTGTCTTCGATTGATCATTTGACGGTTTGGAATAGTTTTCTGACAAGAAGTTTTTACCTTTACGAAAAGTTAAGGTGAAAACTGGATTTAATATTATACAAAACAGTTTTTAGCTTTATTGTGTAAAAGGTTAAGTGTAGCCACTTAATATTCTCGTAACGATGTCCATTTCAATGTCTGAAGCTATATAGATATAATTAAATGTGTTATGTATTTTATAAGTTTCGTACAATCACATATGATAAACATTCCTCTATTCTAGTGTATGTATTGTACAGGAAACTCGAGGCAAAGAAACGGCGGCCCCTGGGATCACAACCGTCACGCGCCGTTTTTGAGCGTCTACCAGCAGCTGAGAGACAAATCCAAGCTCCTGCAAGAAAAGGATCAGGAAGTGAAGGACCTGCGAGAGGAGACGCAGTTCATGCAGCTAGAACTCGACACGATGAGCAGCGAGCTGCAGCTGTTAACCGAACGCGCCCTCCACGAATCCAGCAAGCCGTACGAATCCGCCCGACGACATTGGAAGCGAACACACGGCAGATCGATCACGTTTCCGTTAAGCATTGAAGCGAAGATGAGGCATACCCACCACATTCAGCCTTTGGAAGAAGCGTTGCTTCGCGCCCAACTGCTTCGTAACCCGGAACCGGATCCTTTTGCGCGTGCGATGGTTCCCTACAGGCCTTTGAAGAGCACGGGGCCAAGAAGTATTCTGCCGGCTGCCATGAAGTTCAGAACAGAGACTGATGATGAGAAGAAACGCGCGGTACTTCCGGTTACCGCTGGAGATGAGTTACCAGTGAAACATATCGTAGAGGCTAATGTCATCATGAACGAGATTCAGGAAATTCTGGACGAGATACTGTTTCTTCAAGCATTCGTGAAATAACTTCAATGAAACATTCTAGGTAGATAACTGTTGTGGGTTGTTAGATACATTTAGTTATTATAATGCAAATTTCTTTATGACACTGAATAATTTGTACTTGTGAGTCTTGTGTCACATGCTTCGATTGGCAACTCGCCAGCTGTCAATGCAAGTAACGGATCAACCGATGTCGTTTATCGCCGCCACATGGCCCGACATCCACAAGATATCAGAGGGACAGAAAAAGTATTTTATGTAAACAAACCTAATTTGGCGGAGCGATAACTTATTTTGCCGGTGATCAATTATTTAACTTTTAGACGCTGTGTTTGATGCGCTTTTATACCTGTCTTGTGATCGTGTTTGCATGTGCACATATTATAAATGGTTGTAAATAATCAATTACTCTAAACAACTGTTTTAATTGATCAAAATGCAAAAATATAATTTATAAAAGCGAAATTAAAGCAAAATAATACATAAAATGCTTTAACGCTGTTTTTAGACTTACCACTGAATTCAAAACTTACAAAATACACAAAATCAGAATGATTTCCATCTGAACTACCGTTGCAGTCTGGATCGATTTCTTATACAAATGACTTTCAATGCTTCTCTAACACACTCCGTGAAGAGATTTCAACTGGTTTCAATGATAATATAGTTCGAATAATTGTCACTTGTGATAAATAAAAACTAGGTCGCACGGTCAAGTCTTTGCAAAAACCTTGTCGTTGTCAATATTTAGCCTTGATATAACCCTAGAAGACACTTTTCTGTCATAATATTGATGCTTCTCTTAATTCTATCTTCAAAAAGTTCGAATCTGGGTCAAGTGGGGTTAACCCTTTGCATGCTGGGAAATTTGTCGTCTGCTAAATTATCGTCTGCTGAATTTCTAAAATTAGCATTTTCTTCGATTTTTTTTCAAAGAATACTACCAGAAGAGCAAACTTTTTGGATCCTGATGAGACGCCACGTTCTGTGGCATCTCATATGGATCGAACTGTTTGCAAAGGCCTTCAAAATTCGGTTTCAGCACTGAAAGGGTTAAAACTAGGTCACTAAACAAACTCTAGATACAAACTCGTCGCTCTAGAAATCGCATTTATGTCTCAAGCTTGGTAAAACTTTGTAAGAAACATAATCTTAACAATATTAAGGTCAAGTTCGAGTCTGGTTTAAGTAAGATAAATAACTAGGTCACCAGATCGATTCTTAAACAAGTTCGACAACTCTAGAATTCACATTAATGACTCTATATTGGCGAAACTTAATATGAATGTTTATATGGACAACAATCTATGCCATAGTCGAATCTGTGTCGATTGGGGTGAAAAACTAGGTCACGAGGTAAAATGTGAGAAAAAAATCTTAGATATACACTTATTTTCAATATCTTACTAACCCTTGTGATGAACCTAATTCACATTTGTAACGCAAAAGAATATGAAACGCGGATGTCCTTTTTGCCCGATAGCATTTTTCGAATTGATTGAAATGTACGCAAAAAAGACTCGAACCGGAAATGCGAAAAGGACCTACTTGTTACGGATCAGCGATTCTGGTAAATCTTATTTACGCTTATCTTGACTCTGAAGATAATGTTGGTTCAAAATGTTGCTTAGAAAATATTAAGTTTGCTGGTTAGATAATGATGGCACAGAAGATCATGCAAGTTCGGAAGATAATGATTGTTCAAAAGAAAATGTTAGCTCAAAACGTTAATGCTGGCTCAGAAAATAAATCTTGCTCAAAAGAAAATGATAAGTAGGAAGAAGATATCGCCGTCTCGGACAAAAATGCACTGGCTTAAACGATTATGTTGGCTCATAAAATAATGCCAGCATTATGTTCTGAGCCAGCATTATCAAGGTAGAGACCGTGCTACCGGTGAATAGTTTTCATTAGGATAATTGTAAAAAGGTCGCATCAAGTTTTTTGGTAATTAACTTTTTGATTGTACACTTATAAAGGTTATGTTAAATATATGTTTATATCACCAGCAGCAAAAAGTCATCAACAACAACAACATTGTTTAACATAAGTAATTAATGATGCTAAAATATCCATTAAAGATTTACCGTGAGACCCCCCCCCCCGCACATATATAGTAGTATAAGTGTATGTATGCTTTGATTTGGCCGTCACAAAGCGATAATACCAGTTTTACTCATTTAAGTTTCATGGGACCATGAGCCAAGTTTAGGATTACTTACTTTTCTTTCTTCCTTTAATTTTATTTTTTTGTAATAAAGCTATTTAGTTCAAATGTTTACATTTATCCATGTAAAGCATTTAATGACAAGTCAGTACATGCCAAAATCTGTGAAAGTGTCCCTTTAAAGTTGGTTCTGTTCTGTAACTTTTGATAAGAGCAAGAAGTCCTCTCCTGATACGGTTTCGGTAGTTGCACTGTTTTCTCTATTTAATATACGTAACATAATACAATTTTGCTATAAAGAGCAGATTGCCAACACTTGTGCCGTTCTGGTTCCAATATACTGATCAGTATCGCTTATCCAAGACCGATGCTAAAGGCGTCGTTAAAGATGGAGGGAGCTTATCCTGCCCGGTGTTCATGCCTATCATGAACGCTGCTTGTCATGAGGATTATAATAATAAAGCCTATAGGGGGCATATCTGGTTGTAATTAGTACCGAGTATAGATAAATATCTTCATTGGTATCAGAACACCAGTTTAGTAACACCGTACCACCGTTGCTGGTGCAATGTACCCTTTTGCCACATCTATTATTTAGAAATTAATCGCGGCAAAGACATAATTACATAACTACATAAAGCTGCTACCCCCACCCCTTCCCGGTTCCATAAATCTGATATATGTATGAGCAAACTGAAAGTCATTAACAGGATATTCTATGAGTCAGAATGAACGAATTAGGTCTGTCATTGATGCTTAGTTGGACGTTCACTGAACACCGGCACAAACCTGACCGACGCCCTAAACTCAGAAACTCATCATCCGGACATGTGACTGTTTTATATATGCCCGTGCTATTTATTCGTAATAAATTGTACGGCGGGAAGGGTATGTGTCACATGTTCAAATGTATGTTTAACAACACTTTTCAAGCGAAACTGAAAGCATACGTATCTAAGTTGATTTTACACACACTATATACATGTATATATATATATATATATATATATATATATATATATCCGTGGATATGCTTTAATCGAAACTTATTACTTTAGGTTTATGGGGTCGGGTACTTGTATGCTATAATAATATTAACATAGGGGAGATATATGCATCCGTGATTTATATCGTTACAGAACTTTAGAAAATTTCGTATGCTTCAGTTTCGAGAATAAACGTCTAATGAAAAGCAACGGTTCCGACTTTCACCTCGCAGACAATCTGATTTTCAAGCACTTTAAGCATTTTTTTCGTGGAAAAATAGTGTTATTTGGTCTGAGGAGTACACAGTCTATAACAAGCCACGCCCTTATACAAAAAAATACCTTGAAAATTACACCGTCTTCTTTATACATAGGTAGGGGGTATTATCGGAAAAGAAAGAAATTTTGGTTAAATCACATTCACTGCCGTCGATCAACTAGGAATTCTGAAAAAGCATATATTTCAACGCTGATAATATAAATTCCAGGAAATACATTTGAACAAGATCCTCGATCTAAATCTCGCAGGCACTGTTTACATATCGTTCATCGTAACAGGAAGCATCAAAGAAACACGCTCGTTTAAAAGATATGTTTTAACATTTTCACACCTGGTAGACCTAACAAGAAATATCCTTTAACAATTTACATACGGCGTTGATATTTGTTCGTATCGATGAAAAATGATCCGTTATTTCAATTCAACGCAGCGATGGCCGGACTAAGCAGGTTGTGAACAGTTCCATCAGCTTCCAACCCAAGTACAAGCTCTACACTTGGAGACTTTTCTAACGCATCACTTAATCATACAAGATAAGTATTGATGCAAAGCATCAAAGGGCGTCGGGAATTTCAGTGTAAAAGACACTCAATGAACTTACATGGAACGATTTTTTTTCTACTGTAAATATTAATATATTGGCCGATTATTTTAAACAAAATAGAAAAAGATACTGGTATAACCATTATTTATGATTGTGTGGTATAACTCCCAAATAACCATTATCTATGATGTTGTGTTATAACCCCCAAATAACCATTATCTATGATTTTGTGTTGTAACGCCCAACTATTTCATAGTTCATTTTATTTACATCTGTTTCCTTTTTTTACTGGCATCCGTGTGCAGTTTTCATTAATGGAACAGAACTGTGTAGGTTTTAACAAATCTGCTTCATCTTGTAAGCGTAATTTCATATTTTTTCAACTTCAAGGGGAGATGATTCTGAACTTATTTTTAAGTTGCTCATTTACCATAGGTGTTGAGTACTCATTGATATGAAAACACTGTAAAAGTTTTAACGTGTTTACGACCCCCCCCCCCCCACCCTCTCACACATATATTTCATGGGCATAATAAAAACAAAAAATGGTTACAATGAAACAGCATATTTATTTAAACTAAAATGTCTGCATCAAAACAAAAAATTAACATAGAACACAAATAAAATATTTGATTCTACTGGGGCTCAAACCTTGGACCATTCACATGTGAAGCGAGCGTGTAACCACCACACTACGGAACCGCTTGAAAAATCACCTTCTAACTAAGATATTAAGGTAGTGGGAGCCTAATGGGTACTTTCCAGAAACACTCTTTGTTATTATTTCCACATAGTAAATTGTATATCACAACTAATTGCAAAATTTTAAAACTTTTTACCAGCCGTTTAACTTTTTATACTTGGTTGAATACACCTACCCATTGACTCGGTTGGGCGTTTTCTAATGATTTACTCTATATCCAAAATATATAGTTTTTTTGTAATGGAATATACATATATTTTGACAATTAACTTAATAAACGTAATCGACTGGATTTTGTTAGTAGATGCAGAATTTAAAAAAGTGTCATTGAAAGAGAATTGTGCCTTTGATGTCCAATAATATATGCACGTTTCTGGATAAAATGGCAAAAACGACAACAAATGGTTCAGTGACAAGAAACTTTAATAACGTTTTATGTCACTTGTAGTGTGATGAAATGCATATATTGTGCATATTTATTTAACACAACATATTTTCTACACACCGAATGAATTTCAGTAAGTTATACCGTTCCTATCTCAAGAAATTTTACTTTGAGTATGCCTACCCCAATTCATTTTCACGCAATGAATTTAAGTATAAATTTGTATATCACTTCTGTTGGTGTTTTTTTTAGTTGCTTATTAAAAGCTACAGTTATAAACCATGACATGTGAAGAAATTTAGCTAACTTTGAATTAATATTGATATAATAATACATTAACAAGAGCACCGCATAACGGGTGCCACGCTCGGCTGCGAAAGCTTGTCAGAATTATTGTTTTAGAGGTCACAGTGACCTTGACCTTTGACCTAGTGACCCAAAATGGGTGTGGCGTGTAGAACTCATCAAGGTGCATCCACATATGAAGTTTCAAAGTTGTAGGTGGAAGTACTGTGATGTTAGAGGCAAAGTTAAAGTTTTATATTAGAGGTCTCAGTGACCTTGACCTTTGACCTAGTGACCAAAAAATGGTTGTGGTGTGTAGAACTCATGAAGGTGCATGTACATATGAAGTTTCAAAGTTGTAGGTGGAAGCACTATGATGTTAGAGGCAAAGTTAAAGTTTTATATTATATGTCACAGTGACCTTGACCTTTGACCTGGTGACCCAAAAATGGGAGTGGCATGTAGAACTCATCAAGGTGCATGTACATATGAAGTTTCAAAGTTGTAGGTGGAAGCACTATGATGTTAGAGGCAAAGTTATAGTTTTATATTAGAGGTCACAGTGACCTTGACCTTTGACCTAGTGACCCAAAAATGGGTGTGGACGTGTAGAACTCATCAAGGTGCATGTACATATTAAGTTTCAAAGTTGTAGATGGAAGCACTTTAATTTTAGAGCCAATGTAAAGGTTTTAGCACGACGGCGGACGTCGGACGGCGGACGACGAAGAGGCTATGACAATACATCGGAGTTTTCTCTGAAAACAGCCGAGCTAATAATACAATCTTAAGGTCACCTAAAGTCAAAAGGCAACATATGAATACCGGAGCAGTTTACCACAAAATATCAAAGTTGTTCCAATACTACTTAGCATAAAGACGTATAAGTTATCATGTTTCTTTAAACATGTAGCACAATAATATACAACTTATATTTTAATAAAAACAGCCAGATTAATGACAACTAGATGTACATAATTTAGTATCAGTATAAAGCCATTGCGTGATTTTGACTGGCCGCGTGTCATTTGAAAGCCATATTATCTCGTTCCGTCACTTTTCGTCACTGAAAAACTGACCGATTTTAGGGACCACTTCAGATAAAATATTTTTTTTGCGTTTGTGACTTTTGGTAGTCTCTCATTGTTTTTAGCAATGAAAGTATCCCTACAGTCATCCTCTTCGGAACTAGAAAATATGGCTTTCAAATGACACAAGGCCAGTCCATATCCCGCAATGTTTTCAGCGGTTGGTCGCTTTAGAGTTCCTCTATGCAACAGCAAGTCTAACAATCTAATGTTCTCTGCCTTTAAGGCTTTTCATGACTTAAACAAACTGAATTATGGATTGCAGTAACAGTAAAGATGTGGGCCATATTGTCAGTAATTTTACATGTTTTAAGCAAAGATCCCAGTGCTTCAACATCATCAGGAACACTGTGGGCGTTGCAGGTTGCCTGGAGAACACGTTCACTAGATCTTCCTGTTTGTGTGACTGTCCAGGATACGATTTTTGAAAACCGGCAAAGAGTCAACAAAACTGCTTACACAATTACAAAACGTTTCAAAACAGTGTGTGTTCAGCAATGCACTAACCAAAACCGGGAAATCAAACCTGCGTCCATTGTGAGCAACACAAATGGCTCTGGGAAACTTTGCAAGCCACATCATACAATCATGTAGAGAAGTTTTAATTAATACTCTATCAACACTTCCACCATTTACACGCATTATGCCATGATCATCAACAGAGATGCCAATCGCTTTCTGAGCTTCGGAAGAAATTGGCACTGTTGTCTTCACATATGTCGAGAACTTAAAACCCGTCTTCAAATGCACAGCAGCAATCTGAGTAATATCAGGCATTACTGTACCTCGAACTGAAATACAAAATTAAATTCACACAATGCTTATTTCATGAATTTTATAATTCCCCTTTAAGTTTCATTCTGCCGCCTTATATGATCGTTGGTTTTGAGAAAAATCAATTTTCAGCACAACAAGCACATTACATATTGGCAAGTCGTTGAACTCAAATTATCGCTTGTGAAAAGAATTCACCATTTATATGAATAGCTCAGAATTTAAATATACCTATGCTCCTTCATAAGATTTATTTCTAAAAGAAATGAATTTATTTTAAAAAAATGTAATATTTGGAATAGCTTTTAATATTTATAATAACAATCACAAATGTTTTTAATAATGTGCCTGCCCATAGTGGCCTTGATATCTTGTGGGCATGCGCTCAGGTTTCTTCTTAATAATGCTGTGGTGTTATTAGCCTGCTTACATGTTGCGTCAATATGGCTGTTCCAGGACAGAGTATTGTCAAGTGTGACGCATAGGTACTTTGCTGTGTTAGTTTGCTTGAGGACTTGGCCATGTATGGACTATGAGCCGTCTATGACTTTACGCTTGTTTGTAATACGGATCAACTCGCACTTTTCTGGGTTAAAGTCCATCTGCCAGTCCCTCTCCCACTTTTGAAGGCGATCTAGGTCCTCTTGAAGTGCCTGAGTGTCTCTGTCTGATGCTATGGTTCTGTATAGCAAGCAGTCATCTGCAAAGAGGCGTGCTGAGGAGCTAGTTCTGCTGGGGAGGTAATTAATATAGACCAGGAACAGTAGCGGACCCATGACTGTGCCTTGGGGGTCTCCCGATGTTACTGGGGCTGACTACCGTCAAGTGCTACCTGCTGATGGCGATTTGCGAGGAAGCTGTTGATCCACCCCAATGTCTTACCCCTGCTGCCGTAGTGGTGTAATTTGGATGCTAGGCTTTGGTGTGGGACTTTGTCGAAGGCCTTGGAAAAATCTAGCAGTATGGCATCTATCTGCTGCTTCTGGTTGAGGCCTGTTGCAAGGTCTTGGACAGTGCTTATGAGCTGCGACTCGCATGACCTCCTCTTACGAAAGCCATGTTGCTGGTCTGCTAAGAGGTTGTTGTCATCAAGGAACTTCATAATGTGGCTGTGCACGATGTGCTCCATTAACTTACAGCAGATTGATGTTAGGGATATTGGTCTGTAGTTAGATGGTTTACTTTTGTCCCCTTTCTTGAAAACTGGGCTGACTAGTGCTGTTGCCCATCCATCAGGTACCTGACTCTGGTCATACGAGGCTTGGAAGATGAGAGTTAGGGCTGGGGCTATAGAGGGTGCCATTTCTTTGAAGAACTTGGACGATATCTGGTCTGGTCCTGCTGCCTTGTGAGGGTTTAGGTTATCAGCGAGTTTCTTAACACCTTGGGTTTTATGAAACGAATTAATTTAACTTATATTTGTATTGTATAGTTATAAAATCTTAAAGAGTTAAGCAAATTTAACTCTTAAATAAAAAAAATAAAATTTATTTCGTGTATTTAGTATAATTTCCGGACTGTACCGTAGATATTGCTTATAGCCGAAACGCTTTCCGAATACGGCGATATCGACCGACTATTACCGATCTCACTAGGCACCTACTGCCTTAATAAGTGACTGTAGTGTAACGGTTATCAATAAAGCAATAAACCGTGTAATCGCTGTCGTCTTGTAAAATTGAAGAAAATACGCGTTAACCAAAACTCGCACAGCAAAAGTGTGCGCCAGTGTTAGAAAAAGCACACATTTTGATTATGTTTTGTTTTTATACAAAACCAGAAAGTTTCGCGTATTTGCCCAGGCCCTGTGATCTTTCCCATGTGATCAGTTATTAATTAAAACAATTAGCTTTGCATTATTGGCAATCAATGTTATAATAAATGTAATAGGCACAAATGCAGTACTTATTTACACTAATTTACACAAAAAATCACCACTATGCAAGATATTCTTAAAACAAAAATATATACATTGATCCGTAAAACTTCTCCCATAAGCAAAAAACAACGCATTACATACTAGTCGCCGCACTCCAGTGCGACGCCAATCAATATAGCTCCCTTATTTTTAAACGGCTTGTGTTGAAATTTGCACCAAGAATAATTCAACACATATCTGATAATATCTGATAATGCCTGAAAATTTAATTGAAATTGAAAAACAACAAAATAAAAACAAATTAAAAACGTCACTTCAAAAGTCAAATTCGCAAACTCGTACAACGTTAAATAATAACAATGTGAAAAGTAAAACGCATAAACTTGCACGTCTTTATAACTGACCGGCTTGCAACATGCCGATTGAGCCGTTTCGCTCCCGAATATTCATACGAGCCATATTGTTTTTCTTTAATGAATGTGTTTCTTGCGTAAAAACGTACCTAGAATTATGAAATTGAAATTAAATTGGAATAACATGTATTTCGCCATTTTACTACACTTGGTGATTTTTCTAACGCAAAACTTTTAAAACTTACATATCTCAGTAATAAGTAAATATTTTTTTTTAATTGCACATTTTTCATTTGACTACAATATGCGAAAGCTAGCGTCAAAATCATTCATCCGTGACGATCGGACGCTTTAGCAAGTGGGAAAGGTAGCCTGTAAAATGCAAAGTGCGCGATTGCGCTCCTGAATAATCATACGAGCTATATTGTTTTGTAAATTCATTTTATGTCTTCCTTTTGACCCTCCCCCCCCCAAAAAAAATATGAAATTAAACTAGAATTAAATCGCGTTTCACAATTTCCACGTGCAAAAATATGGAACCACACCTACCCCAGGTGCTAAAGCGTCCAATCGTCACGGATAAATGATTTTGACGCTAGCTTTCACATATTGTAGTCATGAGCTTGCATAGAATGTAGTCAAATGATCGTATGTAAAAATTTTAATCAATATCTTTACTCATAACTGAGATATTCAATTTTGAAAAGTGATGCGTTAGAAAAGTCCCCAAGTGTACAATTCCCGCGTAGTCTCCATCCGACTCTACGGCTGCGAGGCTGCATGATACAGGCATTTGAACATAAATGTCTCAGAAGACTGCTCCGCATCTCCTACATGGAGCACAAGACCAACGAGTACGTCCGGAACATGACTGCAACACTTGTTGGCCAACATGAGCCCCTCCTGGCGACCTTCAAACGACGAAAGCTGGCTTGGTTTGGACACGTCACCAAGCAGGTTTCTCTGTGCAAGGCTAATCTCCAGGTCACGCTACAGTGAGGTCGACGTCGAGGCCGTCAGAAGAAAAGCTGGGTGGACAATGTAAAATGTCACTTTCACATGGATGAATTACTTTCAGCAGCACAAAACAGACCTGACTGGAGGAGGATTTTTGTATCGTCGTTCCTCACCCCCCCCCCCGACCCAAAGGCCAAAACAGTCCAAAGAATGATGATGATGCTTATCGATATCATTCCTATATCAATTAAGTGCTATTGCCCCATTTTTTTTACAATACTTACTTCGTTATATTAAATACATAATGCATCTATGGATAAAACACAGAATAATTGTATTCATAGTGTTATCCGATATCTCGACATGTTCATTTTAGTTGAATTTAAGTTTAAAAAAAAAACATTAACATAAAGTAGGTAATGCAGAATTTTTTATGTGTGACACCTTATATATAGATAGTCAATCAAATTATTGGTTTATGTAAAAAATGTCAACATTTTGTAAACTGCACGTTTTCTTTTCCACAAGTACTCAAATTCCAAGTATTCACATGGGGCTATTGGCAGGAAATTTTCTAAAGACGTCGTTGGGCAATTTCAAATGTCAAAACCTGGATTAGACAGCTTTGCCCAAAAAAAAGTACAAAAATTGTCCGTCTATAACACATAATAATTAAAGGGGCCTTTTCACAGATTTTGGCATTTTTTAACTTATTCATTAAATGTTTTATATCGATAAATGTAAACATTGGATCGTAAAAGCTCCAGTAAAAAATCAAGAATAAAATTAAAAAAAGGAAAAGAACAGTGCCCGGACCAGGTTTCGAACCAGTGACCCCTGGAGTCCTGCCAGAGTCCTGAAGTAAAAACGCTTTAACCTACTGAGCTATTCCGCCAAGTACACATACTTGACGTATTTTATACGTTATATAAGCAATCTTCGTAGTTTCACAAAATTTGACGACAAAAACAGAACTCTCCAAATTATTCAATCGTTTCGCGTTGCAACGCTTTATAATTTTTAGGTTTTAAAATCGTCAAAAGATGCATATAATGGCTATATTAGACCATGGTAAATGTCCAGTATTACTGTTTCCTCACAAATATCATAACTAAAACGAAAATTTGCGAATCTGAAAAAACTTTTTTCAATTTTGTCAATTTACCAAAGCGTGAAAAGATCTCTTTAATATACGAAAACTGGACGCGACTCTGCACGAATAATCCAACCGAGTTATGTGAAGAGTGGCGTCGCTTGGAAATTCGATGAGGGCGCTGTCAGGCTCGAGATTCCCACAATTCCTTATTTAGCGCAGAGTGACAGTTGCGGCTGCTGAGGTTGGAGAGAGACTATGTGATTTCTGCGAGGAGATTAATTTGTTCTGTCACAATGGTTTTAGTGATTTAGTGAATTAAATCAAAATGGATAAATGTTGATTTTACGCTCAAGGACTTTTTGTTCTACGGGAGTTAATCATCAGCGTCGATTTAGCAGACAGCACTATTTGAAAGCACGCGCTTTTAATAGCTCTATACAGTTTCAGTAAGTAACTCGGGTTGTGTGTAGATGTTATTCTGAAAGTACAATTTAAAGGGCTTGTGTATAACAACAGAGTGTAAATATTAGTGCTACTTATAAAAGTTTGCAGCATATAACCGGTTGTTGGATTTTCACTGGAAGTGATTTTTACCACTACAACTGCAATAATGATTATCAATTGCATTAACTGATTCTGGTAACTGAACAAGTGTACGGATTGTACAGGTGTGCTAATAAAAATATTCGTTGTGTCTTCATGAAGAGTTAATTAGCTGAAATTTAACAGCAAGGTAAAAAATCATGGGTTCAAAAATATTAACAGTTCCAGTTCTTTGCATTTGTGCGATTGTTATATTAGAACAGTTTGGTTCAGCGGAGGCCAAAAATTGCACACAAGCTGGGGAAGAATGTCGCCCAGGAATGATATTGCCACTGTGGACCCCAATTGGGAATATAGGGTTGGGGGACAAAGCCGCCAGATCGATTGTGTATTTTGCAGCGCTGATTTACATGTTTTTAGGCGTATCCATTGTGTCAGACCGATTCATGGCTGCTATTGAAGTAATAACCTCACAGGAAAAAGATGTTGTTGTGAAACACCCTGATGGCCGATTGCAAACGGTCACTGTAAGGATTTGGAATGAGACCGTTTCAAACCTTACACTCATGGCGCTTGGCTCATCAGCACCTGAAATTCTACTCTCAATTATTGAAGTCTGTTTTATGAATGGTTTCAAGGCTGGAGAGCTAGGTCCCGCCACTATTGTTGGTAGCGCAGCCTATAACTTATTCATTATTTTGGCCATTTGTGTCACATGCATCCCTGGTGAGGAATTACGAAAAATCAAACACTTGCGAGTTTTCATCATCACTGCTACGTGGAGCATATTTGCTTATCTATGGCTCTACTTTATTCTGTCCATTTCAAGTTACGGAGTAGTTGAGATCTGGGAAGCAGTTTTGACATTTGTATTCTTTCCAATCACTGTCCTATCAGCATACATTGCGGACAAGAAGATCTTTGTGTACAAGTTCCTGTCAAAGAAGTACAGAAAAAGCAATCAGAAGGGGGTCATCATTTCTAGTGAAGGCGACCATGAAATGGGGGAAGCTAATCATGTTGGAGAGGAGCTTGTCTTCAAAGGCACTGACAGTCATGATAAAGATGTGCAAGAATTTGAGACACATCGAAAGGAGTTTATGGACATCCTTAGAGACTTGAGGAAAAAGCATCCTAATACAGACATGAAAACTCTGGAAGAAATGGCTGAATTTGAAGCCATCAATCGTGGACCGAAGAGCAGGGCCTTCTATCGAATTCAGGCAACAAGAAAACTAACTGGCAGCGGAAATGTTATCAAGAAGTCAAAAATTGAAAAGAAAGCAAGTATTGAAGACGTACGTACAAATTTAGAGGATGAAGGCATCACAAGAGTTTCCTTTGATCCAGGACATTACACTGTTATGGAAAATGTTGGTGCGTTTAATCTGACTGTATCTAGAGCTGGTGGGGATTTAGACAAGACATTGTATGTGGACTACAAAACAGAGGATGGCACAGCAAACGCAGGTGATGATTATGAATTCACGGAAGGTACCCTGGTTTTCTACCCTGGCGAGAAGCACAAGCAGTTTGCGTTGACTGTGATTGATGATGACCTTTTTGAGGAAGATGAACACCTGTACGTTCGTCTGAGCAATTTGAGGGTTGCTGACTCTGACGGCAAATTTGAGAGCGACATCTCGCACATTGCAAAACTCAGCACACCATTTTTAGCAACTGTCATGATCTTAGATGACGATCATCCAGGCATATTTCACTTTGAGGAAAAAGAGCTCAAAGTCTCAGAAGCTATCGGTGAGGTTAAAATCAAAGTGATGCGTTCTTCAGGTGCCAGAGGGTCAGTAAAGCTACCCTACGTGACCATCGATGGCTCAGCAAAGGGAGGCAAGGACTTCGAAGCTGTTGAACATGAGCTTCTGTTCAACAACGATGAAACTGAGTAAGTAAACGTCCAAAATGTTCCTTGAAACTGTTAAAGCATCGTTTTAATGAAGTCATAATGTGTGTTTGGTAGAATATGAAAATATAATAATGATAATGATAGAGGTATTAGAGCATGTTAATGTAAATTATGTATATTGTATATCACAATTGACTTTTAATAATTTATTACATGTATATGTTCTTCCAATTTCAATAAAAAATATCTGTAAACTCTAAAAAAATTATTTGAGAATACGTTCCCTAGTTTTAACTAAAGAAACCATGGTTTAATTCATATCTGAGCAAATGTTGCTATTATCCTAAGATATTCTGTTAAAGGCTTAAACTGGAATTAAATTGCAGTGATTGCAATTGGTTAGGAAATGATTTACCGTAGCCATTGATCTTCCCGTGTTAGTGAAAAAAAATCCATTGAACTAATTATTATATTGACATGACATTTGTTGGTATTGTGGTAGAGGAATTAAGCGAATTACCTTATGAATGCTCAAGTTGTGAAAATTAAGCGTATTTGTTCACCCATCTGTGTATTATTACAGAATTCTCACACAGAATTGATTATAAGCGGCTGTATTAAGAGTAAGACAGGCTAGTTTATACGACCATGATTTAGTACTGCATAATGCCATTGTTATTTTTTCTGCAAAGAATAATATGTATAAATAAAACTGACTCTGAAAATTGAAAATTGCCAGTGAGTCTTTGCATTAAATAAGGAAATGCTTTAAAGGGGAAGATTGCTAAACATACCCAGACTTAATTGTTATGAAATATGTATTCTTTATTTATCGCCATTAATCTTTTTTCAGTAAACATTCCACGTTCAAAAAGCCTGACTGCCAAAAAATAATTTTGGATAAGAGATTCTTCATTTAATGATAATGGTTCTATCGATTTTTATTATCATACTTCTGTGAGGAAAATCATAGCTTAGCATATGTGACAAGTCTAGAAAAGACTTTTCCTTTGAGATATAAACGTGCAAATAAATTTGCATCTGTTAAAAGTTGATAATTATGCTTAACATTGAAAAGTGTTTTTAACTTCCTCAATTGAGAATTACAATTATAACTGTCTTCTAAAATTAATTGACGTTGTAACGTCCACCTAATTGTTTGTAGTTAATTTATATGCACATTTAATCCAACTGATGACATTTGTATAATTAACTAATCATGTAACAAGGAAGTTTACATGATTGGTTACTTGTTATTGAGTGTTAAAATCTTCACACAGGGATGTTCAAATCATACATATGAATTCAAGTCATACATATTTTCGTATTAAATTGGATGACCAATTTTTATAAAATTTTTAAGAATTTTTATATGTGCAAACAGCACAAAACCAGAACAGCCTGCGAGTAAATCACAGTCTGTTCAGGTTTTTATGCTGTTTGCTGCTCATCAGTATCTTAGGGTTGGAAATCAGAAGCCTTAAAAACTTGAATCTAGTAAAAAAGGTCTTGAATTAAATGTAACTTTCATAGAGACTACAAACATGTCAAAATACATATCTAAGTGGTAAAGGGTTAAATTGCAGATTGTTTCCAACTTGGGCCATGTCTCAGCTGAAGTACAACTTATCGGTTTAATTTAACCCTTTGCATGCTGGGAAATTTGTCGTCTGTAAAATGTCGTCTGCTGAATTTCTAAAATTAACATTTTCTTCAATTTTTCCAAGGAATTCTATTAGAATACCAAACAGTTTGGATCCTGATGAGACGCCATGTTTTGTGGCGTCTCATCTGGATCCAAACTGTTTGCAAAGGCCTTCAAAATTCGGTTCCAGCACTTTAAGAGTTAATTTACCAAAGTTGTCTAGCAGTATCCATTTCAAGCAAGAAACAAGTTCAACTCCTGTAACAGGTTGATGTAAAGCTGTAGTTGGTTTTATTTTTTATAGAGGTCTGATGGATGGATTTAGCATTTTATCATATTTAATGCATTCCTGATACACATTTGTATGGGGCGTATAATTGTGACAAGGGAAACATGTGTTGTATTTATTTCCTTGAAAGGGCATCATTCCTTTGCTGTGGCAGCTGATGCTCCAGTTTATTGGCCTTCTATGATTTCATTGACTCACCACATGTTGCTTTTGGATTTCAGTCACTTTTTTGACGTTTGATAAATGTTATTAATGCTAATAATTATTATGTGTAAATGGTGTACGTTTCATGCATTTATCGCTATGACTAATATGTACAGGATTTTTTGTTTTTTGCAGAACTCCTATAACCCTTTAACTTATAGCCCTGATTTGTAGAGAGAAATTATCCTACTAAACTTTGAAAAAAAGATAAAATTCATTAAAAAGGTGTTTATTTAAAAAGACAATTGTGGGTAAAAGTGTTTGATTTATTTGTTAGGGTTTTGACATGTTAATTTTAAATGTGATTGCTCACCTAAATTATACATAAATGTGACAAAAAGCCTTGATGTGCTGAATATGAGGAGATGTTTTGCCTCTCATGATATCAATATTACTATTCATTTATTATAGAGCTTCAGTTTATAGCCTTCATATAAATAAGAAGATAATTATCAACTGTCATATGTTTAATTAATTAAAAAGGTGATGCATTTAGAAGTACGCTCTGTATCAATATACTTAATCAAATACTCGGAGCCAACCCATGAAAGCCTATAATATTATCACCAACAGATACGTATATTATTGTTTCATGATATAAGATGCTGTGATAGTGTTTGTGATACCTGTAACCTGGATAGATAAGCCCTGATGATGGAATGCTAATACATATAGTCATGCTGGCACAATAAGTCCCATGTGTGAGTGATTAGTCCAGCACATGTACAACACACTATTTGTGGCATGGCTTATCAGTTAATGCATGCAGTAAGCTTCTTTGCCTGTCAGCTATGTTTGTTCAGTTGGGGAAAAATGCTGTTACCCTATGATTGTGGTCCTGAGTGTGTTTAGTGAGTGATGCATTCATAATTATACCTGGTAGGTTCTCTATTCCCAGAGACAGAAGATTGTGGCAGGATAAACATAAGCTTGTTTGATGTGCAATCACATTTATTAAATCAAGTCTGATCTCACATAACACATTGTCCTCAGATAGTTTCAACCTGTGGTTTCATGTATTTGTAAGAATATCAAAGTCACTGCCATCTGCTGTGATGAAATAATTTGTAAAACATAAATAAAGCAGTTTTATCATTTGTTACAGAAGAAGTATCATCTAAGGTTGGTATGTGTCCCATGTAGGAGAATAAATATATAAATTGTTTCAATATTCTAGTCCCAGGACTTTCCACTCTTGTGGATCGGGCCCCTTTGTGTTATTTTCGAGAAAAAACAAAAAATAATAACAGCACAGAGCAGGGGCGGATTCAGGATTTCTGGTTAGGGCGGGCGAGATATTAAAAGATTTGCTGGTGGGTACTTTACTCTGGCGATTTTTTTTTGGGGGGGGGGGGGGGGCGTACGCCGCGTCTGCCTATGCAGAGAAATAGCAAAAGCATATCTTTAGGTATGATCAGTTTTGAAGGGTCTTGAGACCTGCTTGGTTTAAAATGGTAATTTGTAGGGGATTACATCTTAAACAGCACCTATGTGATAGATCTGAAAACTCCCAGCTAAAGTACCAGAGTTAAGGATGTGCATGTACAGACATGTTGAATTTGTATGGATCTGTTTCATGTTCAACTGGCATGATGGTCCGCTAACATAATTGGTGTCCATTAAACAGACATATCCCCTAACAATAACATCTGATGGAAGTATTGGCCATTTGTAACAACCTGTATTGACACCAAATTGGCATTTGCAATAACTGACCAGGGCGCTTCTGTTATAATTGATGTATGGATTTCACAGAGGTAGATATCTAATATATAGGCTAATTGGACCCATGCATGGGTACTGTTCCATTGACAAGGCCAAAAGTTATGCCAGAGTTTTTTTCTTAATCACAAACCACTGAGAATGTCTAGAGAGTCTGTTGGCAGTTAAGGCAGTGTTTGAACTATAAGAGCTTCTCACCAGGGCAAACTACTGGGTCTCCGTACCAGACAGGTTACATGGAACAAACGGAACTAAATGAGCAAGAAACAATACCCAGCTGTGTGAAGTGAAGTTTGTACACTACTCAACTATCGCTTATTACTCTTACTTACATACATTTGCATCTTTGTAGAACTGTTATGGTCCATTTATTGTAACGTCGCATATAATTTACAAAGATGTAGACTAAGATATGCAATACATCAGATTTCAATTAAATCAAGATGCTGGTAATTATACTGAGAATTACATGTATGAAAATGATTAGATTATTGTGATGTAAGGATGTACAACATTCTGTCCTTGTCCATCGCATGCCATATCCATGCTCCATGTTGTTTTAATTTCAAGTTATTGTTCTGCATAAGCAAACATTTTTAGTTATAATGTATTTGTTTGATGCCAATGTTGTAATCGAAAATGAAATGAAGCTCTGCATGTTTTGAACTGTGCAACTTTCGTGATAATTACAGTATCTCTTTCAGTGCTGGAACCAAATTTTGCAGACCTTTGCAAACAGTTTGGATCCAGACGAGACGCCACAGAACGTGGTGTCTCATAGGGATCCAAACAGTTTGCAATTCTGATAGTATTCTTTGAAAAAAATCACAGAAAAACAGTTTGCTATTCTGATAGTATTCTTTGAAAAAATCAAAGAAAATGCTAATTTTAGAAAAAATAATCGGCTGACGACATTTTAGCAGACGAAATTCCCAGCATGCAAAGGGTTAAGATATTGGTTGTATACTTGTGCTCTTGTCCCTATGCTCCGACCAGGGCGAAGGACTAAGTTAGTAAGTACTTGTGCTCTTGGGTCCATGCTGGAGAAATGCTGGCAAGTTACTCAATTTTTAATTGGATTGATCTGATTTGTGTCAACATTTTGCAAGATTCCGTCTTCAATAAAGTTATGATCATGAATTCAAAATGACTAATGGACGTAAGCGGATTGGGAATTTGTTAATTAGTAATGAAGCCTGCAAAATGAAAATAGGTCATGTGATAAAGGTGTTCATAAAAAATTGATGTTCATGATTTTGCCAATTCTTGATAATTTTAAATGTAATTGTTTTAACATTTTAATCTACTTATTGACGTTGGGATATGCTGTTTTAAATTGTTCTAGAACTCTGATTTCTATGGAGAACCGCTGATACTGACTATGGCCTTTATTGCAAATTAATGCATAGATTTCGAAACTATACAATAAAAATGACTATTGATAAAAGATTTGGATTGTTCCTTAAACTTATAGAGAATTTTTATTGTCATTTAATTGGCCTCCCAAAATGTCTTTTAGTTTACATTTTACTGGCTATTCTATTGCTTGGTAGCTGTCTGTGTCAGTGAATTGGTAAATAGTTTATCTGCCTTCGTAAACTTCTTGAAAATAATTGTCAAAATGCCCGCCCATTAAAAATGTAAGTTAAGAATGCCAGATAATTCAAGGAATTTCGCTTAAAAATTCCTAGTATTGCCATTAAAGGGATATGTTCATACTTTGTTGAATGTGAAAAAGTGCAAACTTAATTTTTTGAAGCAAGAGATAATTCAACAAACTTCTTAGAAATCCACACATTCAGCATCTTTTATGTTCTATTGTTGCTCAGACAGGAAACATATTGTCTAGAATCTTCCAAGAAATATATCAAACAGCTTTTATGGACAGCTTTTATAGTTGTCTGATTGATTGGGGAGTCAGTAAAATTGTGTTTGAATTGCTAGTGTCTCCCAAGGTTGTACTAACTGATATTTGTTGTTAGGTTATGAGAAATACATGTAGCCTTCTTTCTGTCTGTAAGGCCACATCTATAATACATGTATGTGTCCTACATGTTCAAGAAATGTTTGGTTTGTTTAAAATTTTGGTATAAGGAATTTTGTTTAAATTTTAAACATTCACGAGATAATTCATTGTGAATATAACTCAATTTTATGCTTTCAATTTTATATTGATCCAATTTATGTAAAATGTTGAGCATTTTCTTCAATATTAAAAACAAGCTAACGTCTAAACATATAATTAAATTAGAAGACATAAATGTTAATTATGTCACTTAATCTGAAGCCTTACTATTAAACAACTAATAGCATTTGCAAGGCTTGACATGTCTAATCCACTTGTCGTGTTGGACTTTAAGTACCCTAAAATTTCACTTGAACTGACCAAAATTACTTGTGCACACCTTAAAATGTAACTTAATATTCAAAGTAAGTTATAGTAGCGCATATGGAAAAACAGGAAGTGTGCATCAAGTTATTACCCTATTAAAATAAAAAAAACGTTTCATACATGTAGCACTTATTTACATAGTAGTGTGGTCTGATCTAAATAGGTTATACTTTACATAGCACTATGGGCATATTAGTGTGGCCTGAGTTAAAAAAAACACTATACACGACACTAATGGATTTCATGGTGTGGCATGAGTTAAATAAAATACTATACATAGCACTGATGGACTAAAATGGTATGGTATGAGTTAAATAAAATAGTATATATAGCACTGATGGACTAAAATCGTGTGGTACGAGTTAAATAAAATAGTATATATAGCACTGATGGACTAAAATGGTGTGGCATGAGTTAAATAAAATACTATACATAGCACTGATGGACTAAAATGGTATGGTACCAGTTAAATAAAATAGTATATATAGCACTGATGGACTAAAATGGTGTTGTATGAGTTGAATAAAATAGTATACAAGTTATTTTAGGATCCTGCAAATGTTCATTAGAATTGGATCAACATGGATTTTGATAAGTGTCATCCAGCATGCCTTAAGTTCTGAGCTATACATGTACTAACAAGGAACCTACAGTCCACATTTTGCTTTAAACTTTCCAGAAATCAGTATATGCATAGTCATTATAAAGCAATTTACACTAGAATTTAATACGCAGGAGCAAATTTAATTAGGTACTATAAACTCTTTTCCTTGTTTGCTTTTATGGTCAAGTACAATAGTTCTGAAAGTTTTGTGTCAATTATTTTTATCTAGTGAAAAGATATAAGTGCTGAGCAAATATGGCTGTTAAACAGGCACTCACAAGTTAATTGAATTGGTTATTACACATATTGATTTGTGACCATCTTGTTAGTTTTGCAGTATAAATTCCATTTAGAAATCCTAATACTGCAATATGATTATAAGTCATTGGCATGAATTTTCATGGGTATTCAAAAACACTTTAATTTGTGGAATTCTTATTTTGTAGAAATTATTTTGAATTTGCATTGGTAACTGTTTATCTCTTTCCCTCTCAGAAGCAAAGTGAAAATGACTATGCAAACAGCATAAAACCAGAACAGCCTGCGAGTAACTTGCAGTCTGTTCAGGTTTTATGCTGTTTGCTGCTCATCAGTATCTAAGGATTGGAAATGAAGCCTTTAAAACTTGAATCCAGTAAGAAAGGTCTTAAATTAAATTAAATTTATTACAGGACTTCAAATGTGAAAATATGTATCTAAGGGGTAAAGTGATAAGATGGGATGTCAGGTTGAGAAATCACTATAGGAGGTGGGCCCTGTTTATCAGATCCTACAGTACAGCTCACGCATAACAAACATATTCCGCGATTCGCGGAGTTTGACGCCATCTTGTGTTCGCGGAGTCGACTCGGAATCGACCATCTGGTCGCCGAGTAGCTGCGTCTGTCCGCCGAGGCACTCCGCATCTCGCCTCCGTGACACGCGGCGAATATTTGATGATGCGAAGTCTTTTCGGCGGACAATCTTATTAACTATAACCCTTTCCTTGACAGGTACGCGTTTTTACTACCCTATCAATTCACTGTCAAATACGCGTTTATACGACTCGATCAATTGAATAGCGCACATGCTTATCTAACATTTAGGGATAAAAAAGACGGATTCTACACACTTTGTGCTTGTTTGGGCCATAAAACGCAATTGTGATGGCTATTGTCAGTAGCACACATGTTCAGACCCTAACGATTTCGATTAATAAAGAACAGAGATAATGATCTGAAAACTGCATGGAGTCTGAAATGAAACAAAATGCCGACAAATCCAAAAAAATATCTCCTTCAATTAAGTCCTTCAATACCTCATTTAAAGAAATGTTTTATTTATCATTCGTATTTTTCTTGTTAAATGTTTTGACATTTATTTATTTTATTTCAGAAAGCAGTACTTGACCTCAAACCCACATTATTTTCTTCCATACTGCCGAATGAAAAGAAAGGATTGCTATGAGTGTATTTATTTTATATGTGTTGATTGTTGAAAAAAAGTATTATAAACGCACGACTTTGTTGTTATTTGCTTGGATGGCAAACGTATTTCTTTCTTTACGTCGCAAAATTAAAATTCGATCAAAGAATGTTATGGGAATGTGTGTTGAAATTGAAAAAAAAAAACATTAGTATTTTATTCATCCTTTTATATTTACTAAATTAGTAATGGCAATGCAAGATATCAAAGTTGTGATAGGAAAGTTACGTTATGTATAAAACATTGTTTGCATTCATCAATACAAATTATATATATTGATTACCGGTTTTGAATATCGTATAAAACTCCACGCTCTAAATCGGGGACCACGCACACTTCTCTACATAATTTTTAAATGTATTGGAACGTTTGGAACAGTGCATGAGACGTTCATAAAATTCCATTATTAAGAACATACGCGGCAGTTTTAATGCAAATTTTGCTCCACTTAGAATTTGATAATTTTTATTATTTTAATAGGTAGAACCGTCTGTTGTGGATAGAAAAATAAAATAAAAATCATGGGTCACCTGTGTTGTTAATTTTTTATTCGCACATGAACAACAAGCATATTTCAGAACAATAACAATTCACCAATAAGGTAATAACATAAAGACTAGAGTAAATTAATGAGAAAAGTGTTAAAACAAACCTCTATTTCTCACAAAATATGTTATACTGATTTAATTTGACTGCAATTTTTTTTTTAAACATGAATCCATTGATTCATGTTTTTTATCAATTTTTAAACATTAACAAAAACAACAGAATTTCACATTTGAAAATAAATAAAATGCATCAAAGTCATTTTTATTTGAACATGACTTCCTCCACCTAGATTTTTTCCAAATTTACCTAAATGCTTAATGAGCTATGACTTAATACAAATTTAAAAAGAAAACAATAGGTCACCAGGGTCGTTTATTCACAAATGCAGTTTAACTGCATGTATTAAAATACACTTTAAAAACACAGTGACAATCATGTACATGATGCAGGTCAAAACACATACTAGTACATGTATTGCTGTATGCCAATGAAAAAGTAGATTTAAATGTAAATGAAAACACAAATAATGTGTAGCAATATGAGTAAAAGAATAATAATACAGTAAACAACTGAAAACAAGATGTATACAATATATTAAAGAGCGCCGCCGTCCAACAGATTTAGGCATCTAGTGAATACTTAAAATGCTTTATATTGGTAAATTTAAACATTTGAACTAAAAATCTCCAGTAAAAAAACAAGAATACAATTTAAAAAAAAAGGAAAACAAGTAACCCTCAACAGGGCTCGAACCACCGGTGTTTCAGTAAAAACAATATTTGCATGAAACTAAACTGCCGCGCACATCCTTAAAATTACAATGAAAATGCTCAAGCTTTCCAGGCGGATAACGTGATATTACAAAAGTCATCTTTATTTTCGCGCAAATTCTAAGAGAACTGCAGATTTACACGTGTATTAAATTGTCACAATAATGACTGTTTTGCGTCACAATATTATTTTGGTAGTCACATTTATGTTGTGTTTAATGTTTCTATATATTGCCCAATAATTCTGTTTATTATGACTGCCATTTTTAAAAGCAAATTCTGTCAATATTGCTGAACTGTTTGTTAAGACAAACGTTTTACATTTTCCATCAAACAAATTGTACATGCGACTGTTTTATTTAATGGCAGACTAATCGAGACGGCGGTATTCTCGGCTAACACGCGTATATCACCTGATGAATGTGTAAATTTAAATTTAGATGCAACATGTACATGTCCATTTCTGAAAATCGGGACGACGTGAAAGATTTTTAAATATAAACGAGCATATGTTTTTATTAAAATTGTCAACATTATTTATATTTGTTTTCTATGTGTATAGTTGTTTGGTTCTCATATGTATTTTCGCAAATCTAATGAAAACAGCGATTTTCCTCCTTCTTTATTAAGTACCGGTAAACGGTACTTTCCCAATCGAGCGAAAATTCCCAAATTCCCAATCGGCATCTGAAAAAATCCCAATCGGCGTCCGAATTTTTTCTCAAAACCATCAAAAGTTTCGTAACAAAACCCAACTTTCGGCGAGCGAACAAAGAAAATCGTATAGTTGTGTGTAACCACGCGCTCGATTAATATCGGGTTTTATTATTCAGCGCGTTCAATCAATAGAGTCGTTACTGTTTGCGGTTCTTTTGTCAGGCAGCCAGCGTACTGTTTGACGTCGGTTTGAAACCTTATCGTTGTTTGAAATGCCCTCCAGCACTGCCTCTGTGGAAAGGTTGTTCAGTCTAATGAACAATCTTTGCACGACTGATCGGAACCGTCTATCACAGGACACATTGACAGCTCTAATGATGCTGTGCAGAGAGGGATGCCAGCAACTGAGTGATGATCAAACATCAAAGATTGTTGAAATTTTCAAAAAAATGAAAGAGAGAGACATTGCTTTATAAGAGATTAAAACAACTAGTAATTGATTTTGTGTCTTCTATATAATATTTTTTTATTTATATCAACTTTATTACTTTAAGTAATGGTCATTAAGGCATGCCTGCAAATGATTATTTAAATGGATATGTTCAATTAAGTTTGAACTGTATGATGTATTCAATAAGACCCAAACTTCATGACGCGATTTTCCTGATTTAAGGATTTCACGACTCGATTTTTCCCAATTTTGAGGTTTTCACGACTCAATTTTTCCCAATTGGACCGGTACGGGTACTTTTCCCAATTGGACAAGGAAAATCGCTGGAAAATCAATATTTTGTTTTTCGATGTGTAAAGCAAGTCTGGTTTCTGAGATCATGTATGGGATTAAACTGTGAAAGGTTCATTGATATGGTTATAATGACCAACAAAATTTTGTATGAAGTTCCGTATGCAGAGAAGCTGTATCACGCAGAAGTAAACATATCAACGTATGATTTGTATCTGTTTCTAATAATTGTTTATTAAAAAATTATTTAACATTTGTTATAGTATAAAATCAATATTTGTATATTTTTTCTTGGCGAACCTCCGCGTGTAAAGACGCGGCGTGATGCCACGGATCGATGCCGAGGCAGGAACAGACGCGGCTTAACTCCGCAAATTATCGCGGAGTGCCTCGGCATGATGCTGAGGGAATACACGTTGTGGATGCGGAGTAACTTCGAAAACAAAAGAATGTGTCCGCGGCATAGACGCGGATTTTGTTGGTTTTGCGTGAGCTGTACTTGAGTTAACTAGTTAATTGTTTGACCAAACATTCTAATACTTCTCAAGGTTTTTCATTTTTCTAAATAAAACGCACAGAAGTTCTTTGAATCAGGTTTTCCTTCTAAAGCTTATCAACTGGGGATAAGAAATGAAATTTAGTTCATTGTTTTAACACCTTCTGCATCTTGTCTAATTTTTTTGTGTAAATTGATGTCATAAATTGTCCAGGGCACTGTCGAAAACTGTTTTGCAAAATCTGTTGAAATACTCAAATATTTAGATGTCAAATTAATAAATATACATTGAAATTCCTCATTTATGCAAAGCTGTTTAATTTTAACATGATGGTTGCATTTGATAGGTTAATCTATCTTTGAAAAATGTTTCTTGATTTGAATGCTTGTACTTTTATAATATCAAGCTTTAACTCTTTCAGTGCTGGAACCGAATATTGAAGGCCTTTGAAAACAGTTTGGATCCAGATGAGAAGCCACAAAACATGGCATCTCATCAGAATCCAAACTGTTTGCTATTCTGATAGTATTCTTTGGAAAAATCGAAGAAAATGCTAATTTTAGAAATTCAGCAGACAACATTTTAGCAGACGACAAATTTCCCAGCATGCAAAGGGTTAATTATCAGTCAACGACTACAGGCTCAGAATGAGTACAAACAGATTTTTAAAAGTATGCAGAGAAAATGAAATTTTGATGAATATTTTTTGCACAATTACAGGGTTTTTGTAAGAGCACATTTTTAATAATTGATAATGATAAACTGGTATTAATGCACAATTTGTGTTGGAGTTACCATGTTAATTTTTTTCACATGCTTTATGTTTCTGTTCAAGACGTACTTATTTGTAGGCTATTGCACCAGTATTATTATTTTTTAATAAATTATGAAGCATTTGATTGATTGTGCATGAAGAAATATTTTAAGAATTTTTCTTAGACCTGGTGGAACATCTGGGAAACTCAGTCAGTGCAAACTGTTCACGATAGGGTCTCGTAAAAACTAAGAGTACTTTTCTTAATGGGAGTTCATCAAGGGGAAGTTTTCTGCTGGTGATTATTTACTTTACATAAAGAAAAAATATGCAGCACATGTTTCTAACCAGACTTCTGAAAAAACATTTATATAAACTGTTTAGAACCTGTCAGTGTTATGTAAGGTTTTAAAAGCTATTATTTATGTTTCTGTTAATGTTTACCCATCATACCTGGATTTCACAAGAAAGAAATACTCCTCACAATTTTGAGTGGAATTGGTGCATCTTCTCTATTCACAGACCTAAGTGTTAACACCATGTATTGTTACTGAAGCTTACATTATATTTTCTCACAGACATATTAGCAATGCAATGATTTTGACACTTCTTGTAGGGAAGTTTGGATCATTTATTGGAGATGCTCTGTTTCATTTGCTTATTTGTATTTAGATTATCGCAATTTACCATGACAGTTTTCATTTATGCATGCTGGGATTTATAGAAACATATTTGCCAGATATATCTAGACTGTAATCAGGTGCAGAACAAGAATGAAACAGGGTATACAGGGATTAAAGCGTGAGCTTCATAATGCATTTTGTTCTCAGCAGTTTTTATGGGAAGTGTCAAAAATGTTTTTCACATGGAGAGATGATTTGCAAAGACAGTGTGTGGTCATTCTGTTACTGTTTAACGGGATTTTGTGAATCAAAACAAAGGTTGAAACAAAAGTTCTCACATTCTTTGTAGACATTTGGCATGAAACATACTGTTTTGAAAGCAATGTGTTATGTCTTGAATTGTATGCAACTCATGATTTTCCCCTTTACATAGAAGTTGCACTGGTCGTCTTTTTGCCTTATTATATTGATGGATTTTTTTAATAACTTGCAACCAACATCCACCATCATAAGACGATGTGTGGTGTGTAACTCACGTCTTCTTGCAGTCTAGATCACACTTAAAGGGATCTTTTCACGCTTTGGTAAATTGACAAAATTGAAAAAAGTTGTTTCAGATTCGCGAATTTTCGTTTAAGTTATGATATTTGTGAGGAAACAGTAATACTGAACATTTACCATGGTCTAATAGAGCCATTATATGCATCTTTTGACGATTTTAAAACCTAAAAATTATAAAGCGTTGCAACGCGAAACGATTGGATAATTTGGAGAGTTTTGTTTTTGTCGTTAAATTTTGTGAAACTACGAAGATTGCTTATATAACGTATAAAATACGTTCAGCATGTGTACTCGGCGGAATAGCTCAGTAGGCTAAAGCGTTTTTACTTCAGGACTGTGGCAGGACTCCAGGGGTAACTGGTTCGAAACCTGGTCCGGGCTATGTTCTTTTCCTTTTTTTAATTTTTTTCTTGATTTTTTACTGGAGCTTTTACGATCGAATGTTTACATTTATCGATATAAAGCATTTAATGAATAAGTTAAAAAATGCCAAAATCTGTGAAAAGGCCCCTTTAAGGGGTTAATTTTGGCCATACAACATGCAGCTTGAAAACTCCTGACTTTGTCAGTATCTTTGGCATATACATGTAGTATTAGATTTCAAAATAAATTTGCCACATGGCAGGGTTTTTTCTCAGCATTTTGGGAAGATAGCCCATGGCTTTGAAATTGGGAATTTTATCGGCATTTTCAAGAAATTGGGAAAATAAAATGGGATTTAAAACAACATGAAAGAGTTCAACATCTTTAATCACAAACTCCACAAACACCATCATGATCAACAGTTTTCCACATAATAAACTCACACAAAGTCTTCAGTCACTAACTTATTTCCCTAGTTGTTCTTTACATGTATTTGGAGGTGCTTAAACTTCTTCTGAAGAACTACATGTACTGCTTTCAACATGTTGAATATCAGTCAGCACTTTGCTTTCAGAAATCAACATGATGATGCAAAAGAGTCACTTGTTATTAAATTACTATCATTGACAATGGAAGGAGTTTCAATGGGAGGACTTGTACTTGTTGACGATGTTTGTTTATTTAATGATGCTTGCTTAAAAAAAAACACAACAGTTTTTGTTTGGCCACATGTTTGCTAAGGAATCTTTTTCAAGTAATATTTCGAATTGTGTGACATATTTGTTTTCCACTCAGCCGAATCACAAAACACTTAAATTTCATCACAAATATAATAAGCGCCTGAACAACACAGAGAATATCGGGCACACTAATAATGCCGACGTTATCCGATTCGCGGTATAGTCTAAAAACTGTACGAGACTGGATCGGACTACGCTTTGTTAAAAATCGAAAAAGCCGATGTCATTAGCTTTTTTCCCAATTGGGAATTTTTTAGCAAATTTTGGGAAAAAAGTATACTTTATGCGATTGGGAATATAGCCGAATTTCTGCTATAAAATCGGGCCAAAAAAAACCCTGCATGTAATCCATATGATCATTCAATGACTGAAGCACGTATAACACTTACCTACCTCCCTCAAAGGTCAAGGTCTCATGTGGAGTTCAAATGGTCAAATTGGGCCATAAAACAGCCTATCTCGGGTCTGTAACTTTTTCATTCATTATACTAATTTAAAGTAAGGCTAGTATTCTATGTATCCGCATCCGTATTCGCAAAATCATAATACGGACCCTATATTCCATTTATCCACATACGTCAAACATATCTTTCTTTTTTTGGAAAACTTCTGTATGGATAAAACTGAAAATTATAATTGAGATAATTATTATGATTGACAAGCGTGAATTTAAGTAGATATAAAGTACAAATCATCATTCTGTCTGTAAAATAATACAAATGGTAAATACCTGAAACATATTCTTCTAGTGCCTTGGCTATGCTTTTCCAAACATTTGAAGTGAAATCAGAGTCCCAATATGCAGAACTGTGTTGGTTGTATAATTTCGGGTAATTTTTCATGAATTCGATTAGTTTTTCAGTTGATTTTTGAGATAACAGCTTTTCCCTCATCATGCTAAATGCCATCCATATCTTGTATAACAATTAAGATAAGCATAATTAAAGTTTCTGGGACTTCAGAATAGCAGGTCTATTTATCTGTTACAAACACTGTATTATGTGAATTGAGAATAAGACATCAATTTGGGAATAAATTGTGTTTTATCAAAAGTGCATAATATGCAGTTTTATATGTTGCATTTATCTAGTTTTACAACTTATAATTAAAACATATACTTGCATATATAATAGCATCATATAAAATTGATTTTACTTCAAAACTGGATTTTTTATTAATTTAAAAAAAAAATCCTCATGAAATGAAACTGTGTCCATGCCGCGCATGGACACGGTTTCAAAATACACTTTAAATGATACAAATTCAATCACTGTTAATGAAAAAGTCATGGAAAATTTCTTATTAAGCTTAAATTATAGATAATGTATTACAAAAATATATGTAGATCATGATATGAATAGTTTTGTTTGAGAAAATCACCAAAATGATGTCCATTCCCAGTTTGATGTTTTATTCCCAATTCACATAATACATTTTTTGAAGCACATTTGAAGTACATTTTAGGTATATCTTAAGCATGGGGACTTATCTAAAGCGCATGCTTCTTTTCTGGTTGGGAAGTGCAGTTCATTTCAACTTGTTCTATTCTTTTGCGGATGCGGATACGGACAGATGGAAATTCACGGAATAGTAGCCTAACTTACCACCTACATCTATGACCACCATGAGTGAGAAAATCTCATTTCGTTCGAGAGAGACTTAGTCCCCCTATCTCAGAGGTTCATGAAATTCTTAGACAATAAAACGCTAAGACTTCTTCATGCAGTTTAAAAATATGATATCATAAATGACAAAATGAGACACTTAATTGTTGCAAGTATCGCCAGCCTCATGAACTCTAAGATCAAGTTCACATTTAGAGGTCATAAGTCAAAATTGGCCTGGAACAACTTGTTTGTAACTCAAGAAGAGTTTTGGGACAAAAGTGGAATGTTGGGGGCAGTCAATTGCACTCGGGGCACATTTCTGTTTTTTCAATGCGGTTAAATCAGAGCAACTGTTACTAATTGTCTAACATTGGAAGGCCTTAACACCCTCTCCTTGAATATATATTGCTAAAATTAATCATGGCATTCAATCTATTACTTATCCCTTTACCACTCAGATATATATTTTCACGCATTTGAGCCCCTTAGAAAGTTTAATTCAATTAAAGTCCTTTCTTGCTGTATTCAAGTTTTAAAGGCTTCATTTCCAACCCTTAGATATTAGCAGCAAACAGCATAAAACCTGAACAGACTGTGAGCTGCGAGTTACAAGCAGGCTGTTTTGATTTTATGATGTTTGCACATAGCCATTTTCACTTTGCTTCTGAGTGGGAAAGCCGGTTAACCCAGTGCCTACCATTGAAGTTTCTACCTGTTTTAAATTATTTACAGTGATCTAAAAAGTATTTATATACTATTTATTTATTCTTTTTGGAGCATGCTTAATTGCTGGAATTCCTTATATTCTTGTTTTCTGTTTGATTAATTTTGTTCTGTTTGATTAATTTTGAATGATTCTTTTTGTGCTTTTAGAAGATTGCTTTATTCATTTGTGAATTTCTGGTTAGAGCACATGGTTTTTAATTTGGAAACCAGAACTTTAATGTAGTGAATTATAGATTGCAATATTGGCTCGCTCATAAGGGAATAAGGGAATCGTTACCAGCTTATTGAGAAACCGTAACCTCTGACCTTGTTGTAATTCATGATTGGTGGGTGGCAAATAGTCATGATTAATTTGTTTAAAATATGTATTGGATGTATTTTTGAAGTACCAAAGTGCAGGACAGCCACATAAAATGTTACAGAAAACCTTTTTAATTGCATTAGGCTTGATTCATAGTCTGAATTAAATGATCGATCTATGACACATTTTCATATATTTGGGAAACAGATCACTTAAAAGAAATGTGAATAACATTACTGACCATGTCTGTGGACAATTCAACTGCATGAAACTATTTATTTCCTGAGCATCTACATACAGTTGACTCTCCTGCTAAAAACAATAATGATTGAGAGATACCGGTAAAAACTTTTAATTGAGTTTTATAAACCTCTTTGATGTATAAATTTTTTGAACAGTAAATTATTGATAGCTGATAATTTGCTGACATTTCAGATGCAGCTAAGGCAGTTAGATGTAAGATATAATATATGTGAAACTTAAGTTTCTTCTTTGCTGAGCCCACCTGATATGCTGTATTAAAAAGCAAAGCGCGTGTTTAATTGAGTTATCACTACATTTCAATATATTCTTTCTCTGAGGTTTAAGTGGGACATTATTATTTTGGTATGTCTTTTTAGAAACCTTTCATTTAAAAAGCTTTTCTCATGCTATACCTCAATATACATAAGCTCAATGAAGAATATTTGCAATTTATATTACTCCATAGTAGGCTGTGGATCAAGTAAATAAAATTTAATTACCAGTAAGTTAACCTGTCGTGAAATAAGGTATTTAGTTAAACCAGTCGTGAAATCGAGAGGAAATCCTGCTATTTAAATGTTAAGCCCAATTTAAACATTTAACTTTTAAGTCAAAGAAAGGTCAAGATTCTGTATTCAATGAAATATATCTTATATTATGAACTCTTTAAATAATGTTAGTCTGCTTTCACTGAGCTCTATCAAACTGGCAGGTAAATAGTTACTTACCAAGATAAAAATAATCTGTTCTTTTTTAACTAAAAAACATGAATAAATTACAAGGGGTTGAATGAGTTACTGATGTATAATTTATTTGAAAAGCCTAAGTGATGTTTATATGATGAAATGGCAAATGTATTTAATATTTGATATAAAATATCTGCTTAAAAAATTTATATATTTTTTATTTGATTGGGAAAACGCTTCATAATGAACTGTGAAATTGCTTGAAATTTCCCATGATTTTACCTGTTAGATTGATGGTAGTCTGATAATCTTTATCTCTGTTGGCATCGATTTCCTGATTTTTTTCCTGTGTAATTTCTTATTTCTTAAAACAAAGTAATTTAAAATGTATTTAGAGGGTGGAGTTTGCAACTTATTGTAGCACTCAAAGGAATAAACCATTTATGCCTAGTGGACTCTCCCATCCTTGTAAATTTGATCAATTTATTTCCAAAATTAGGAAGGTCTAGTACATTATGCTCCCCCAAAGTTTATTTTGGGGGGAGCATATAGTCGCCGCTTCATCTGTCCGTCCGTGTGTCCGTCCGTGTACAATTTTTTTCCGGACTATTTCTCAGCAACTAATGACCCGAATTCAATGAAACTTTATGGGAAGTTTCACTACCAAGAGGAGATATGCATATTATCAGCGGGTTCTGGTCCGATGATTTTTCACAGAGTTATGGCCCTTTGAAATTTTCTATAAAAAAATTCTTGTCCCCCCAACCACTGTGCCCTCAAGACGTTTCCTTTTATCTGGATATATAGTGCAATATTGTGACAAAAAACACGTTGGGGAGCATCACCCGTCTCTGACAGTTTCTTATTTCTATATTTACAATATTTTTTACAGAAATTCCTTTAAGCAAACAGCGCAGACCCTGATGAGACGCCGAATCATGCTGCGTCTCACCTGGGTCGAAGCTGTTTGCCAAGGCCTTTTTTCTAGACGCTAGGCATAAATGGGTTAAGGTCACATTAGTTGACAGATTCTGTTCAATGCAAGGCTGGTCTGCAGCTACAGTAGCCTCTTATAGTACGAGACCCATTTTTGCATCACCCAGCTGTTTTACCGTATTACTTGTTTGATGCTTATACATATATATTAGTTTTGAAGGAGGAATGTGTCGGGGTATTAGGACATAGTGATTTGTATGATTATGGATTGTTTTTGACATGTGTTCAGCAATTGCAATATGACCAGAATCAACAGTGCATTTTGCAATTTTGCATAGTCAGACTGTTTCCAATCTGACAGTTTATTTGGGGAAAAAATAGTGATGAAATGGAACATGTTATGTTGTAATTGTGTGCACTTAATTCTTTGCATGCTGGGAAATGTGTCGTCTGCTAAAATGTCGTCTGCAGAATTTCTAAAATTAGCATTTTCTTCTATTTTTTTCTAAGAATACTATCAGAATAGCAAACAGTCTGTGGCGTCTCATCTGGATCCAAACTGTTTGCAAAGGCCTTTAAAATTCGGTTCCCGCACTGAAAGGGTTAATACCACTTGTATGCTGTTCATTATTTGATTATTTGTACAATGATTATGGAACATGAAGGAGCTTGAAGTGTAACATGTTGTTCTGAAATAGTTTGTTTTAATGCATTTCCCAATACCCACCATAAGAGTTATGCGTTCGGAGCATAACAACATTGTGGTTTTGAAAGCCTCTACATTTAAACTAATAGCTTTATTATAGACATGCATATTGGTTTTCATTTCTTTTTGGCAAGGTTTCAATTTTGTGGCGGGGGAGTGTAGTTTATCTTAAGTGGTTGCAAGCTTGATAAAATATAGTCAACTTTAACAAGCTTAAAATGGAAAGGTTGAGTGAGCTATGACGCAAATGGTGACCTTCTTTGCGATATCATTGTCAATTAAGTAAAGGAACATTTTGTAAGAGTGTTGATTTCCTTAAAGTACTTAAGATTGCTCATAGTTGCAACCTAATCTATGAAAATATTATTTTCCTGTTAATGTACACTTGTTTGAGCTGAAGATCATAATTTATTATCACTTGCCAAAGGCAGAAGGATTTAGAATTGGCGTCCCTCAGTCCGTCTGTCACAAAATTTATTTTTTGCGAGGATATAAATTTAACAAATTTTACTTGTTAAAAACACACATTTTGTGTCATTGATTCCATAAACTACAACCTTCAATATTTCCATTATCACAAAACAATTTATCCAATTTCAATTTTCTGTTTACTGGATAAAAAAGTGGAAGTAGTAGTAAAACCATTATTAAATGGATAATAATTATTACATAATTTTATTAGGGAATCAGCTGGGTAAAAAACGTTCAACTATTATCAAAGGGAACATTATGCAAAGGCATATATCTCAATGTTTATAAATACCGAAGTAAATTCTATAATATTTTAGTCGACACGGCTTGAAATTATTGGTTGATTAGAGAACACTGTACTGTCATGCATATATATATATATAACTCAGATTATCATAAAGTATGTTTTGACCTGATATTGATTATTATATATATTTATTTATTCTTTAAGACAACACTTTTCATTGTGTATGTTATATTCTGTGTTTATTCAGTAACAGATTCATATAAACCATGAGGTTCAACAGGAGCCAGTGAATTTACAGCAAAAAGCACAGCCTAACACAAGGAAGTAATACACATGAAAAACACGCACAGATCTTATTTGTGGTAAAGAATTTCACCTGTGCTGTCAACAAACTGTGTGCTAATCTTAGCCTGCTCTGTGCAAAAGGTAGATGTGGATCTTAGAGAAATACCTATAAGCTATTCTGGGAAAAAGTGGTTTGAGAACCATTAATGAAAGCAAGTTGTTGGTTTTCTGCCCCATTAATATTGATATGATGATTGAGGTGGGTAAATAAATGACCCTCTGATCATTTCCTGGGTAGATGAGATGGATGGTGTTTTAATCATTGTAGAAAAATCATGATATGATAGCTGTAAATGTGTTTTTCTCTTTAATTCTTTGAAGCAGTGAAAGTGTGGTTTTATCCCTGGGTATGAAAATGTGCAGCAAGTCTGGACTTGCACCTGGTACCACAATCTGGTATCAACCAATAGTATTGTTCAATTATTTTAAATGTAGTTCTAATAGGAATTGATGCTGAGGTCATCAGGTCAAAGGAGCAAGGGCTTGTTACAGGAAATTCTTCTCCTTTATATCTTTTGGAGGCTTTGTCCTCTGATCTTGCAAATTGGTGTATTGATTACTTTCCTGGAATGTTTTTTCCATATTTTTCACAGATGCATATTAACCCTTTCAGTGCTGGAACCGAATTTTGAAGGCCTTTGCAAACAGTTTGGATCCAGATGCGACGCCACAGAACTAATTGCTATTCTGATAGTTTTTTTTGAAAAAAAAAATCGAAGAAAATGCTAATTTTAGAAATTTAGCAGACAACATTTTAGCAGACAACAAATTTCACAGCATGCAAAGGGTTAACACTATGTAAGCCATTCTAAGCAACACAGTGTTGTTATTTTGGTCAGGCTATTGCTATTCATTTCATGAACATTGGCTGTCATTCTGTTCTGAAATTTCTGTCGCCCAGAAACGAATTAAATAATTAAATAATCTTGTTTGCTGGAATTGGGCATTACAGTGAAAGCGAGCGAACTTAATTGGTTAGTCGGAAATCCATCATCCTGTGTCAGTTCTGTTCTGCAGAATTCTATAAACTTATTTATGCTTCGCTTATTATTTATGCTCATTTTTTTCCTTGCATTTCTGTTATTGTGAAAATAAGTATGCTTAATTGTTGCAAATATTTGCGATTTAACTATCATTGTTGATAAAAATTCTATATTTTATTACATTTCATGTGATAAAAAATTAATAGAAGGAAGCATAAAATTGCTATACGCAGATTCAGATAAATAGTTTGCATTGCATCGAAAGCCTAAGGCGTATTTGAAACGCTCCCGAGTCCGTTTCCTGGGACTAGAACCAGTACTTTTATGGGAGAGATCTTAAGAAGCTCGCCCAATTGGGATTGAACCCAGTGAAATCCCAGTTGCTAGGCTGACACCATATCAACTACACCACATCAACCTTAAAAGTAGCCATATTAATTGCTAAGTAGTGATTTAACTTGGTCAAAATAAAACTTCTAATGATATCTGGGTGTTCTAAAATAATTCCGGTCCCTTAAAACCTTGCGAACACTGTAGAAAATACATTGATTTTCCAATCTTCACGAAACTTTCTCAGGAATTTTGACCTGAAAATATGTTGATATAGTTTGAAACTCAGGGTGAAGTGGGGTCAAAAACTAAGTTTTTAGAAGAAAAAGCAACATTATTGGCTGGTTAATTAGTATAGAGCAGATTTAACCAATGAAATTCATATGAAGAACATTAAATTTTACCTTAATGAGAGGAATGCAAGGCTGGTTAATTAGTATAGAGCAGATCTAACCAATGAAATTCATATGAAGAACATTAAATTTTACCTTAATGAGAGGAATGCAATGTAAATTAATTTTTAAGAATTTATTTTAAGAATGCACACTCAAAGGTGCATAAGTACTTTTAACATTTGGAAGGAAACTTTTTGTCCCTCCTTTATGAAGAGCTAGACAATTATTGCTAAGTGCATGGATTTTTTTTTAAAGATAAGTGTATTGGATGCAGATGTACAGTGTATTTGGTGCATTAAGTGCTTTCCTGTGTCCCATTGTGGCATTGTGTCATATGTATAATCACTAACTTGTAATTGGGTGCAGTTTATATGTTTCTTGTTCTGAGAAAACTGGGCTTAATGCTTGTGCGAAAAGTGCCGTCCCAGATTAGCCTGTGCAGTCTGCACAGGCTAATCAGGGACGACACTTTCCACTTTAATGGTATTTTAGTTTGAAGGAAGTCCCTTCTTACCGAAAATCAAGTTTAAGCGGAAAGTGTCATCCCTGATTAGCCTGTGCGGACTGCACAGGCTAATCTGGGACGGCACTTTACGCACATGCATTATTTCCTAGTTTTGTCAGAACAAGACACATATACTTCCATCAAGTGATGTTCAATAATGTTACTGTACGGCAATACAGATGTAGATGTTATCTGGATCTCCACAAAGTTGGAAACACCCATGCAATGTGCAGGTTCTGACAATGCTGTCCCATTTGCTCCACCAATTATTGTTGTGTTCAAATAATAACAGTCGATACAGTATGCAGTTCCGACAGAATGTTTAATGTGAAGCTTTGTTTGTTCTTACATATATATATATATATATATATATCAGGGATAATATTTTCCCGCAATATCAATCGGTCCGGATATAAATGGGGAAAAGTATCCGAAAACGTATATCCGAAATCATGACAAATTACATTAAAATATATACCATTGATTTTGCCATTCATATAGGTGGTATAATACATGTAAAAGTAAAATTCCCTTAGGCATTTTTTTTTAAACGGAACGAGTTTTCTCAACTGTTTTTATCATTTGGTATTTCATTGTTGTTTCGTGTGCTGTTTTATCAGACTTTTTTCATTGTTGTCAATATTATTTATCTGTGTAAGTCTATACCGATGTTATAAATTGTTGTCGACTCGATAATAGCTAACAAACATGCACTGAACCAAACAAATATCTGTGCGTAGGTTGGCTACTGACAACAACAAACCAAATAATTAAGAAATAATTTGTTAACAAATAACCCACGGCCGATAGTTTAGATGCGTAGGGATTTAATCACGAGAGTGAAGCATTTGAAACCACGCATCTAATTTTCCGGTGCTGAGTTATTCAACAACAAAGTATAAAGTACACGAATTATTTCGATTCTAACACGGTTTTACTAAAGATTTATTCAATGTATATTATTTTTCTTGTGTACTATTTTATGTGAAGTTCCGCCCATAAAAATAACTTTCGGCTGTTCTGTCGATCAGATCCGCGACTTTCATTCATAATTATATTACCCGATTATTACGCTGGTGGAAAATGTATCGGCATGTTTTGTTTAGTTACAGCGCGTGCATTCAGACGCGTCTTTTCGGATGCGTCTTTAATCCGCTGTTCACAAGTTTTTGATTCTTGGTCTGACGTGCAATAAACCGGTCCTGACCGGTTTAGAGACTGCAGCGAATGGTTTATCACACCTAATCGAGATAAGAATGTCATTAGGGTGTGTTAGCATGTACACTGTGTAATCGATTTCATGACATGGGAATTTTAATAGCAAACAGAATCGGACCGACTGTTTGGGATTTTCAATCTGTCTTTCATGACCCCAATCGGTCTAGGACCGACAAAACCGAAAATAAAATGATCCCTGATATATATATATATATATATATATATATATATATATATATATATATATATATATATATATATATATATATATATATATATATATATATATATATATATAATAAAAGTAAAAACACGTGTCTGGGATTTTAAATATATATTGATTTAGCCAACGCGTTTCGCATAGCTCATCACGCGTTGGCTAAATCAATATATATTTAAAATCCCAGACACGTGTTTTTACTTTTATTATATAATATTCACAATCTGGATTATTACATTTTACTTATATAACTATATATATATATATATATATAGTGTTTCCCCAAATGTAGCCCTTTCATTAGAAAGTCTATTGATGGCCTGATATAACAAATTTTAAGTGCAACATTTACAATGAACATCATAGGTGATTAAATAGATTGTGTAATACATAATAATTCATGTTTGTTCAGGTTTATCACACCCTTGAGGGTCAACTATAATGTATACAACTAATTGTACTTTGACTATACAATTTACCTAGCAATACCCACCCCTAAAACCCCTCAATTTTGATAAGAAATATAGACCGGATCTGCACATGTGGAATATTGTTGAATAAGGAACACATGTTACCAACTTGAATCAGCTGAGGACTAGAATAATTGCTCTTTTTAGCTCACCTGAGCACAACATGCTCATGGTGAGCTTTTGTGATCGCTTTTTGTCCGTCGTCCGTTGTCCGTTGTGCGGCGTCAACATTTGCCTTGTTAACTCTCTAGAGGCCACATTTATTGTCCAATCTTCATGAAATTTGGTCAGAAGATTGGTTTCAATGATATCTTGGATGAGTTCGAAAATGGTTACGTTTGCTTGAAAAACATGGCTGCCAAGGGGCGGGACATTTTTCCTTAAATGGCTATAAAAGGCTATAGTAAAATCTTGTTAACACTCTAGAGGCCACATTTATTGTCTGATCTTCATAAAACTTGGTCAGAAGATTCATCCCAATAATATCTTGGATGAGTTCGAAAATGATGCCGGTAAGTTGAAAAACATGGTCGCCAGGGGGCGGGGCATTTTTCCTTACATGGCTATAGTAAAACCTTGTTAACACTCTAGAGGCCACATTTATTTTCCAATCTTCATGAAACTTGCTCAGAATATTTGTCCCACTGATATCTTGGATGAGTTAAAAAATGGTAACCTTTGCTTGAAAAATATGGCTGCCAAGGGGCGGGGCATTTTTCCTTATATGGCTATATATGGCAATAGTAAAATCTTGTTAACACTCTAGAGGCCACATTTATTGTCCAATCTTCATGAAACTTAGTCAGAAAATTCATCCCAAATAATATCTTGGACGAGTTCGAAAATGATGCCGGTTGGTTGAAAAACATGGCCGCCAGGGGGCGGGGCATTTTTCCTTATATGGCTATAGTAAAACCTTGTTAACACTCTAGATGCCACATTTATTGTCCAATCTTGATGAAATATGGTCAGAAGATTTGTCTAAATGATATCTTGGAAAAGTTCGAAAATGGTTACGTTTGCTTCAAAAACATGGCCGCTAAGGGGCGGGGCATTTTTCCTTATATGGCTATTAAGGCTATAGTAAAATCTTGTTAACACTCTAGAGGCCACATTTATAGTCCGATCTTCATGAAACTCGGTCAGAAGATTCATCCCAATAATATCTTGGACGAGTTCAAAAATGATGCCGGTTGGTCGAAAAACATGGCCACCACGGGGGCGGGGCTATTTTCCTTATATGGCTATAGTAAAACCTTGTTAACACTCTAGAGGTCACATTTATTTTCCGATCATCATGAAACTTGGTCAGAAGATTTGTCCAAATGATATCTTGGATGTTTTCGAAAATGGTTTTGGTTGCTTTAAAAACATGACCACCAGGGGCGGGGCATTTTTCCTTATATGGCTATATATGGCTATAGTAAAACCTTGTTAACACTCTAGAGGCCACATTTATTGTCAAATCTTCATGAAATTTGGTCAGAAGATTGGTCTCAATGATATCTTGGATGAGTTCGAAAATAATTATGTTTGCTTGAAAAAAATGGCTTCCAAGGGGCAGGGCATTTTTCCTTATATGGCTATAATAAAATCTTGTTAACACTCTAGAGGCCACATTTACTGTCCTATCTTCATGAAACTTAGTCAGAAGATTCATCCCGATAATATTTTGGATGAGTTCAAAAATGATGCCAGTTGGTTGAAAAACATGGCTGCCAGGGGGCGGGGCATTTTTCCTTATATGGCTTTAGTAAAACCTTGTTAACTTTCTAGAGGCCACATTTATTTTCCGATCTTCGTGAAACTTGGTCAGAAGATTTGTCCCAATAATATCTTGTTATCTCAGGTGAGCGACTTTGGGCCTTTCAGGCCCTGTTGTTTCTTTCAATTCATATCTTCAGATATTTGTTCGGCATAGCTATTGATGAAATTGCAGCAGATAATTAAAACATGTTTCAGAACTGGTCCCTCGTCTGTTCACAAAGCTTTTGTTTAACCCTTTGCATGCTGGGAAATGTTGTCTGCTGATTTCTAAAATTAGCATTTTCTTTGATTTTTTTTCAAAGAATACTATCAGAATAGCAAACAATTCGGATCCTGATGGGATGCCATCCACATTCTGTGGCATCTCATCTGGATCCAAACTGCTTGCAAAGGCCTTCAAAATTGGGTTCCATTGAGCACTGAAAGAGTTAACATTTTTGTTACAATTAAAATTTTGTTAATGCAGTTTCTTTATGCTTATCCTTATAATAAACTAAATCATAATTGCCTGTGGGAAATGCTTTATTGCTCCAACATGTCCTTATAATAAGAGTGGGACAATATCAATATTGTGAATTTTATGTTGAGGTAGTGAACATACACACTATTATGGCAGTGCTCTCAATTCCACCATCGCTCATTTGGAATTCCAATAACTTGGTTTAACAACATCAATTCCCAATGCTCTTGGACAGAAATGTCAAGCGTCAGCCTCTGCCATATTCAGTGTTGGGATTCATAGTTTACAGTTTGCCTGATCAATCTGTGCAGATTGGGATGCAATATAATGAGACTTCCTTAATGCTCATTTAATGTGTCAATAAACATCTTGGTACAAAGTAATTGAGGTCCTTGGTCTATATGGTGCTATAAAGTAGCTATAAATTTTACAATTAATCTATCAGGGGACTAACTTTCAAGTACTTTTATGAAAAATCAATGCAGTATAATAACGTTTGACAGACACACAATTTTAGCCAAACAGAAATGCTCAACTTCATGTTATTTGCTTCCATTCTGTTCTTTCCTAATTGTTAGAAATGTGTTAATTAAATGTTTGCTTCCAGCATTGACAATTTGTCTCAGTTCTTAAGAAGCTTGTAAACTTAATTTTGTGCTCTAGCATTGCAAACTTACATATTATGTCACTTATTAAGAAGCTTGTTAAGTTTGTTCAGAAGCATTGCCAAATAAGATTTATTCTAGTTCTTAATAAGATTGTTTACTTCATGCTCTAGCATTGACATATAACATTGTATTTCAGTTCTTATTATTAACTTTGTACTCTAGCAATGCCAAATTACATAGTATTTTTGTTCCCAAGAAAATTGATAACTTCCTGCTCTAGCATTTCAAATTTAATTGCATCTCGGTTCTTTAGAAGATTGTTGATTTCATGCTCTAGAATTGCCAAATCACATTGATATTTATTTCTTTAGAAAATTGTTAATTTTATGCTCTAGAATTGCCAAATTACATTGTATTTCAGTTCTTTGGAAGATTGTTTACTTCATAATCTTAAAACATTGCCAAATTACATAGTATTTCTGTTCTTTAGAAGATTGTTGACTGCATGTTCTAGCATTGCCAAATCATCTGAGTTATCTTTTCTGCTTGCAGGAAATACATTACCATTCGAATCTTCGATGATGAAGAGTATGAGAAAAATGAGGACTTCATCGTGCAGCTGGGAGAGCCCTACCTCGCAAGGAGAGGATCTGGTAAGGGCAGCTACTCTTGCTTACTTGTACTTTGTTCTCAAAGGGAGACAATTCTGTCTCAGAAATTAAAAATATGTATCAAATTTAATATTATTTTTTTTCTTTATTTCAGGTTTTCCTGCATCATGTTTTATTTGTGTATATGTTTTGGGTCAGTTACTGAGACTGTTTTTTATTGTTGGTTACATGTAAACGATCATTGAGGGGTTTAACGTTATTACATTTAAACTATAAATGTTATTGTCCCCTACCGGTTTCACCGGAGGGGACTTATGGTTTGCGCTCTGACTGTCTGTCTATCTGTCAGTCTGTCTGTCTGTCTGTCTGTCTGTCCGTCCGTCCGTCCGTCCGTCCGTCCGTCCGTCCGTCTGTCTGTCACACGTTCTTGATCCTGTGATAACTTTAAAAGTTCTTAATATTTTTTCATGAAACTTGAAGCATGGAAAGATGGCAATATGGACATTATGCACGTCATTTCATTTTGTTCCTACGTCAAAAATTTTGGTTGCTATGGCAACAAATAGACTAGAAATACTGCTGAAAATGGTGGTTTTCTGGATCCTGCAATAACTTAAAAAGTTCTTAATATTTTTTCATGAAACTTGAAACATGGATAGATGGCAATATGGACATTATGCACGTTATTTCATTTTGTTCCTACGTCAAAAATTCTGGTTGCTATGGCAAAAACAACAAAAAATTCTGACAATGGAGGAATTTCTGACAATGGTGGAGCCGGTAGGGGACTATATTGCTTGGCAATAGTCTTGTTGATAAATTGTCTGCAATACATTATATATCCAATTCAGTTCTTCTTGTGCGAATAGTCCATAATTGTTGAGATGCTGTCGATTAAAGCGATACATCTAGTTTTATGTATAAAAACAAATACTTAAAATAAAATTATTAAAGAAGGGGATTTAGAAAAATATTTAAATAGGCTGATTTATATTTGATTGCAGAGACTATTTCAATTTCATCAGGCAAGTTGAAAATAATAGTTTTGAATCAAACATGTTTAAAAGTGTTACATAATTCATTATTTCTGAATGATTTCTAAAGATAACAGTTCACAGAGTATGTAAATGAATTCGATAAATTTGACTCAGGGACCTTAACTGCATGATTATATATTGCGATTATGATTTGATCCATGACACAATGAAATAACTGAAGGATGTTAAAAAAAGTCATGCAGGGTTGTTATTTACTTCATTTTATCAAATAGTAGCAATAATTGTTTGCTCAATACAAGCCACAAAATGGAAATATTTACAGCAAATTATTTTGTGCATGGCATATGGTATAATTTATATTGATTCATTACCTTAAATTCTCAGAATTCAAAAGCCCTTTACATAATTACCAAGGTAAATCATGGTTTGATGAAAGATATTCTGATGTTTTCTGTTCTCTCATGGAGATAGTTCCAAATGCTTTACAAATGTGTTATGTACATGTAGTTCAGAAAATATACTTGAACTCACATGAGTACATATAATATTGTTGTGCCATTTCTGAGGACAACATTAATACAGTTGCTTTAATGACACACATAACAGTCGGGGATCTTGCCTGATTGGGAAAGTTGGGGAATTCCCTTTTGGCTTTCCCGATCGGGCAAGATCCCCGACTGCATAAAGTCCTACCCAAGTGGTCCCTTTTTATGTATGTGTAAAGCCTGCAATATATGTAAAATATGCAGATTTTATCTGGTATAAATTGTGACAGAATGGATGGTTTCTCTATAATTATAATGTAAAACTATGGTTTTATAGGCACAACAGGTCTAATTTGTCCTTAATTACTATATTACTATATAACAACCATGAATGAACCACATTGCACTCACATTATACTCTAATTAAGATATCACTAATGGATCCATTGTAACCCTAGCACGTACAAATAAAAAGGCTTTGCATTACAAATAACTAATTTCCGTAAGCATTTCCAATGAATCTTGTCTATTGGTCTATACAGACATACTTTTTTTTAAATTTTCAATGAAAATTATATATTTGAGAAAAACAGTAATGCGTAAGCATATTGATTTATTGAATTTCAGAATTTACCCTAATGGGCCATCGCCTAGCAAAAAGGTTAAGCAGGAATTTGTTATTTGTACTTTGCTAAAAAAAATTTTTTATCACAAAGCTATGTAATAACACGGATACTGGTCATTCAATATTTATTCTTTTACATATTATTGCATTATTTCAAGATAAACAATATTGTATTTATCTTTTAATGAAAAGACTACTAAATAATACCCCATGTGAAAAAACTTATGGATAATTTTTGAATTGTTAAATCATGAATCATGGAAATGGCTTGTACATTGATTACGTGTTTGTATTGCATTCATTTGTTATAATGACTGTATAAAATTAAATAATATTGTAATATTATAATATATAATGCATATAGTTACTGTTATTAGCTTAACTTTTCTGTACTCAACATTCCTTAGTAATGAAGCTGCTTATTAACTCATCATATTCAGATGTGTTTTATTCAAGCAATTTTTTTTCTTATCAGATTTCATGTAAAAGCTAATTTTTGTCTTCCACTTGCTTGATGCAAGAAAAACTTATGTCGTTGTATGTAAAGAAGCGAAAATTGGTATCTTGCACCAAGCTGTTGTATTTAATGCGCTTAATGACCCATATCGCTGCAGTTGTTTGTGTGTGACAAGGGAGGCAACCTGTCCTTTATCATTATTATATTAAACCCATTATTGTCAGGGAATACTTGTTTATGTTGCCAAGGTGCTGAATAACTCTGTTCATTAACCCATTTATGCCTAGCGTCTAGAAAAAAAGGCCTTGGCAAACAGCGAAGACCCAAATGAGACGCCGCATAATGCGGCGTCTCATCAGGGTCTGCGCTGTTTGCTTAAAGGAATTTCTGTAAGAAATATTCTAAATATAGAAATAAATATACTAGACATCCCTAATTTTGGAAATAAATTGATCCAATTTAGAAGGATGGGAGAGTCCACTAGGCATAAATGGGTTTAACAATTAGGTCATCATGTCAGATTGTATAGACACCTTGTTACCATGGCTCAATGCCTCATTGATTGCACAATCATACAACTTGGTCAGAATGTTAATCTTGACAATATCTAGGCTGAGTAAGAATCTGGGTCACTTGTGATCAAATGGGTGGTCACCTAGTCAAATCGTGGAAAATTGTGTTTTCACTAATGGGGCAAAATTTATAGCTAAATCTTGATGAAACTTGGCTAACATGCTTATCTTAAAAATACCAAGGTTGAGTTAGAATCTAATGTTTACATGCATAAAAAAACTAGGTCATCAGGTGAAGTGACCACAATTTGTTTTCCTGGAACTCGGATGAGCGCTTGCTTCAGGGCCATCATGGGCCTCTTGTTTTTAGTGTAAGTCCTTTGCATGCTGGGAAATTTGTCGTCTGGTAAAATGTCGTCTGCTGAATTTCTTAAATTAGCATTTTCTTCGATTTTTTTTCAAAGAATACTATCAGAATAGCAAACAGTTTGGATCCTGATGAGACGCCATGTTCTGTGGCGTCTCATCTGGATCCAAACTGTTTGCAATGGCCTTCAAAATTTGGTTCCAGCACTGAAAGAGTTAAAGTCCTTTGGTGCCTATAAAGGCTGAATTATGTAAGAACTTGTATATGTTTCCCATTTGATGCTTATTAGGAACAGAATAATTAATTTTGTTAAGTTTTTGAATTTTGAAGCTGATTATGCCCCCCTTCGAAGAAGAGGGGGTATATTGCTTTGCTCATGTCGGTCTGTCGGTCGGTGTGTCGGTCGGTCCGTCCACCCGGTGGTTGTCAGACAATAACTCAAGAACGCTTGGGCCTAGGATCATGAAACTTCATAGGTACATTGATCATGACTTGCAGATGACCCCTATTGATTTTGAGGTCACTGGGTCAAAGGTCAAGGTCACGGTGACCAGAAATAGTAAAATGGTTTTTGAATGATAACTCAAGAACGCATACACCTAGGATCATGAAACTTCATGGGTAGATTGATCATGACTTGCAGATGACCTCTATTGATTTTGAGGTCACTAGGTCAAAGGTCAAGGTCACGGTGACCCGAAATAGTAAAATGGTTTCCGGATGATAACTCAAGAACGCATACGCCTAGGATCATGAAACTTCATGGGTAGATTGATCATGACTCGCAGATGACCCCTATTGATTTTGATTTCATTTGGTTTATAAAGAACTGTATACAGTGTAGCACATGCAGTGTTTGAATTTATGATTTTCTCCCTTGTTTAACACACTTGCTGTGTACTGTGGTTGAATATGTGAATGGTTGCATTGTTTCAGAGGATGATAGTACAAGCCAAAGTGAGTATACACCCCCCTTAAATGTTGGGCGTTGTATTATGCCATACCCCATGAACACACACACACACACTATTAGCAGGTCAACAAGCAACTTTTCTTGACCAATTTTTATCTCACCTGTCACGAAGTGACATGGTGAGCTTATGTGATGGTGTGATGTCCGGCGTCCGTTGTGTGTGCGTGTGTGCGTGCGTCCATCCCTCTGTCAACAATTTGTTTGTGTAGACAGTAGAGGTCACAGTTTTCATCCAATCTTTATGAAATTTGGGCAGAATGTTTTTCTTGATGAAATCTGGGTTGGGATTGTATTTGGGCCATCTGGGGTCAAAAACTAGGTCACTAGGTCAAAAACTAGGTCACATAATAGGTCAAATAATAGAAAAAACTTGTGTAGACAATAGAGGTCGCAGTTTTCATCCAATCTTTATGAAATTTGGTCAGAATATTTTATTTTGATGAAATCTGAGTTGGGATTGTATTTGGGTCATCTGGGGTCAAAAACTAGGTCACTGGGTCAAATAATTGAAAAATCATCAACAATTTGTTTGTGTAGACAGTAGAGGTCACAGTTTTCATCCAATGTTTATGAAATTTGGTCAGAATGTTTATCTTGATGAAATCTGGGTTGGGATTGTATTTGGGTCATCTGGGGTTAAAAACTAGGTCACTATGTCAAAAACTAGGTCAAATAATAGAAAAAACTTGTGTAGACAAAAGAGGTCGCAGTTTTCATCCAATCTTTATGAAATTTGGTCAGAATGTTTATCTTGATGAAATCTGGCTTAGAAATGTATTTGGGTCATCTGGGGTCAAAACTAGGTCACTAGGTCAAAAACTAGGTCAAATACATACATGCCATAATTTTTCAGACCAATTCCGGGACATTGAGTTAAATTGTCCGGGACTTATGCCGATTTTCCGGGACAAGTATAAAGTGTAGCAATATTTATAGACATATGCATTTTTGGTACGTTTTTTGTTTTGTTTCGCATCGTTAATTGCAAAAGTTCGAAAGCCTATCCGAAATACACTTGATCTATTAAAGGGGCCTTTTCACAGATTTTCGCATTTTTTAATTCATTCATTAAATGCTTTATATTGATAAATGTAAACATTGGATTGTAAAGGCTTCAGTAAAAAATCAAGAATAAAATTTAAAAAAGGAAAAGAACATTGCCCGGAGCAGGTTTCGAACCAGTGACCCGTGGAGTCCTGCCAGAGTCCTGAAGTAAAAACGCTTTAGCCTACTGAGCTATTCCGCCGAGTACACATACTTGACGTATTTTATACCTTATATAAGCAATCTTCGTAGTTTCACAAAATTTAACGACAAAAACAGAACTCTCCAAATTATTCAATCGTTTCGCGTTGCAACGCTTTATAATTTTTAGGTTTTAAAATCGTCAAAAGATGCATATAATGGCTATATTAGACCATGGTAAATGTTCAGTATTACTGTTTCCTCACAAATATCATAACTCAAACGAAAATTTGCGAATCTGAAACAACTTTTTTCAATTTTGTTAATTTACCAAAGCGTGAAAAGATCCCTTTAACGTCAAATTAAACATTACTACTTCCGTTACTAGATACAAGCCACGTGTTTTCAGTGTAAGCGTTCCAAACATAGATGATGACGTCACTGCGTTATTGTTATTAAGACCGGTGTGTAACGCGTAGTTGTTGATACGCCTTTATTCATTCATTCACTGGGTGTTTAGAACAAGACAATAATAAACCTAGTGAGGATGACGTTTTCATATGCTTAATTTTTTACTCAACTTCTTTGTATGTTAAACGCGCGAACATTAACTGCTTTTAATTTTTTACTCAGCGATGTTGGACTTCAGATGTGTGAACAACTATCCTTAGCCCTTACACAGCGGGAAATAATGACGTAGTAGATTAAAGTCAATTAACAACCACATTAAACAATGCCGCCTTTTCGGATTGACCACGAACGTGAGACAATCGATATGATAATAGGACCCCTGTTAATTGATCGATTTTGACACGTAGCGTAGTCTGCCTATTCGGGTAGGCATTGTCATGGAGACGCTGCAGATATACACAGATTCGAGGTGCAGTTATGCCTAAGATAAGGTACATGTATATATGGATTTTGTAAATTCCGGGACATTTGACAGATATCCGGGACAGCGGGACAAGTTCTTAATTTCCGGGACTGTCCCGGACAATCCGGGACGTATGGCATGTATGTCAAATAATAGAAAAACCTTGTGTAGACACTAGAGGTCACAGTTTTTATCCAATCTTCATGAAATTTGGTCAGAATGTTTGTCTTGATGAAATCTGAGTTGGGATTGTATTTGGGTCACCTGGGGTCAAAAACTAGGTCAATAGGTCAAATATTAGAAACACCTTGTGTAGACAATAGAGGTCACAGTTTTCATCCAATCTTTATGAAATTTGGTCAGAATGTTTATCTTGTTGAAAACTGGGTTGGGATTGTATTTGGTTAGTCAGGTGAGCGATTCAGGGCCATCATGGCCCTCTTGTTTGTCAGTTTGTCATGGGTCTTGTTTTCATCTGTTGCTCAAAAACCTGCTCCTGTTCATTTTAAACTAATTGGAGCTTGAATGGGATTTTGAATTCCAATATGTAATGGCTTTGATTTCCCTTAGATTTCCATTAGACCTTGGCATCAGCAGAGTTAAATTATTCTTTTCTGTTGTCAGTAGCACTCTATTTCCACAGCTTGCTGAGAGGTTTTTGTCAGAAATAGGTTGTGGATTGTGCTTAGTTTTTCATTGCTACTTTGTTTCATACATAGTATACAGACTTGCTGTCAAAAATGGCATGGTAAAGAAGATTTCATCAAGTTGTCATGTATTTATTTTATGGGTTATATTATCACCTCATAAATTTGTGTATTATGTGTGTACTTTATGTTTTACCTGTAATGAAGTATTTTATAATGCTTTTATTCATATTCACCTTGTTTTATTTATCGCATTGTTTGAAACATACACATCAGAAATTCAGCTGCCAATAATTGTGCCATGCTTTGGGAAAGCGAGTTTTAATGCATGTTCGTAAAGTGTAGCACCAGATTAGCCTGTGCAGTCCACTAATCAGGGACAACTTTTTCCGCTTAAATTACATTTTTGTTTCAAGGACGTCTCTTTGAATCAACTTCAAGTTCAGATGGAAAGTGTGGTCCCTGATTAGCCTGTGCAGACTGCACAGTCTTATCTCTGAGGGCTTTACGAACATGCATTAAGCCACTTTATTCCAGAGCTTGTTAGTATTGAGTTATTGTATAATTGTGCAGTCAGCCTTTAAAGTCTAAATGCTCTTTATTTTGGGCAGACAAAATAAAACTTGTTATACATTTGGGGTTCACTACAATTAGGATACAAGAACCTACGTTTAATGTCTTCACCTGCAAGCCAAAATGTGGTTAAGTGCAGCCTACAAATAGTAGCAGAATTGTTAATCACTATCACATGGTAATTATTGTGTGCAGTAACTTATGACTGTGGTTTCTTTATGCCATATTGCAATGACGTATATTAGATGGATGTGCTAATATCCTAACATTCCATTCCTGTATTTGTCCCAATCATATTCAGCATTTTCTGGGTTTATAACAGTAGTTTTTTAACTAAGAATACAATCTGATCTGAAACCTGAATGCCCACATTTGAATAAAAGGGAATTAAACATTAACTGTAGGTAAACACAAACAGTCCACTCTCATTATCTCGACATCGGATATCTCGATATTCTCAATATGTCGAAGTAATCTTGATGTCCCAACTTTTTTCCTTCTTTATCTATATAAATAAACATCGCATATCTCGATTTTCGTTATGTCGAATAATTCGACATCTCGATATAAAATTTGGTCCCGAGTCCCGATTTTACATGTATTTACTGTGGTTTATCTCGAAGTGCGAATAACTGTTCAAGTGTCGGCAAAAGGTGAGAACTTTTTTCTTTGATACTTCACCGTCCCGCTTTGACCGGCTGCTCCCGATACTGTGCGGTAGGAAATTGATCCGTTAATTGCATCAATGATCACACGTGTGTAATGTCGTTAGCCATTAACACTTGAGTAAGGCCTGTCACTTTAACATCAATAAACTGCAATTAATACACAGCCTGCTGAAAGGCCGAACGACTAATTGTTTTTACATGCAACATTCCAAACTGCATTGAGTTATATTTTTGCGTATATAAACCGTCGCAAATTTGCAGAATGTTGTTCTATCATTGAACTCAAACAGCCATTATCATGCTAACTTGAAAGTAGTTTTGAGTTGTCGGTCGATTGAACTTTGCATTTCAAACTACAAAATGTTCATGTTCTCATGCAATTCTGTAATACTTAAAACGTTATTTGAAGCATTTAAATAGCAAAATAAATCGTGCTTCGTAAAAACGCGTATATATCAGGTAGATAGTATTAGGCCACACGGTGACAGCTTTAATTAGACCACTTAGCAGGTATTAAGATGTTAAAAACAATGTAAATTTTCTTCTCCTTTTTTCTTTGAAAACGCCTAATCGGATATCTCGAACTTTCTTTATCTCAATATTTTTTCTTGTTTCCGCCGACTTCGAGATAACGAGAGTGTACTGTATTCTATTAACTTTCTGTATAAATGTTTTTATAGACATTGGCATCTTGCTTAAACTTACTGATGCTAATGCTTGGTTCATGTTTGCCCCACTTGTAAGTGTTGGTGGTACTTATGGTGATTGAACCAATATTTAACTTAAAGACCATACACAAAAGTTGCTGCTATACATATGACTTGTAATGTTGTTGGGGATGGTGATGGTTGTGGTGATGATGTTCGTGGTTCCTATAATGATGTTACCTTTAGACCATTAAACAATCTAGGAGCTTGTCTTTGAGTAGCAGTATAATTAATCTGATAAATGATCTAATCTTCATCTAATCAAGATGGTAAAATTGAGTTAATGACAAGCACATTTTGGGATTATTTTTTTAAGTTTTTGTGGAAGGGTCTTAATTGAAATTTCAAAGTCTATTGAAACTAATTAATTTTTAATTTACTAACAAAATTCAATAATTGTGTGAAAATGGCAATTTTGTAAATGGTTGAGAGCTGCTGGCGCAAATAAAATTGGAAATTAGGTGTTAGCATAATATCTTCAATTTATCATATTGTGTGGATATAGAAAATGAAAGTGGAACTTTAAGTGAAGCTTATGATGCTATTGGACCATCAAGATGAAAACATGGCTTAATTCTGGCAAATGAATTGCATTCACAGTGAATAATAGATAGCAGAGACATAGGATGCATCTAACAGTGTTCTGATCATTGTTGAGTCCCAGGAGTCCAGCCTTGCACACTACCTGAAAATTGTATGGAAAACTATTTTGATTAAATAAAATGTGAAGTTGTGAGGATTTTTTGCATTAAACAGAGGGCTAATGATCATTAACAGCTCCTAACTGGAATTTTAACTTTAGATGTACTATTGAAACAGCCTTCATTTATAGACCAGTTGAATGTTATTGTTGACATTCGGGATTTTCTGCGCATGCGCACTCACTGGTCGGCAAAAACACTGGTAAGAGTAACGTAAAACGTGTATAAATGGCTCTTGTTTAGTCAATAAATTGGTAATAAGACCAAAATAAACATAAAAACTCTTAAAATATAGTGCAAATATATCATATTTAGTACCAAATAGATGTATATACACAAATCAAATTTCCTCGTCATAAAAATACGAAGTAGTTATAAGCATAGAGTAAACGTATTCGGAAGACTAAATACTGACAATTCCACAAAACAAAACAATAAATAAGCCGTATTTTTTCTGATAGTAAATAAAATAAATTATATTTCAACAATAATAAACAGGTAGTAATTTTATTATAATTGAAAGTAGTGTGGATAGTGTTATTTTTCATCAGCAATCGATAGTGTCAGAGGTGCATTAAATATAAAACAAAGCCCTAAAATGTGTAAACACGGTTTTTCAATAAATAGGTACACCAGAGGTGTACAATTGACATTTTTTTTTCTATTTACGCATGCGTTTTTGATGTGTTTATTGAGGAGCCATATCCATCACACACGTACATGCGAAGTTTTACATGCATATCTATTATACTTTTTTAGATATGATGGTTTGTTTGTGCCTAATCTAAATGTCTGTTACTTTGTTTTATTGTCAAATATGCAGAATATAAACGACTGTATAATGTACAAGGGATTTTAAAATAAATTGTACCTCATTCTGAAGATGCTTATCTGTTCGTAGAGACCGTCGGTGAAGTGTTTCTTTTTTATCTCACGAAAATTTCAATGGACAAATGAAGAAAGAAAAATTGTTTTGTCTCATTTTTTTCAATATGTACTGAACACAAGTTTTGTATTTTGTATAAAACGTGTTGTGTTGATTTCGATATAATGTAAATTACAATATAATCATATTCAGTACTTAGGTCAACCACTAATTTCATATGTTTATTCGTTCTGTTTCCTATATAAGTGCACGTCAATAAATTTAAACGACACTATAGAGTAACGGAAATTTAATAAATATTGAAAAATGGATTGTGTGAAGCAAACATTAAACAATAGCCGATACAGAGCTATCGCGCTAAACATGCAAAAATGCATGATAATGGCATTATCTATACATAATATATCTTAAGTGTGACATATGTTACTTGTGAAAAATAGTGTTAACTGAGCATTTTGACCACACAAACTGTTCCTTTGCAGTTTATCAATATTAACATAATATAATTTAGGCACACACATAAGTGTTCTTTATAAACCATTGCAATGAAATAAACACAATGGAAGTATAAATCCCAATCTCCCAACATGCCTAAAACGTTATATTTGTTACAAGTAACGGATATTTTATCGTCACGGTCATTTCTGTGATTGCATATACCAGAGGGGGTAATCACGTGTCAAGATAGTCACGTCAAGATGACGACGACCATACCGAGACAATAATTTTTCGCCGTTTTATACCCTTTATTACTTCTGTTTATTTTTTAAATGACGCTCACTTTCCAGCCATATCAGTAAAAAGGTGATTAGCGTTTATTTCGTATTTAAATTCGCTTAATATCTTGACTTGACTCCTCGCAAATTTTCTAAATGGAGCCCTAATTAGGTCATCCCGCTAAGAAATTTTGCACCGAGTAAAGTCAAGATATAGAGCCAATATTACTATGAAATAGAAGCCAGTAACTTTCTTCCTAATACAGTGTTTTTTTATGGCAATTTCGGGGCCGATATTCGGCCCCATTCCCCTAAAAAAAGAGTATATATTTTTCCCCGATTTTGTAGAAAAAATCCCCTCCAGAATTTAAAAAAAAACAAAAAAAAACTCTCTTATGATAAATATTCATTTCATAACAACTAACAAAGTATATAACAAATTAATAATATTATATGATTTTGAATTATTATAAAGGGTTACATTAAATTTATATATTGTGTCAATATTTGATGATAAAAACATTTCAATTTGGTCCATTTTATTGATAAAAAAATGCTCACATTTGCCATTTTATTGATTAGTTAGTCCCAATTAGACTCAAAAAGGCTAGGAAAACTGAGACTGTTCATGAAGGCTTAATTGTCTGAAACTAATGTTGAAAAAATCATTGGTATATATTTTAGTAAAAGGACAGAGAAATTCAGCTGTGAATATTACATTCATACATACATGTGTATTCATATAATAAATTTCGGAACATATAAAAGAGTGAATTTTTAATTTTCCCCTTTTCCTAAAAAAACTTCGCGTTTTTCCCCTTTGGACAGGCCCCGCCACCATTCCCCTATTTGTGAAAAAAAACACTGTAATATGGCTGGAAAGTGAGCGGCATAAAAAAATAAAACAAGTAATAAAGGGTATAAAACAACGAAAAATACCTGCCTCGGCATGGACGTCGCCATCTTGTTTGTCAGGTGATTACCCCCTCTGATATACTATTCAACTTCTTTGACTTTAGCCCGTTATTGTGTAGGTATATTCATTTATACCTGTAAACCGGAAGTTTAATTTATTATAAGCACTATTGCTAAATCTAATACTGTTCATAAAGGTTCTGAATATTCACGCGAGTGTTGTTTTCCAATGGAAACATTCTGTTTGACTTCCCTGTAGCAATTGGTGCTGCAATAGTACATAAAACATCAGTTTTCTTTACCCAAAGTTTATCTTTTCGTGTCGACCAACCAAACAGCTGTTTTCTTTCTTCCATAAAATCGATCTTTATATCATCTTCATCGGTTTTAATCACTTTTCCAATGTACCACTTCTGTTGGTCAACCGCTGCGATGAATTTGTTTATGACATACTCCGTAGATTCGTTGACTTCTTCAGATTCTCATGTCGGTACAGGCTCGTTTGCCGCCTTGTGTACATTTAAGTTTCCAGCCGTATGAGCCGATTCGTTTTCAGCCGTTTGTTCAGGTTTGTTTTCAGCTGTTTGCTCAGACTCCTTTTCAGCCATTTGTACGGAATAATTGTCAACCACTTGTTCAGAATCGTTTTCAGGCGTTTGGAAGAATAACTTTCCGTCGCATGTTTTTGCCGGGATCCACGAGTCACACATTGTTCCCGACAAGCATGAGCTACAATAGCAACTTGTATATTGAGTAAGTATATTTGATTCACCGTTTCCAACAATGGAATGTATCTTCATTGTGCCAGTGACAGATTTCACTTTGCGTTCTGACATCGTCTGATCCTTTGCTTTGCATTTTTCATCGGACACATATCGAAATGTTACGTTTTTTAAGCTCAACGATTTTGCCCAGTTGAAGAACTCAAATGCATCGTTTATTGTGTGTCGCCCGCTACGTGTTGCTTCGTCGGCCATGCGCTTCGTTGTACCTCCAAGACCATCACAGGGGCCCTTACCCTGGCCGCTTTCGAAATAGTTCCATCGAGCACGACATCCGTATGTAGCTTTATGATTCGCTACCGCATCAAACATATGTCTGTTTCGGTACTGTGAGGACGGCAATCGCTCCAGTAATGTATTGTATCCAGATTAGGGTCGATTTCTTTAAGTTCTGGTTTTAGATCATCCAGAAATGCCAATACAGTTGAAGACTTGTGAGCAAGTGTGTCCGAAACAGTGACAAATCTTTTGTGTGTTATACATCTATCAGAAGATTTCCAATACTGCCGGGTGTAGAGTAACGGAAGACTGGTTGAAGTACGCACTATGTACCTCCTGATGTGATCGACACGAATAATTTTCAGCAAAGTCAATCTGAACTATCATATGGTGCTCAGGTAATTCATGTTTTAAGATTTTCAACTGTTCGTATTCGGTGTGCACTCGCTCGACATGCTCTTTGAAATCAGTCATTTGAGTTTCGAAGTGTTCTATAAACTGATCTTTGGTCATCTTACTTTCAACTACCCTTGTAACTGTCTTCTTTTTTCCATTTTCTTCAGTGTCGACTCGCTTCCATTGACTGACGAAGACATCTTCTGGTAATTTTTCACTTATGATCTCGTTAGTCTTTTTTTGTGCTGCAACTGTGTCTGGATTTGCTGGAACGTCTTCTCCATATTTTCTAATTGCCTTTACTGTTAATGCCGCATTCTGATGTTTGGTACAAAGGCACGACAGTCTGGACGTCATAGACGTTTTGTACAGAATGTCGTGTTCTACAGAATGTTGTGAACGAAATGTCAATATGAGGATGTTCAGCTTTGAATTTTAAGAAGAGATTTTTGAGGTAATCGGTCAGAATATGTATTTGGACTTTCATTTCTTTTTTAAGCTGTTTTGCGTCATTTTTAGCTCATCTATTTAAAAAAAAAAAAAAATGAGCTATTGTCATCACCTTGGCGTCGGTGTTGGCGTCGTCGTCCGGTTAAGTTTTGTGTTTAGGTCCACTTTTCTCAGAAAGTATCAATGCTATTGCATTCAAACTTGGTACACTTACTTACTATCATGAGGGGACTGGGCAGGCAAAGTTAGATAACTCTGGCGTGCATTTTGACAGAATTATGTGCCCTTTTTATACTTAGAAAATTGAAAATTTTGGTTAAGTTTTGGGTTTAGGTCCACTTTTCTCAGAAAGTATCCATGCTATTGCATTCAAACTTGGTACACTTACTTACTATCATGAGGGGACTGGGCAGGCAAAGTAAGATAACTCTGGTGTGCATTTTGACAGAATTATGTGCCCTTTTTATACTTAGAAAATTGAAAATTTTGGTTAAGTTTTGTGTTTAGGTCCATTTTATTCCTTAAGTATCAAAGCTATTGCTTTCATACTTGCAACACTTACTAACTATCATAAGGGGACTGTACAGGCAAAGTAATGTAACTTTGACTGGCATTTTGACAGAATTATGTGCCCTTTTTATACTTAGAAAATTGAAAATTTGGTTAAGTTTTGTGTTTAGGTCCACTTTATTCCTACAGTATCAAAGCTATTGCTTTCATACTTGCAACACTTATTAACTATCATAAGGGGACCGTGCAGGCAAAGTTATGTAACTCTGACTGGCATTTGGACGGAATTATGGGCCCTTTATACCAAGAAAATTGAAAATTTGGTTAAAATTTGTGTTTTGGTCCACTTTACCCCTAAAGTATCATAGATATTGCTTTCATACTTGAAACACTCACAAACTATCATAAGGGTACAGTAAAAGGACAAGTTGCATAACTCTGGTTGTCATTGTTACGGAATTATGGCCCTTTTTTGACTTAGTAACTTTGAATATATGGTTAAATTTTGTGTTTCGATCCACTTTACTTCTTAAGTATCAAGGCTATTGCTTTCAAACTTCAAATACTTTCATGCTATCATGAGGTTACTGTACCTGGCAAGTTGAATTTTACCTTGACCTTTGAATGACCTTGACTCTCAAGGTCAAATTATTAAATTTGGCTAAAATTGCCATAACTTCTTTATTTATGATTAGATTTGATTGATACTTTGACAAAACTACTCTTACCTGACATACCACAATAGACTCCACCCAAACCATCCCCCGTGCCCTCCCCCCCCCCCTCCCCCCCCCCCCCCCCTATTTTTTTTTTTTTTTTAATCATCTCACAAATGACCACCACACCCTCACACTATACCCCCCCCCCCCACCCCCCCCCCCCATTTTTTTTTTTTTTTTTTTTTTTTTTAAGATCATCTCACAAATTACCACCACACCCTCACACTATACCCCACCCCCCCCCCCATTTATTTTTTTTAACGGTTAGGTTTGAAATACCCTCCAACCATCGCACCCATTTTATTTATTTATTTTATTTTTTCGCTTTTTTGGAAGATAATGTAATAAATGTCCACAACCCCACACTATACACCCCTCTTCACTCCACCCCTCCCTCCTTTGTGATTGAAAATGAGAGTCCCTTCACCTTTAAAAAGAAAATAGATGAGCGGTCTGCACCCTCGAGGCGGTGCTCTTGTTTACAGGTTGTATTCGGCTGTTATCTTCACGCTTCATGAAAGTAATCTTCTTTGTGTTTTTCCAACTTGTTGCAGCGCTTTGATGTTATATTTGGTTGCACCTTGGTATTTACTGTCCCCAGCTGTAGTCTGCCAAGTCCCTTTTTTGCGGACAGTAAGCGAAGACACTTGTACTTCTTTGTAATTTTTCCAGAGACAATGCTGTGCAACGTTTACAATTTGTGTTTAGGTATGTTGTTTCTTGCGTGTTTGATTTCACAAGTGATCACATTTCCAAGAGTTATTGTCTTCTTATTTTTTCTCTTTGAAATTGATTAAGATTTGCATCATTCATTTCTTACTCGGTTTGTTTGCTGGGTGTTAACTCTGCATGTGGTGAGCTTACTTTTCTCGCCTGTTGAAGTCTCTGTAAAGCCCTTTGTGTAGATTTTAGTTTTGTCTTCAGTTTTTCTCTTTCTTGCTCTAATATTCGTATTCTAGAATGCGCTCCCGACCTATCTCTTTTCCACTGCTTCATAGCAGCATTCCGTTTTCCATTATTTCTGTCCGTAAAAACCATTTTCACCAGCATTCTACCTCGTAATTCTTCAGCTCTTTTTTCGGTTTGACTACCACTAGTTTCTGCTCTTTCACTGTTACCATTGCTGTCATACCCACTTTTAACACTCATTATCTGTCTGGCTCGTGCTGGACGTTTTCTTGCATAAAATGCTCTCAAATTAGCCCTGTTCTTCCTGTTTCTCTCCTGTCTATCTGCTTCAGAAAGTTTATCAGAGGAAACATATTTTTGCTGTTTTCTTTGTTTTTCCTTTCTTAGATACTCTTCCTTATTTTTCTCCTTTTGCCTCTCTCTGTAGGCTCGTTGAATTTCTGCACGACTCTTACCCATATTTTATTCTGGAAACTGAAATACAAAACATAAAATGTCCGTTACCATTCATGAAATATCCTTTACCAATATTTTGTGGGTACTCGATGGTACATGAATATCATGTATTCAACAACTTGAACATGATTTAAGTAGAATTACCAACTCCGTTGCAGTAGGTAGTCATATTTCAACTATAGCATTATCTTGATAGTGTTATTACACCCAAACCGTAAGCTTGACATTAAAGCAATAAAATAAGTTCATTGTTATGATTATTACATACACATTTTCACAATTTAACCCAATAATTTCGTTACCTGGTCTTTAAAAAATGTACATTCTATAAATTAATTAAATAAAAAATTAGTCAATCAAATTAAATTAACACATAAATTCAGTTTCAATAACAGTACACTTGATTTAAAATATCTGTGATCAACAGGTAACGGAGATTTGGCAACTTCACAACATTTACATCATGGACAAACGAACGCGCGTTGAACAAAATAACGTTTTGAATAACATAACGTTCCTTTCTAGAGATGGATATTCTGAGTGTTTAGAGTTAGCCTATAGAGAAATATAATTTGAGAATGTAAAATGTGTGTACTCACCTTTGTAAAAAATCTCAGAAGGTTAACTGTTATTTGTCGATACCCGCAAAGTTGAGCGTTCAGTAAAACAATATGGCGATGATGACATCATCAAATCACGTCACGCTTAGCCTTATTGTTTTAATTAATATTTTAATATACTATTTGTGGGGGAGTTTAGTATTTCGGTCACGGAAATTTTAAATTGTGTTTAATATCTTATATGAATACTTGGTTTTGTAAAGAATTTCACTGATAGTTTACTTTGTGTGGCAATTGACAAAATAAGTGACAATAAGTTAATGTCGCTAAAGGTTGAATCATGTAGAATAACATAAAAATGCCCATCACGGAAATTTAAATTTTTACAAAGTACGAAAATCATTACTTTTGAGGGAACTCATTATCGTAACTTATAACATTTTATTGGCGAGAACGTGCTGTCTTTTAACTAGAGAATGCATAGAAGGTAGAAAAGCTGCATCAAAAACAAGTTTAAAGCTATCTTTGGGTTCTTGGATCGTCTCTTAAGGTCATGGTTACGGCAATTTAAAAATAAATCTTTAACTTTGGCGACATAAACTCCATCTTGTTTTTTCATTCACATGTGTTTTAATGTTGATTGGGACTGTTTACATTAACATATTTGTTTTGGAAGAAAATGCTTTGTTTAAAACCAACAGTATCACGGAGGTTACTTATATGTGGATGGTATAATGTAATGTAATTAATATGAGAAGGCGACAGTAACGGACATTTAAATTAGATGTTTTGTTTAATCATTTTTGCCAACTATTTGATATGAAATGCCAAACTGCGATTAATTTTTATTTTATATGAATGGGTTTATAATGTATAACAAGGATAGCCCGTGTTTTATATCGTCAATGTGTCGTTATCACCTGGCGACAGGTATTGTTCCTATTTATTGAAAAACCGTGAATACATTACAATTGTTAAATTTTGTGGTGATTTTCTTTTACATTAAATGAAGATATCAATACAATTTAGCATGCAGACGGAAAAACCCTGCATATTATGCAAATTGAACTGTCTTAATTTTGCATGTATATTGAAATCTCTTTATTAGTAATAGGGAGTGATAAAAATATAGCATTTTATGATAAATGCATATATTTAATTTATTTAACGCAATTATGTTTTACCCTATTGTGATTGCTTTTGTTCATGATGGTGTTTCTTACACTGCAGTAATGTACAAGCTTAATACATAATAGCTGAGTTTACCTTTGCCGGTACCCGTTAAATACCTTAATTGCGTAGCAGTAAAATTGCATAATATTTTAAATGTAATGTTATTAAACAATGTATTATTATGATTAAAATGCCTAATATATATATATATATATATATATATATATATATATATATATATATATATATATATATATATATATATATATATATATATATATATATATATAGTTCCTGTTAATCCATTTCTGACAAATGTCTTCATTTTTGAAATGTAAAAATATTTTATTGAAGCAACTGTTCAGTATTTTAGCTTTAAAATTTGGATTAAATGACTGCTCAATATTCCAAGAGATGACATGGAGGTATCGTAACTTGTGTTTAATGACCAGACACTAGTCTGCCACATGTGGTTTATTCAGGGACCCAAGTTTAGGTCCCTGGGTGTTACCTTATGACACCATGTTTTCTTTGTAATTGTCTGGACAATATCCGATCATAACAAGATAATCGGTGTGTGATGAACAGAGGTGCAATTAAACACTGGGATATAAAAGCTGCAACTAAGAGTGTCAAAATTAGTGTGAACAATTAAATAAAACAATTACATTAGTCAAGGGAATTTATTAAATGTGTAACAAGGCAAGTTTTTTCAGACATAAAGGTTCAAATCAGTTACCCTATGTTGCGTACAGAAAATAGACCTATTGGTTGTTTGTTTTCATCCTTATTTGTTTTCGTTCATTAAATTTAATTTTTTCTGATAGAATTTCAATTTCTGAGATTTTTTTTAAACTAAAAAATGGTCGCGAAGAAGTGCCAAGTAGAGAGATTTTTGTGGTAACCACATATTGAGCTCTTAGATTGTGTTCCACTCCCGAGTTCGTTGTGAGTAAAAACGAATACACTGCAACGCCGATATATCGCGGTTGTTGGGATCCAAAGATCGCGAGCGCGATATATCCGGCGCGCGATATAATTCGAGAAATGTCTAACTAAATTGTATTGCGGTTAATTTGTCAAATTTCCCCAATGTTTTCATTTTATATACGGCGATGCTACATATTTTTATAGTAATAATTGCAAACCAATTCTACAATAAACATTTTTAATAACTACATACGTATCTGTATTTATCATAAAAACCAAAATGTAAATTATTGTTTTCATTTTCTTGAACGATCGCTCGCGAAACAGTTAAAAAAAAATTCTTGCCTTAAAAAAAAGTCTAAAATATAATTGTGCATAGATTCGAATTTACCCTTATAAATAGTCCTAATGAAGGAACTGAAACAGCGTAACGGTAACGATACAGCGTGTTTGAATGATATTTTATTAAGAGGAAATGTCAATGCCACATAATTCGCGAGATACCGCGGTAGTTTAGTTGAAATTTACAACGAAACTTTTTATGGAAATTAAATTATCTCAATGTTGTACCCGTAACGAAACTTTTATTTACAAATAAATACATCCACGCCAATTTTCGCGCGCTTTTTATTAGAACAAAGAAATTCATGACCAGTACCGAAATTAAACGATTTATATACCAGTAAACTGCCATAATTACCTTTGAAATGACACTTATTGGTTATTTGTTAAGTGTTAAAAACAACCCCAGCCGTGTGTACACAACACTGTCACTTATCGACTGTTTTTCACGCTTCACTGCGTGCCATAGTAAGCCGTGACATATAGGGTGTTAATACTTGCAAGAACCGGTTTTTTTTGCTCCAGTTAGCGAATTCTCAGATTAAAACATGACATTTAGTGATTATGCTTGTCGGATTTTTGGGAGCCATAGCCAAAGCGCGATATATTGGACAGCGCGATATAACGGTCCGCGATACATCGGCGTTGCAGTGTAATAACAACAATATAACCGTTCCAAAGATGCATTCCCTTGCATGCTAATGTTTTATATAGACATAATTAGTAAAATTATATTTGATATGTGCATGATTATCATTAAAAAGGATGATTTTGTCAACCTTCTCTATATGCACTTATATTAATTCCACCTCTTTTTGCCAACCAGTGGGCGGAGTCTAATCTTTGCAGGTGCGCCTGACGTCACTCGTCAACTGGTCTATAAGCCATGTTGAAATGAATACAATATACATGAGCTTATGCATATATGGAATATATTGTTAGCTTATTGTTATTTAACCACTAGTTTTTTGACCTACTTATTATCTTTCACAAGAAAGTGGTGTGTTTTTGCTTCCGATAAGGATCCAAATTTGTCAGAATCTCAACCTTCACTTAGCATTGCACATTCTTAATTAACTCTTTCAGTGCTGGAACCGAATTTTGAAGGCCTTTGCAAACAGTTTGGATCCAGATGAGACACCACAGAACGTGGTGTCTCATCAGGATCCAAACTGTTTTCTATTCTGACAGTATTCTTTGAAAAAAATCGAAGAAAATGCTAATTTTAGAAATTCAGCAGACAACATTTTAGCAGACGACAAATTTCCCAGCATGCAAAGGGCTACAGGCTTTTCACTTTTAATGCAATGAAAAGGATTTTTCATATCAACGATCCATTTTATACAGAAACTCAGTTGTCCCTAATTAGCATGTGTGGACTGTACAGGCTACAGGGCCCTCAATCTATTAAATCTGCTGCGAAATTCGGCTGCAATCCGGCCCCCACCTGAAAAGTATACTTTTTTCCCCTTTTGGGGGGAAAAATTCCCCCTAAAAAAATAAAAAAAAATTATATATTTTTTTTTTAATAGAAAGATGTGTCTCATGATTATTATATCTCAATTCTATTTCAATTTAATCTTTGCAAACATACTAAATTATGAAAAATGCAATGAATATAGTGCAAACATGTACAAATGTTATAATGACAGATCGAGTAAGTAAAAAAATCCCCCAAAAAGAGAAACGCTGCGAAAATTCCCCCTCCTAAGGGCTGCGGACCCCTTCCCCCAAAGTAGTGTGAGGGCGCTGGGCTAATATGGGGAACACTTAATGCACATGCATAAAGCCCTGGTTTCCGAGAGCACAGCTAAATTACTTCAGCATAATTATGGTATGTTCTAAAACCGCATGTTATGTTAATTGAAATACAATATTCCAGCATTCTCACAACAATTCAAGTATGCATTGTATTTCCAATAAGAAGTCTGGTAGCTGGGTCCGACAGTATTGTATATTCAGTCCAGTTTGGCTTTTAACATGATTGCATATGAGTAGATGCGATGCATTAGTCAATATTCCAATATTTTGCCCATTTGGGAGAAAATTTCTTATTTACATGTACATTACCCTGTTTCTTCTGTTTATATTATACATTGTAAAAAGCTCAGTGTCTATTTCCAATCTAAAATCAGTCTCAATAAAACAGCAATATTGTACAAGTTCTGGTTATATTACTTGGGGCTTTCATCTGAAAGAAAACAGCATAACTATCAAATTACCCCACATACATCAAAGATAACTGCCTCATAAATCATGGCTTTTATCTTTTTTATGCAGACATGAAAATGCAGTATAGGCATTTGCAATATGAATTTTTCATCGCTTAATTTTTTATGTTTTTACATTGATGATTTTCTTCATTACAGTTCCTTATTCTGAAATGAGGAGACAACATAATTATTAGGTGGCAAAGTAAAAATTACACCAGTATTGTGCTCTGGCATCTGAAAGAGAGAATTAAAAAGAGAACCGTGTGATACCATACGTGTATATGTATCCAAGCAGTATGTAGCTTGGATTGCTACATAGCTATAGCAGCACAATTTGAGTAAAACATTATACATAATACAACAAAATATTTCACAGCCCGTACAAAATTTTGGGGCGGAAATGGGACGGAAATGAGGCGGAATTGGGATGGAAACTATTGTTTCCAGGGGGAACAGAGGCCGAAATTGATTTCCGCCCCAAAAAGACCATGTCTCTTGATTTTTTTCCATTTAGCGGAACTCAATAGCAATTCAAGGCCGAAATAAGACTCAGGTGAAGTTCATACTTATACATTTCTCTGGGGCGGATTTTCTGACTTAGGAAATTAACTCGGGCGGAATTTCATACTTAAACATTTCTCTGGGGCAGAATGTTGGACTTAAAAACCTATTGATAACGAATTTCAAAATGGGACTTTAAGATAATTATAAAACTAAGTTCTGATTTTAGTTTCTAAATGGTTATTGTAGGAAACATTTGCCATACACAAGGTAAACAAAATTTATATTCAATTCAAACAATAGTTAACCCATGCAAAAAAGGCTGAAATGAGCTTGAAATGACACAAATTTAAGGCTGGAATGACTCTGAAAAGATAGGACTAATCCACAAATTCAGCTGCAAGTTTTCACTCCTTAAAATTTGGAGGAAAATAATTAACTAAGATAAATACTGGTCTGGATGAAATTTATATATATTTTGGCTCAGGCTTATTTTTATAAGACCTTATAATTAAATCACTTTGTTAAGATAATTTACCTATAACAACATTTAAAGTACATGAAAATCTACTATGTATTTAAAATATCTTTGAATTAAGGGCTGTATGCAAGTTGAAAATTAATTGTTGTGAAATGCAGTACATTTATCCCTGTTTATCAGTAGTGTTTTGTTTTAAGATGTCAATTTGGTGGCTCTTTGTATTCCCCCAGTTAATTGTAAACAAAGAATGCATGGGTAATATGGGGTAATATGATGCCACAGCCAGATAAGACACACTCTTGTTCTGAGTGTGAGTCAGAAATTTGAAAATAACAGTGCCGTGTTTGCAAGACCTGTTGACTGGCTTGAACATTTGAAATGCAGTTTCAAAGCAATCATTGGACTTTTTAAAATTGAAGTTTTAATAATATGATGAATTATTATCTAACTTTGATGAACCTTCTGAAATAATTAAGTAAAATGTGGAAGTCAACATTCAGTGTGTAAAAAAGGCTGAAAAGAGTGATTCAGTGAGTTATGATGGAACTTTTTTAAATGCTCCAAACTACTAAACAGGTTCGTTTCTTAGAATATTTACTTTGTATTGTTTTCTTATATTATGCTGTATGCTTTGTTTATTATAGTTATATTGTTTTACAGTAATATCTGTAATATTTAACATGAATGCTCAAGCCAGTTTATAATCTTTGCAGTAATTTCACATACTTTATAAAAGACATTTAAAGCAGTCAAAGGTGTCTATATCTTATTGAATGTTTTTTGCCATATATTAAATCAAGATTTTTGTCATTTGGGAAATAGAAACCAAGTGTTTATAAGCTCCATCAGAGGTCCAGATAAAGTTTTTGTATTCCTTAAATTTAATTAGTGAATGTTTTAGTGAACCAACACACATAACTGTTGATTTTTGGGTACCGTAATAACTCTTTGTTTTCGGACACTCTAAGTTTTCGGACACCCCCTTTTTTAGCAAAAATAATTATTTTGTGTGACTCTTTATTTTCGGACACACGAGTTTTCGTCCGTTATTTATGTCTCTAAGTTTTCGGACAGTATATTTTACAGCGCTATTTTACCCAATTTCGAACCTGTTTTCGATATCTTATGACACTTCGATCATGGGGTTTTACAACCAGATTAACATCATAAAACATTGCGGGTGCATGCCTGAGGGCAATGGACCATTACATTTGCGTTATTAGGTAAATAACCTTGTAAACCGGTATTAAACAATGGTTTCGCCCATTAGCATAAGCGTTATGACAATTACCAGGGGTAGTGCCAATTAACAGTTCAATTATCTATCGCAATGGTACTACCCCTTCTCAGTAAAATAACTGTGACAAATACTTAATGTTTCAAATTGTGATGCACCCTATTACAAGTTTTACAAACAATGGAAGGTGTTACACAACAACTATGGAAAATGAACAAACAAAGAATTCATAGTTTGCTTTTTTATTGCGTTAATTACAGGTTTATACAAGCCTGTATCGGTACATCACATGCTCATTTTTGAACTCGTTGGTCAAAGTACAACCTTGAAGTAACTTTCTGTCAAATAAATTAAGCATTTACAATTATTTAAAATGCAGTGCAAACATGTATAACTGTAATTTATACTATACGGCATGGTATTTTACAAGCGCGTGCTATTACAGGTAGTCGTTGATACAATTGACGCTATTTTCGGACACTTCCATTTTCGACTCTAAGTTTTTGGACACCTGTATTTTGTTAATATTTTTCGTATCTAAGTTTTCGGACACGAAAAAAATAATTATTTTTAAGTGTCCGAAAACATAGAGTAAATAAGGTATTTCCTTTTAAGCCAGATATTTCACTAAAGTATTGAATTGCGTTTATTAAAGCAGTGAATGAGTTAATTGTTCCATCAATGAAGTATGTTGTGTCATCTGCAAAAAATGTTTGTTTTGTGACTGACTGTATCTGGAAAAAGATTGAATGGGACATGTTGTTTTTGTGATTTTTAGCTTTTTTGACCACTTAATGTCCGTCAATCCATAAGCAGCTTAAGAAGCTATGTATATACGGAGTAGTTAATAAACCCCCCCCCCCCCCCCCCTCGACATCATTCACATATTCTCCTGTCATTTCCGCCCAGAAATTTCCATCCCAGTCTAATTTACGCCCGGAAATCTTTTCCGCCTCATAAGCATATTTCGCCCCAAATTCTGCCCTGTTTCTGCCTCATTACCGCCCCGTTTCTGCCTCATTTCCGCCCCGTTTCCGCCTCATTTCTGCCTGGAAAATATTCTTTCTTGTAACCACTATATTCCGGGCAGAATCAACAATTTTCCAGGCAGAACTGTCAATAAAATTCCGTCTCAATTCCGGGCGGAACATTTCGTACAGGAAGCTGATGTGATTTCAGATTTTTGCATTCCCATCGTTGGTTAATAATAACATAAGATGCAGCAATATAGTATTTATTTTCTTCATTACATTATCATGCTGGAGATGCTGTATTTTGAATGACTGTATGTTAGATTTACTGGACAAGAATTTTTGTTGTTGATCTTTTCTATAAAGATTTATGTGTTTTTTTGTGGCCTGACACATGTTAAAACTAATGAACCACTTATGACATTAAATGGCGGTCCTTTTTTCTTTGCAATGGCCTAAGTGTTGTACCAGTACAGATGCCATATTGCTTTGTAAAATCGGCTCAGAGTTGTAGTTTCTGACCAAATTGGATGCATTTTTTCGCAGACGGCAGACTTTCCACAGAACAAGGGAATGTGTCTAGAATTCCTTTAGGTTAATAACAATCCTCCCTCTCAATGTCAACGATTGTATTGTAGGTGTGTTACCTACCTGTTGAACCCTTTCCCACTCAGAAGCAAAGTAAACATGAATATGTGAAAACAGTATACAACAGAACAGTCTGCAAATCTAAGTGGTAAAGGGTTAGCCAGTTAGCTGGCATGAGCACTCAGTTTTATGGTCTGGGTATGTCTGTAACTGACATTGTGTGTGCTATGTTCCTAGGTGGTCAACTTTAAGCTTCTCACCCCTTCATCTGGTCACATTTTTCATCCAGTCTAGATGAAACTTCATAAGAATGCATATCTTGTCATTATCTAAGAAAATTTGAATATGTGTCACTAGAGGCCACATTTATGAATCAATCTTGATGAAATATGGCAAGCATGTAAATCTTGACAATACCTAGGCAAGATTAGAATCTGGTTGATGTTTTTCCAGAAAAAAATGGCATCATGCAGGTCAAATCATAATTTGTGCTTATTTAAATTTAGTTAATTTAAAAACATAAGAAATGGAAAGTAAGGTAAATTAACTTAATACTGGTTCATGTCGAAATCGTAATGATTTCGATTTCAGAAAAAGCCGCTCCTGATGTACTATCATGTTTGATAGTTTTTTTTCCCCCAGCAAGCAGTTTGCAAGACTTGTGTTTCAAATGTTACATCTACTACTGGCAAGCCTTGCAGATATAAAGGGATGGTAATTTTCATTAGTTTTATGTACTCCTGTCATGAGTTATATGCAACCTTGGCAGTCTTTCATTAGATCTGCCACTGTGGCCCATGACTTTGTGAGGTATTGGTGGTTTCAGAAAATCCATTTAGGTCTAAAATATGTGTTATATTACTCATCTCCCAAAATGATAATTGTTTATGTTCCCCAGTCTATACTGGGAGTTATATTGTTTTTGCCCTGTCTGTTTGTTGGTTTGTTGCTTTGTTGGTTTACGTCAAACTTTTACATTTGCCATAACTTTTGCGATATTGAAGAAACAACTTTATATTTGGCATGTATGTGTATCTCATGGAGCTGCACATTTTAAGTGGTGAAAGGCCAAGGTCTTCCTTCAAGGTTTTAGGTCAAATATATGGGTCAAAATCGCTCATTTAATATACACTAGTATGCAATATTGAAGATCGCAACTTGATATTTGGCATGCATGTGTATCTCATGGAGCTGCACGAGTGATGAAAGGTCAAGGTCATCCTTCAAGGTCAAAGGTCAAATATATGTGGGGCACACATCTTGTTTTTATTGGTTTTAATTTTGATTGTCATCATGTTTGAAAAAACTGAACCAGCTGAAGTTTTACCAAAGATAAGTTAAGAATTTAAAAAAATAATTTATTATTAACTTCATTTATGAAAGATAATTCTTAAAGAATTATGTTTTTCCATGTCCTTTGTAGAAATCACAACAAACTCAATTGGTCAGCGGCAAATTGCAGCCTTTGTGTTTTTTTAATAGTAACAGTTTGCATCATCAACTTTGGCCACCTTTATAGTTCTCATCTTTTTAATACCACTATTAATATTTAACTCTTTTCATTCGTCAGACGAGGATACATCAGTTGCAGTTCTGCACAGGAAAACGGCAGTTAAGTAGAAGTGTTCTGGGCTGTATTATTTCCAACAGCTTCTTTATGCACCCTGGCTGATCCTCCCAAATGACCTTGCTGCTGAAGTGGTTCTGCTTAGCAAATAAGCCTGGCTCTTAAAACAACTGGGCTTGATGCATGTGCGTTTAGTGTCGTCCCAGATTAGCCTGTGCAGTTGAACTTCTAATGATGTATTAAAGGGATCTTTTCACGGTTTGGTAAATTGACAAAATTGAAAAAAGTTGTTTCAGATTCGCAAATTTTCATTTTAGTTATGATATTTGTGAGGAAACAGTATTACTGAACATTTACAGTAGTCCAATATAGCCATTATATGTATCTTTTGACTATTTGAAAGCCTAAAAATTATAAAGAGTTGCAACGCGAAACGATTGAATAATTTGGAGAGTTCTGTTGTTGTCGTTTAAATTTACGAAACTAAGAAGATTGCTTATATAAGGTATAAAATACTTATTTTGTGTATTACACGGCGGAATAGCCGAGATGGCTAATGCGTTTTTACTTCAGACTTACTCCAGGACTCCAGGGGTCACTGGTTCGAGCCCTGGTACCGGCTACTTTTTTTTCCTTGTTTTAATTTTATTCTTGATTTTTTAATGGAGCTTTTAAGATCCAATGTTTACATTTATCAATATAAAGCATTTAATGACAAACTTCAAAATATGCCCAAAACTGTGAAAAGGCCCCTTTAATGCAGTATAATGTTTAATATTGTATATTTAAAATTAAAAAAATAAATATTTATCCTTCTTTTGCTTTGTCATGTCTTATGTTTAGCAAATATAACAATATATATTGTTTGTTTGAATATTTGTTGAAGTTTGTTCATTAAAAAAAAAGGTATAATTAGAGTAGAGGCAATGATTTAAGGATAGTTTGCATGTTGCTGCAACATGGACATGAAATTGGAACATGAAAGTCAATTAGAAATAGGAAAACTACATTCTAAATTGGTTTGGTATGTGATGTTACTAATTATGTATTGTTTGTATCGTGTTTGTGTTGAAGTGTGTTCATTTATAACCATGAGCTGTGTGTATTAGTGCAGAGCCAATGGTATTTGCATACTTTGCATGATAATTATGTATTCTATTAGGGACTTTTATACACATACTGAATACAAAGTTTAATTATAGGAAAAATACGTATATTTTTAGACAGTTCTTTGTTGATGACATGTGAATCAACAAATGGGAAGGTATGAAAAGCAGCACATAGTTCTTTTTCGTTATTTTAAATGCACTACTCACTTTATCTCACTACTGGCGGAATTGGTCCTTGGCCCTTTGAGGGATATTTATATACCGATTTCTTACAAGAGGATTATAAGAATATTTGTAATTTGCCTTAAATAATGAACTTTTAATTGATATACTTAAAAAAAATCCCAAGCATTTAATTTATAGCATTTTAAGACTTGTGTTGCTGAAGTTTAGTAATATTTATTTTTTGGGGAAAGAGATATACTTTTTCCTGGCGAGAATGGGGTCAAATGGACAAGTGTATTCACTGTTTTTTTGCACAGTTTTGTCATGTTAACATTTTTGATAATATTTGTATTGATCAGTTTTTCAATTACATTGAAAATCATGGTTATTAGATTGAGGTATGGTATGTTAGATGGAGGGCAGTGTCAAACAGGTGGTTTCTGGTCAATATGTTAAGTAATATTATACATTGACCAATCTTGACATAACTTCGATATAGCAAGCTTGCATGGAACCCTTGCTTGGGACTGTGTATGTGGCGTGTGAAGTGAAGGTCAAAGGCCAAATGGCATATGCTCAATAATCTCAGCTTGGACAGAGGTGATACATTAACCCTTTCCCACGCAGAAGCAAAGTTAACCCATTTATGCCTAGTGGACTCTCCCATCTTTTTTAATTGGATCAATTTTTTTCCAAAATAAGGGATGTCTAGTTAATTATTTCTATATTTATAATATTTCTTGCATGACATTTCTTTAAGCAAACAGCCCATACCCTGATGAGATGCTGTATCATGCGGCGTCTCATCTGGGTCTGCGCTGTTTGCCAAGGCCTTTTTTCTAGATGCTAGGCATAAATGGGTTAAAATGGCTATGTGTGAACAGCATAAAACAAGAACAGCCAGCGAGTACATGTAACTCGCAGGCTGTTTAGGTTGTATGCTGTTTGCTGCTTATCTGAGTATCTTAGGGTTGGAAATGAAGCCTTTAAAACTTAAATCTAGTAAGAAAGGTATTTAATTATATTTACCTTTCTAAGGAACTTCAAATGCATAAAGATACGTATCCAAGTGGTAAAGGGTTAAACTTGTTAAGCCTATCTTGGGATTGCATTTAGCCCTTACAGCGCTGGAACTGAATTTTAAAGGCCTTTGCAAACAGTTTGGATCCAGATGAGACGCCACAAAACGTGGCGTCTCATCAGGATCCAAAATGTTTGCTATTCTGATAGTATTCTTTGAAAAAAATCGAAAAAAATGCTAATTTTAGAAATTCAGCAGACGACATTTTAGCAGATGACAAATTTCCCAGCATGCAAAGGGTTAGGGCAAGTCAGGTCAAGGTCTAGGTACTGTATGTAGGTCAATGTCTAGGTACTGTATGTAGGTCAAGGTCTAGGTACTGTATGTAGGTCAAGGTCTAGGTACTGTATGTAGGTCAAGATCTAGGTACTGTATGTAAAAATACATAAATAGTTTCTTGTGAACAATAGAGTTGTAATGCAGGTATTGGACTGAAATTGTGTTTGTTGGTGGCCTCTATGCAGACAGGTCAAGGTCAATGTTACTACAAGAAAATAAAATCTCTCCTTAATAATTATACCCTGACAAAGGCGGATGAATATAGAATTGGCGTTATCCGTAAAACAGAAATAATGTTTTCTGGAAAGGGGTTTTCCTTATATGTAAAAACGCCGTAAAACAGACCCGATCCCAAAGCAAACGGACCCAATCTTAACCCTTTGCATGCTGGGAAATTTGTCGTCTGCTAAAATGTCGTCTGCTGAATTTCTAAAATTAGCATTTTCTTTGATTATTTTCAAAGAATACTATCAGAGTAGCAAACAGTTTGGATCCTGATAAGACGCCACGTTTATTCCTTAAATGGCCAGGAAATGGCCTGATGTGTCAATATTTGATGATAAAAAATCCCAATTTGGTCCTTTTTATCGATAAAAAAATCCAATGTGCCATTTTATTGACTTAAAAAATCCCAATTTGACCAGACTCCTTGCACCAAAATAGCAAGAAAACCCCTGCTGCTCATTAATTATCCCCGCCAGAGGCGGAGGGATATTGTTTTGGCGTTGTCCGTCCGTCCGGCACTTTTGTGTCCGGAGCCATATCTTGGAGGTGCTTTGGCGGATTTCATTGAAACTTCGTATGAGTATATATATGCATAAGAGGATGATGCACGCCAAATGGCATTGTACACCATCTGTTAAAAACAGAGTTATGGCCCTTTGTATCTTGAAAAAAATCTTTTTACTATAGGCACTTTTGTGTCAGGAGCCATATCTTGAAAGTGCTTTGGCGGATTTCATTGAAACTTGGTATGAGTATATATATGCATAATAGGATGATGCATGCCAAATGGCATTGTATACCATCTGTTAAAAACAGAGTTATGGCCCTATGTATCTTGAAAAAATGCTTTTTACTATAGGCACTTGTGTGTCCGGAGCCATATCTTGGAAGTGCTTTGGCGGATTTCATTGAAACTTGGTATGAGTATATATATGCATATGAGGATGATGCACGCCAAATGGCATTGTATGCCATCTGTTAAAAACAGAGTTATGGCCCTTTGTATCTTGAAAAAATGCTTTTTACTTTAGGCACTTTTGTGTCCTTATCCCCCGCCAGAGGCGTAGGGATATTGTTATGGCGTTGTCCGGCCGTCCGTCCGGCTGTCCGTCAGTCCGTCCGGCACTTTTGTGTCCGGAGCCATATCTTGGAGGTGCTTTGGCGGATTACATTGAAACTTCGTATCAGTTTATATATGCATAAGAGGATGATGCACGCCAAATGGCATTGTACACCATCTGTTAAAAACAGAGTTATGGCCCTTTGTATCTTGAAAAAATGCTTTTTACTATAGGCACTTTTGTGTCCGGAGCCATATCTTGAAAGTGCTTTGGCGGATTTCATTGAAACTTGGTATGAGTATATATATGCATAAGAGGATGATGCACGCCAAATGGCATTGAAAACCATCGGTTAAAAACAGAGTTATGGCCCTTTGTATCTTGAAAAAATGCCTATTACTATAGGCACTTTTGTGTCCCGAGGCATATCTTGAAAGTGCTTTGGCGGATTTCATTGAAACTTGGTATGAGTATATATATGCATAAGCGGATGATGCACGCCAAATTGCATTGTATACCATCTGTTAAAAACAGAGTTATGGCCCTTTGTATCTTGAAAAAATGCTTTTTACTATAGGCACTTTTGTGTCTGGAGCCATATCTTGGAAGTGCTTTGGCGGATTTCATTGAAACTTGGTATGAGTATATATCCCGCGCCAGAGGCGGAGTGATATTGTTTTGGCGCTGTCCGTCCGGCTGTCCGTCCGTCCGTCACTTTTGTGTCCGGAGCCATATCTTGGAAGTGCTTTGGCGGATTTCATTGAAACTTCGTATGAGTATGTATATGCATAAGAGGATGATTCACGCCAAATGGCATTGTACACTATCTGTTAAAACCAGAGTTATGGCCCTTTGTATCTTGAAAAAATGCTTTTTACTAAAGAAACTTCCTCTGTCTTAGTTTTGAGTTATTGTCCTCCGTCCGTCCATCTGTCAGTATGTTCATCCGTCCGATTTGCACCCATCCTCAAACAAAGCATATTTTGGGGGGGATATCAATTCTATGAATTTGCTTGTTTGAGTTTGGATTGAGCTGTTGCGCTGCAACTTTGTGTATAATAATATTCACACCTAACTTGGGATTGCACAATTCTTGGAATTAAATTAGTAATGTTTAAGTTGAAACCTGATTACGTGGCGTTATCATGTTTCTTGTTTACTGTGCACAAATATTTTTGCCCATGTTTTTTGCCAATTTTTGGTGCACCAATATTTTTTTTCATGTTGTGATGATTTGTGCTCCAATAGCTTTGATAATTTTGCAATAGTTGGTGAAGCAATATTTTGGCTAATGTTGGAAGTGTTGGTGTACAAATAATTGTGTTCATGTTTTATTTGTTTGCACATGCACCAACATTTGTGTTCATGTTAATATTGTTTTTGCAACAATAGTTTTGCTCTTATAGAAATCAATGGTGCTTCTTTAGTTTTGATCATGTTGAAACAGTTGGTGTTATCATATTTTTGTTCTTACTGTAATTGTTGCTGCACCAATATTTTTAGTCATTTAATGTTTCGGTGCAATGTTCATGTAATGGTTCTTTAGTGACCAATGGTTTTGCTCATCTTAAAGATGTGATGCATGTCTGTGTGTGTTTTATGTTTGTTTAATTTTGGTATTAGGTTAGAACAAATGATTGACATAAATCATATGGGTGTAATTATTTGTGTTTACAGGTTAATCAATTACTATGAACAATGGGTATTAGGTGTAGCCATTATTTTTAAAGTTAATTTTCTTACCTTCAGTATTTTTTTTCTTGTGTAACCTTTACCATGTAAAAAAAGTTATGCACATTCTTATTTCTCAAAACAGTCAAAATGTTAAAAAGAGACCTTATAATGCATTCCCAGTCACATGTAACAAATGTGCTGGTTTTCCATTAGCTGATGTCAAGATATGGTTTACAGTATACTTTATAAATAATCTCTTGATCTCTGATTGATAGTTTTTATCATCTTTTAAACATCGGTAAAATAGCTCAGTGTGCCATTGACTAAAAGAATTGACATAGGTGCTTATATCTCATGCATCTGTTCATCAGGCAAGGAGCTGACATAGGTGCTTATTTCTCATGCATCTGTTCATCAGGCAAGGAGCTGACATAGGTGCTTATTTCTCATGCATCTGTTCATCAGGCAAGGAGCTGACATAGGTGCTTATTTCTCATGCATCTGTTCATCAGGCAAGGAGCTGACATAGGTGCTTATTTCTCATGCATCTGTTCATCAGGCAAGGAGCTGACATAGGTGCTTATATCTCATGCATCTGTTCATCAGGCAAGGAGCTGACATTGGTGCTTATTTCTCATGCATCTGTTCATCAGGCAAGGGGGCCAGCTCACCTGACGCAGACTCTGGGACGGCCGCGAACAGCACAGAGGATAAGCAGCTGCTGGAGATGGGCAAGCCACGACTGGGAGAAAACATCCAGGTCCGCATCAACATCAAGGAGTCCCAGGAGTTCAAGGTACGAATGTGTGTGAGGCACGAAGGAATGATGTGTAGGTTGGGACATAAGGGGGGCATTAAAACATTCAATGGTTCCAGAATACATTAAGGTCTCATCGGCCACTGGTCTAGTTGCCAAAATTATATCTTTGGTGAACAACTGGGCAGCCAAGGTAATTTGACCTTTTTTTTGCTAAAATTAATTTTTCATCTGAAAGGTCACAGGGGCAGGTCAACACATACATGCAGTCGTGAAGACGACCCAGGCGAAACGATGTTCATAACTTTATGAATGTTCATGGACGATGCATGAATATTCATGAACAGCACGTGATAATTTCATAAAGACTGTTTTCATGAACTGTTCATGAACTTTTAAGGACATATTTATGAACCATATGATAAACTTTATGAACAATCTGATTTCATGAAAAGTTCTTGAAAAATACTTGAATAAAAAGATTCATGAAGTTTCATGACAGGATGAATTTTTACAAACTTTTGATGAATTTTCATGAATCTCTAAAGATCAATTTTGTTTCATGAGAAATTCTTGAAAAAAATCCTGAAAAAAATATTCCATAAATTTGATGATAAGATACATTTTCATGAACTTTGTTATGAATTTTCATGAATGTATAAAGATTTTTTTGTAGACAGTAACCGTCAGGCTTAATTCTATTAAGATTCTGGACCAGGAAAACAGGTCAACTACAAACTGAAAATAGATTCTTTGGTATTTAAACTCGAATTTACCTGAAATAACACAAACAATCATTTCTTGTTTCCAGAAATTGCAGAAAAACTGCAGAAAAATAAAAATTTTAAATGTGTTTTCTTCGTGGAAAAAAAAAGAGTCACAAACCACTAAGTTAACGTAACATCGCTCCCACTCTTCTTGAACTTGTTTATTAGGTATTAAGATGTGAAAGAACTTTGGTAAAAATGCTATCACACACATAAATATCTTAGTATAAATGCATACAGATCACTTATATTGAACTGTTGTTTATTTAATTTGAAAGTAATCCTTGCGTGAGTGTTGTTACTATACACATATATTCCCATAACCAAGACGTTTTAACAAAATATATATTAATTAAGCAACATGAAGATTTAAATACATTAGCAGCAGATACTCCTGTCAAGATTTGTTAAAGGATACAGACCCAGCTCTAAGTGGCATGAGAACAAACCATAACTTGAATTTCAACCAGAACCCATGACATATAGTAATTACACCGGGGTAATCATGTCACATTGTTTATGCATTGCATTACTAAAATAAGCAACTGGCGCTGTCCAAACTAACACCAAAATCAGTTAAAAAATTTACATATTTTTTCTACAGTTTCAATGTGTCAATACTATCTCATTGTTTGCAAAAAATGCCGATGTATTTTTCATTTAAAAATACTACATGTACCGAGTTGCATGTCTATATTTAGTTACGGCACATGGTCTATTTCATGACACGCACACTTTTCATGCATGGAACTAAATTCTGTCAGTAACAATTTTGCAGTCTTATTAAATGCGTTTTTTACATGGCATCATGTTAAGTGAATGGCGCAGATGCATAATGAACAAGATATACATAAGTACAAATGTATTGTTCTGGGAAATGGTGAATTGGCTGAAATAATGTTGTTGCATTGAAAATAAAAGTTTGGAGACACTGATATTTCCTCTCTATTTTCATTTAATATGTTCTCTGACTCTTGTGTACATTTTGCTGTTGTGCAAAGTCTATTGGATGTTCTGCTGCAAATTGCCCAAGCTCTATGTTAATTACCAGTGCAGCCGACGCCCTTTGCTATCCTGACTGCGTGCTCCAAGCACTGTGCTTATTACCTGTGCATACAGCACCCTTTGCAATCCTGGCCATGTGCTCCACGCACTGTAGTAATTACCTGTGCATACAGCACCCTTTGCAATCCTAGCCATGGGCTCCAAGCACTGTGCTAATTACCTGTGCATACAGCACCCTTTGCTATCCTGACCACGTACTCCAAGCACTGTGCTAATTGCCTGTGCATACAGCGCCCTTTGCTATCCTTACCACATGCTACAAGCGCTGTGATAATTACCTGTGAATACAGCACTCTTTGCTTTCCTGGCCATGTGCTCCAAGCACTGTGCTAATTACCTGTTCATATAGCATCCTTTGCTTTCCAGGCCACGTGCTCCAAGCACTGCGCTACTGGTAATTACCTGTGCATACAGCGCCCTTTGCTTTCCTGACCACTTGCTCCAAGCACTGTGCTAATTACCTGTGCATACAGCACCCTTTGCAATCCTGACCATGTGCTCCAAGCACTGTGATAATTACCTGTGCATACATCACCCTTTGCAATCCTGGCCACATGCTCCAAGCACTGTGCTAATGATCTGTGCATACAGCGCCCTTTGCTATCCTGACCACGTGCTCCAAGCACTGTGCTAATTACCTGTGCATACAGCACCCTTTGCAATCCAGGCCATGTGCTCCAAGCACTGTGCTTATTACCTGTGCATACAGCACCCTTTGCTTTCCTGGCCACATGCTCCAAGCACTGTGCTAATGATCTGTGCATACACCGCCCTTTGCTATCCTGACCAGGTGCTCCAAGCACTGTGCTAATTACCTGTGCATACAGCACCCTTTGCAATCCTGGCCACATGCTCCAAGCACTGCGCTAATTACCTGTGCATACAGCACCCTTTGCAATCCTGGCCATGTGCTCCAAGCACTGTGTTAATTACCTGTGCATACAGCACCCTTTGCAATTTCTTGCCACATGAGCCAAGCACTGTGCTAATTACCAGTGCATACAGCACCCTTTGCAATCCTGGCCATGTGCTCCACGCACTGTAGTAATTACCTGTGCATACAGCACCCTTTGCAATCCTAGCCAAGTGCTCCAAGCACTGTGCTAATTACCTGTGCATACAGCACCCTTTGCTTTCCTGACCACGTGCTCCAAGCACTGTGCTTATTACCTGTGCATACAGCACCCTTTGCAATCCTGACCACGTGCTTCAAGCACTGTGCTAATTACCTTTGCATACAGCACCCTTTGCAATCCAGGCCATGTGCTCCAAGCACTGCGGTCGTTCAATGCGCATAAAACACCCTTTGCAATCCTTGTCAAAGCATCATGGCATCATCGCATATCTGGAAGCCAATGTTTGCATCTGTTCTGTACTGCAGGTGCAAGATTTTCATCCAGCACCCTTTTCTTTCCAGGCCATGTGCTCCAAGCACTGCGGTTGTTTAATGTGCATACAGCACCCTTTGCAATCCTTGACAAAGCATCATGGAATCATCGCATATCTGGAAGCCAATGTTTGCATCTGTTCTGTACTGCAAGATTATAATGAGTTGTAAACGATTTTGTGCAAACACTTTTCTTCTGTTCTTGAAGCATTTAAAATGTTGGCTTGGAAAATATTTACTTTTGTTTGATGTTCTCTCTTATTTAAATGGAAAATCACAGGGATACTAGTATTGGTCATGTCAGTGAAGACACTATTCTAGACCTTTCTGAGGCTTATCAATCTAATTTCTTGTTTTCTTGTGTCAGTGTCCTGGTAAATGGTTTCATTTGCACGGTTTCTCATATTAATCTTGTTGAATAGCTATAGTCCTCTCCCTAGTTAATTGTGTTTGGCTGGGTGATACAAATATATCTGGAGATGTTTCAGGGATTTTTTAGGAAAAGGTTACACTTGCACAAAAAGCGAAGCATGGAAAGTACTGGAAATAATTGAAATTTCATTTCTGATGTTTTAAGCTATTCTATATCTTATTGTTTACCATAAGGTTTTATAACGTTAAATTTGACAACATACTACAATATTTTTCATACAGATGTTGTATGCCGCTACAGTTTGAAAGAGGTTGTTTGAAAATTGGTCTTGTCTCAGGTAAAAAAAAGCTTGTAAACACTTCAGAGACAACATTTATAGCCAAGTCTTCATGAAACTTGGTCAGTACATTTGTCTCAATGTTATTTTGTCAAATTTAGAAACATGGTCACATAGGGGTAAAAAACTAGGTCACTTGGACTAAGGTCAAAATAATCAAAAGGCACTTTGATGAGGCATGGGTTCAGGTCGATTGAAAAACATGGCTCCTTTAGGCAATGTAGTTTTTCTTTTGTGTTTATAATTAACTAATTTGAACACTCTAAATGTCATATTTTTTATCCTCTCTTGAAACTTGCTGAGAACATTAAAGAATTGTGTTTCAGTCTAGTTCGTTGGTGTCCCAGATGAGTGCCTTAGGGTCTTATGGTCTTTGGTCTTCTTGTCTTTAAATCTGTGTGGATGGAAGTGTTATCACATGTATTGAACAAGTAAACACCAAGAGATATTTTTTATTGCATATTAGTAGCAAGGTTTTTAAACCTGCAGTGTTTAATGCTGATAAACAAATCAGATATTGATTCTTAGAAAAATGTTTTAAATGTGTTTTTTCAGTATTTACCCTTTCCCCGATAGATGCGTATAATCCCGAGTCTATCGATTCCCCGATACATGCGTTTATTACTGTCTCTATCGAATACCGCATACATGCGAATTTGGCCGTGTCTATCCATTACCCGATAATCCCGTATATTCCCAATGTCCATTTTCAAATGCAAATTCTGATTGATATTAACGACAAAAGTGCTCAAGAAAACTCATAAACACAAACATTCCGCCATTTTTCTAAAGTGTCAAATAAATTTCGGCATATGTTTCTATTTAAAGATTTGATGAAATAGGTGTCCAATCGGGACAATGGTATTCAAATTAGCGTAAATAACATAATGTGGTGTGCGCGCATCGTGTACAGTTATTGTTCTGTTACAAATTGTAGCCAGAAATAAATACATGTATATGCCCATGATATTTTCGTGTCAGGTCTTTGTTTGGACAAAAAGAGCGGGAAAATAGGCGTGGGTGTATTTATTTATAACAAAAACTGCGTAGCGCAGACAGCAACGTAAAAGCTTCGTAGTGAATTTCCATTTAAGTATTGGGGCATCTCGCAAATGATTTTGGCATTTTCCTGAATAAAATAAAAGTAATAAACGCTGTATCATTTTCATATGTTAGTTCCTTCAATATTGCAACAATTATTGTACTGTATCTGATTGCACGCAAAGTGCCGTGTACAGTTCATGAATATTCTTTTACAACGACCAATTAACAGCGTCATCTATATTTAGATTTTATGCAATATGTACAAGTCATTTTCTGGAAATTGGGAGAAAGTAAAATTGATTTTCGAAAATAGACCAACGTTTTTTTCCATTTAATTTGTCATAATTATTTATATTTTATGTTGTCTGTGTATGTTTGTTTGGTTCTCATTTATCTTATTAAAATTAATATCGTAATGATAAATGTTTAAAGCAAGTCCCGTTTCCGAGATCATTTACGAGAATTACTTCAATATATTTACTGACATATAAAATCATGGTTTTGACAGACGACACGTGCTAATCTAAAGTTGGTGTTTTTGTAATACACAGGATATTGGATTATCGCTGCTTGATTGAGCAATAAAACAAAGACGCAGTCGGCGGTTTTCAGTAGGCCTTTTGTACTGTCCAACATAATAATTAATAATGCATGTGCTTATCTAACATTTAGGGATAAAACACACGGGATACTAGACACTTTGGGCTTGTTTGGGCCATAAAACGCAATCCCGGTGGCTTTTTTCAGTAGCACGCGTGTCCAGAAACTAACTGAGATCGGGTAATAAAGCACAGAGATTATGATCTGAAAACTGCATGGAGTCTGAAATAAAAACAAAATGCCGACAAATCAAAAGATTAATCTCTTAATGTTACAATTCAATATTTAAAGGTGGGGTTCTCACTGCATTTCTTGTTGCATTCGCATACGCTTGTATTACTTGTTATAACTTATATCCTCGTATTATTTATAAGAATACAGACTTAAAATTTGTATGGTTGGAATGAGAATTTATTTCTCTACAATATTTACATTGACACAAATGATGTGAAATGCAAGAAACTGAGTGAAAATTAAGCCTAAACAAGACAGGTGTAACAGTTGAGAATGTTTCCATTATTTTCCCAATAACCCTATTGAGATGGTGTAGTCAGGCTTATCAGCTGTATATGGAGTCACTGTTATCAGAACAGCAGGACTGGTATTGGCCTGGAGTAGCAGATCAGATAAGAGGTCTATCAGGGAAAGGGTTAAGTAACAAAAAATGATGTTGCTTGTAATGACAAAGTTATGGTTTGTTTTGATCCATTATTGTTCAGAAGTTGAAGATGTGGACACGTTCATTGAGCACTAAGGGTCCTCATTCCGAAGGGCAGCTCATAAAATATTTACATACACAGCTGCCTTCAATAATTTAATTGTTAACACATAATGGAATATAGTAATTACTGCAAAGAATTACGTTTGAATTGTTGGTCAGAAATTAGACTACATTCACTTATGTATTCCTCCAAGCTTCATTGAAAAAATGGCACACCCTGTCAATAGGGCATTATTGTTTTTACAACCAAAAACTTGGTCTGTAGTTAACGGTTTAAGAACTTGGAATCTTGAAGTAATCTTGAGACACAATTGGTAAGAAAGAAGACACTTGTACCTCTGATCAATACTGAACAGAAAGTTATAACAAGGCAGAACTAAAAAAAAAATTGGTCACTTTCATGTAGTCTCAACAGATTAAGAATTTGGCAGTGTTAAATATTTTTATGGGTACCTTTGCAGGATAATTATGTAATTGTTTTAAGCTACTGCTGCGTAGGTTTGACTCTTGTTAAAATGTGTGCATCCATCACCTTTTAATAATCTCTGCCTTGTTGCTCTGTTAGAAAAGTTGCAATTCTTCGAAGGATTTCTCATCATTGAACATGCTGTACTATGATGTAAAAAATGCCTGATTGTTATTCTTACACACCCACTTGCTGTTTGTAACTCAGGACCAGAACTTTAAGAAACTGTATAAACAGTTATTCTACAATGTAATTATACCTCAAGCCCCATGGGTCCATACTACTTCAGAGCAATTAATCATCTAAAGGAGGACAAACCTCTTGATGTTTGTTTTGAGACCATTCATGATTCTGAACATTTATGATCAGAGAGAATAGTTGCTGATCAGCCAGATTGTTAGAGCAATCTCAGACAATTGCAGGTCAGTTATTTAAGAGGCATAGGCAAATTGAGATATTAATATACATTGATGAAACCTGAGGTTATGCCGCACTGATGTTTTGTGACTGAAATGACCTACAGTCATGCCATACTAATGCTTATCACAAAATAAACAAAAAAAGTAAGACAAGGACAACACAAAGAATAAAGAAAAAGGTAGTATACAATAAAATGGAATGTTCTTTTTTGATTGCATGACACCAACTCTGTGGCATACTTTCTGTCTTTTGATGGCTCAATTATGTTGTCTTTGTAGAACATCCAACCATTGCTTTGTTGTCTTTATTGATTAAAGATATTCTTGTGCACACAACAGGCTTTATGGTTTCTTGCTTTTAATTGATTGGAGGTTATTCTTACTTGATACATTATGACTGTAAAATCACTCGAATGAGTTCTTTTGTTGTTGCATTATAGTGTAGTAGAGCTTTTGTATGGAGTTGGGGGACAGAATTTATATTTGTGAGAATAAACAAAAAGAAACTAAAATAATTCATGTTTAAGAACAAATGGATAAAAAAAATGTTTTACAGGGGTGTCAATTTTCCGGATTATTCCAGAAATCCAGATTTGATCCGCTCAGGGTCGATTTTGAGAAGAAAGTAAAATGCTAACACAAGAAGTGTAATATTTGTTTCAGAGATTAGTTTTTCAAGTTTTCTCAAATTTGATGAGTTACCTAAATTCTTACCCTGCTGGCAAAATTATGATAATTTTTGCAGAACACATCTCAAACTTTCATATCCATTAATTCAAGATACATCTCCATTCAGAAACAGCACAACAGGATTGATATGATGCTGTTGACAAATTCGGTATTGATCTACTTTAAATATAAATGGATGGTGCAACCTTACAAAGAATTATTTTATCCCAGCCATTCAGAATGGTGAATAGACTTAGGACAGAAAGGTTGGTACTTCTCCCATGTTGTTTGCAGGCATTTTTCCTCATTAACAAGGCACTATTTCCAACTTGCAAATGACCCTTTGACAGCACTTTTCTGTCATAATTGCTCAGGAGAACCAATTAGTGTCATTAAATGCCATAATGATTCTTGGAGATTGAACAAACAAGTCCTCAAAGTGTTACTAACTACCTACTAAATTAGGTGTTGCAGAAGCAATTTTTCTAACCATTATTTTTTTCAGAATTGAGTTGCAAACAGTTTTTTTTCACAATACATTATTCCAAGATCCTTAAAATTTATACTACAAGGCAAATCTGTTTTGTTAACGACTTGAAAAGGCTTTCTTGTTGCATGGTTTCATCTTAGACAAAAACTCCCAACATTATACAGTTGAAGATTTATGAAAACTTGAAATTTTAAATACTGGAATTATTTCTGCTTTTTATGTACAAATTTTTCCTTACCATACTCATTTCAAATTGAAATTCAAGGCTTAAAATAAAACATAATATTGAATTTTCCATGTAAAAATGCCATAACCGTAGAAGTCTCTTAAATGTAAATTCTTAATATGTGATGTGCTCAGACAAACCTGATGTGCTCAGACTAAAACTATTGGGTGATAGACCTTTGGCATGCAATGATTGGTTTAATGCAAAAAATATACTGCACTATACATACTTTCTTGTTCAGTGCTAATAAACTCATGTGATTTGAATGTTTTATGTTGTCATGGTTATTTTTAACCAGGTTTTCAGAAGGAAAGAACTCTGGTTATTAGATTGACGAATGTCGGCGGGCGGGCGGGCGGAACAAGCTTGTCCGGGCCATAACTTTGTCGTTCATTGTGAGATATTTAAATCATTTGGCACATTTGTTCATCATCATTAGACGGTGTGTCGCGCGAAAGAATTACGTCAATATCTCCAAGTTCAAGGTCACACTTTGAGTTCAAAGGTCAAAAATGGCCAAAAATGAGCTTCATTGGACGGTGTGTCGCGCGAAAGAATTACGTCAATATCTCCAAGGTCAAGGTCGCCACAACTAAAAAAAGATTGATTTTAAACAAGGGGGTAACTTTGAACAATCAGTAACCATGCACATTGTTGTGTTGGTCTCCCTTTATAAGACTTTTTTTTTAGCTCACCTAAGCACAACCTGCTCATGGTGAGCTTTTGTGATCGCCTTTTGTCAGTCGTCCGTTGTCTGTTGTCCGTCATGCGTTGTGCAACGTCAACATTTGCCTTGTTCACTCTCTAGAGGCCACATTTATTGTCCAATCTTCATGAAATTTGGTCAGAAGATTGGTTTCAATGATATCTTGGATGAGTTCGAAAATGGTTACTTTTGCTTGAAAAACATGGCTGCCAAGGAGCGGGGCATTTTTCTTAATATGGCTATATTTGGCTGTAGTAAAATCTTGTGAACACTCTAGAGGCCACATTTATTGTCCAATCTTAAAGAAACTTGGTCATGAGAAGATTCATCCCAATAATATCTTGGACGAGTTCGAAAATGATGCCAGTTGGTTGAAAAACATGGCCGCCAGGGGGCGGGGCATTTTTATGTCCCCACTATAGTAGTGGGGGACATATTGTTTTGGCCCTGTCTGTTGGTCTGTTGGTTGGTCTGTTGGTTGGTTGGTTTGCGCCAACTTTAACATTTGCAATAACTTTTGCAATATTGAAGATAGCAACTTGATATTTGGCATGCATATGTATCTCATGGAGCTGCACATTTTGAGTGGTGAAAGGTCAAGGTCAAGGTCATCCTTCAAGGTCAAAGGTAAAATATTTGGGTCAAAATCGCTCATTTAATGTACACTTTTGCAGTATTTCAATATTCAAGATAGCAACTTGATATTTGGCATGCATGTGTATCTCATGGAGCTGCACATTTTGAGTGGTGAAAGGTCAAGGTCAAGGTCATCCTTCAAGGTCAGATGTCAAATATATGTGGCCAAAATCGCTCATTTTATGAGCACTTTTGCAATATTGAAGATAGCAACTTGATATTTGGCATGCATGTGTAATTCATGGAGCTGCACATTTAGAGTGGTGAAAGGTCAAGGTCAAGGTCATCCTTCAAGGTCAGAGGTCAAATATATGTGGCCCAAATCGCTAATTTTCTGAATACTTTTGGAATATTGAAGATAGCAACTTGATATTTGGCATGCATGTGTATCTCATGGAGCTGCACATTTTTAGTGGTGAAAGGTCAAGGTCAAGGTCATCCTTCAAGGTCAAATATATGGGTCAAAACTGCTCATGTAATGTCACTTCTGCAATATTGAAGCTAGCAATTTTATATTTGAAATGCATGTGTATCTCATGGAGCTGCACATTTTGAGTGGTGAAGGGTCAAGGTCAAGGTCATCCTACAAGGTCAAGGTCATCCTACAAGGTCAAACGTCATATAGGGTGATATTGTGTTTCACAAACGCATCTTGTTCCTTATATGGCTGTAGTAAAACCTTGTTTACACTCTAGAGGCCACATTCATTGTCCAATCTTGATGAAATATGGTCAGAAGATTTGTCTTAATGATATCATGGATGCGTTCGAAAATGGTTACAGTTTGCTTGAATAACATGGCCGCCAAGGGGCGGGGCATTTTTCCTTATATGGCTATATAAGGCTATAGAAAAATCTTGTTAACACTCTAGAGGCCACATTTATAGTCCGATCTTCATGAAACTCGTTCAGAAGATTCATCCCAATAATATCTTGGACGAGTTCAAAAATGATGCCAGTTGGTTGAAAAACATGGCCACCACAGGGGCGGGGCTATTTTCCTTATATGGCTATAGTAAAACTATGTTAACACTCTAAAGGTTACATTTATTTTTCGATCATCATGAAACTTGGTCAGAAGATTTGTCCAAATGCTATCTTGGATGAGTTTGAAAATGGTTTTGGTTGCTTTAAAAACATGGCCACAAGGGGGGGGGGGGCATTTTTCCTTATATATGGCTATAGTAAAACCTTGTTAACACTCTAGAGGCCACATTTATTGTCCAATCTTCATGAAATTTGGTCAGAAGATTGGTCTCAATAATATCTTGGATGATTTCGAGAATAATTATGTTTGCTTAAAAAAAAAGGCTTCCAAGGGTCAGGGCATTTTTCCATATATTGCTATAGTAAAGTCTTGTTAACACTCTAGAGGCCACATTTACTCTCCGATTTTCGTGAAACTTGGTCAGAAGATTCATCCCAATAATATCTTGTAAAAGTTGAAAAATGATGCCGGTTGGTTGAAAAACATGGCTGCCAGGGGGCGGGGCATTTTTCCTTATATGGCTATAGTAAAACCTTGTTAACACTCTAGAGGCCACATTTATTTTCCGATCTTCGTGAAACTTGGTCAGAAGATTTGTCCCAATAATATCTTGTTATCTCAGGTGAGCCACTTTGGGCCTTTCAGGCCCTCTTGTTTCAAATTGAAATCAAGGTCGCCACGAGTAAAACTAGATTGAATCTTATACAAGGCGGGTAACAATACACATTTGAATTTTTTCCCTTTATCAGACTTTTTTTTCAAAATGAAAACCTGGTTTTGTGACAATTTTGTCCCTTATTGCTTTTATCGCTTGTCGTCCTTCTTTCTGCTGTTACCTTGTTCTGGCAGTTAAATCTCTGATAATGTTTAGGAAAGGAAAAAACTGGTTATTAGATTGGCGAATGTCGGCGGGTGGACGAAACAAGCTTGTCTGGACCATAACTTTATCGCTCATTGTGAGATATTAAAATCATTTGGCACATTTGTTCACCATCATTAGACGGTGTGTCCCGCTAATGAATTACGTCGCTATCTCCAAGGTCAAGGTCACACTTTGAGTTCAAAGGTAAATAATGGCTAAAAATGAGCTTGTCCAAGCCATAACTATGTCATTCATTGTGAGATTTTAAAATCATTTGGCACATTTGTTTACCATCATTGGACGGTGTGTCGGGCGAAAGAATAACGTCAATATCTCCAAGGTCAAGGTCACCATGACTAAAAATAGATTGATTTTAAACAAGGGGGTAACTTTGAACAATCAGTAACAATGCACATTGTTGAGTTGGTCTCCCTTTATCAAACTTCTTTTTCAAATTGAAATCAATGTAGCCACGAGTAAAAATAGATTGAATCTTACACAAGGGGGGTAACAATGCACATTTTGAATTGTCTCCCTTTATCAGATTTTTTTTCAAATTGAAAACCTGGTTTTGTGACAATTTCGTCCCTTGTTATTGCTTGCTTGTTGTCCTTCTTTCTGCTTTAACCTTTTTCTGGCAGTTAAATCTCTGATAATGTCTAGGAAATCTTTTCATTAAATTAGTGTTTTGTATGCTGACCATTAAATACAGCATTTTCAGTAGGTTTATCGTTTCTTTGTTGCTTTCATCAGTATTCTTTAATGATGTAAATGTTTAGTAGTGTGTGTGTAAATGCCCATATTTATAGCTTTCACCATCTGTGCATAGCTTAATTTCAATCTTGACTCCATTTATATTAATGGTGCAGCTTATTTTCACTTCTTCTCTCCTTGCTTTGTCTTGTTCACTAAAGTTTGTGCTAACAAGTGGGTTTAGGTAAAAAAAAATCTTAGCATGAAAAGTTGCTTGGAGTCTAAATAAGAAAATAATAGTTAAGTTATAACGTTATGACATGGTTAAAATAAGTAAGTAATTTTGTGAATGAGATTGTATTGAACAAAATAACTGAGAACTTGAAAAATCATTATTAAAACTAAGGAGTGTGAAAGCACAATGTATGAAAGCTATTTAATTTTTTCTAGCTGTTATTTAAAAATGTGTGTGGAATATAGTGATATAGGACAGGACACTTAAGAAAAATAAAATCTGCCTGTCTGTATTGCAAGCAAAAAAAAACCTATTCAGAAGTCCTGCACCAGCTTAATAAGCTACATAAATAAACCAAGTGTTTGTTCTGGCAAATGGGGCTTTGTCTGTAATCCTCTGTTGGCAATTAACACCAATGTGTGTAGCTACTTTTTCCTCTATATTGTTCATTTACTATGTTTCTTAATCTTGTGTGTATTTTGTTTTCTTTGTGAAAAAGTTCTGCTGCATATATTGCCCCAATGAGAGAGATGATTGCATGTACATACAGCATCATTTGCCATGCTGGTCATGGCCATCATAACATATCTGGAAGTCATACATCGCTTTTTTTATGCTGCAGGTTCCTGATTATCATGATTTTCTAAAGTTTTTATAATGGGAAACACTTAAGCTCATCTGAGCACAATGTGAGCTTTTGTTATAGCCTTTAATCTATTGTGTGCCGTCCGTCATTCGCGTCAACAATTACCTTGTTCACATGTGTCCTAATGATATATTGGACTAGTTCCAAGAAAATGGTTCCAGTTGGTTGAAATGGTTCAAGTTGGTTGAAAAACATGTCTGCCAGAAGGCATTGCAGTTTTTCTTATATAGCTTGAGTAAAACCTTGTATTGCAGTCTTAATGAAATTTTGTCAGATTGAGACTAATGTTCTTATGACTTCAAGGTTGAGTTAGAAAATTCTTCTGATTTGTTGAAAAACATGGCTACAGTGGGGTGGGGCAAATTTCCTTATTGACTATAGTGAAAACTTGTTGAAGCAATATTTGCCACATTTGTTGGCCAATCTTCATGGAACTTGGTTAGAATATTTGTCGAAATGAAATCTCAGCTGAGATGGAAACTGCGTCATCTGAGCTCAAAAACCAGGTCAAGAGGTCAAATAAAATTCCAATGTAATTACTCTAGGAGTCACATCTTTGGTCCAATCTTCATTAAATCAGCTTGCACTTTTTCAGAAAAGTCTAGGTCCTTTGGGTCTCAACTGAGCCTGTAGGGCCTATGACCCTCTTATTACTTTTGTTTGATATGTCCTCTTTTAAAAGCGAAAAGACAATAATATATTGGAGGATTTGGAGTATTGGTCATGTCAGTGAAGAAACTTTTCTACACCTTTCCAAGATGTTTATTGTGTTAAATGGCTATAGTTTTCTCCCTAGTTAATTGGGTTTGGCTGCTTGATAAAAATATGTGCTGTTTGAATTTGTCTCGGGAAGGGTTATTAAACACTATCACAGATAGCAATGTATGGAAAGTACTGGCAAAAATTGTATGTTTGAATATGATGTTTTCGGTTATTCTGTTTCTTATTGTTTACCATACATTTTATTTCATGGAAGTTAATTGTGTGCTACAATATTGTACTATTATTGTTCTCATGAAAATGCATGCCTTAACAAATCTTGTAATTATAAGGGGTGTCTGGACAAGTCTTTTTTTTCTACATGACTGTTTAACTGATCACTAGTCCTCACATAGTAATATAGAAATATTTTTTTGAACCAGTAAATTAATCCTTTGTATACCACCGGACTAAGAAAAAATTACAAGAATAAGTACCCCCAGAACATCTACAGACAAATAGAGGTAATGAAGTAGTTATTGCAATAATAAGCAAAGTAGAAAATTAATTATTGTTCAACTCATCTGACCTCAGGTTTTGAAAAAGGAAATAAGTAAAAGTGAATATCAAATAACAATAGAGATATGTTTATGGCATCATTTGTAACTAGAAAGGTTAAACACTTGCAGTGTTTATTGCTTACAAAAAAAAGTAGACTTTAATATCAAGAAAGTTTGTTGAAATGTTTTGGATATTTTGGACAGTACTGTAATAATCATTAATGTTAAGTAAATGCTGCTTGAATTGACAAAGTTATGGTTCCTAATGATCATTTATTGTCCAGAAGCTGAGGGTATGTTCACATTTATTGAGTTAAGGTCCTCACTTAGAATGGCTGCAGTTAATAAAATATGAATAAGCTGCCCACAATTTTTAGCCAGTTAACACATAATTGTAATATTCTAATTACTGCCATGAAATACACAGGACTTAGTGGGGTGAGAAATTAGACTACATTCACTTATTCCTCTGAGCATAACAGAAACAGCAAACACCCTGGAAATATTAAGGCTTCATTGTTTTCACACCTTGGGACTTTTCTGTACTAACAGATGTAAGAACTTGGCATTCAGAAGAAAGATACAAGTAATTGGTAAGATATTAGACTCCTTGTTCCTTAAATCATTACTGTTCAGCAAACATTATAACAAGGCAGAACTCTGGGACACAGTTAGTCTTGTTGTCCTTTCAGGTTAAGAATTTGGCAGCGTGAATCTTGTTAATAGAGTCAATTGCAGGAAAACTATTCAATTGCTGGAGCAACTAAATGTGTGTAAGTTTTACTTTTAGTATGTGTTTTACATATGTGTAACTATTGGCAAATGTCTTTAACTTGATGCCCAATTCAGATTATTATTTTTTTTATAAATGAGGTCTCATCATTACAATGAGGTGCAACTAATCAACCTGAACTCTAAGAAACTCTATAAACAGTTATCTCATAGCGTGAGAGGTCCATACTAATTTTATAGCAATCATATAAAGGCGGACAAAACTCTTCATGTTTGTTTTGAGACAATTCTGAGCACGTATGATCAGACAAAATAGTTTTCCATCAGAAAAATTTAGACTGTGATAGCTATGTCAGACAATTGCACTGTTCAGTGATATAAGAGGCATAGACAAATTGAGATATGAATATGAATTGATGAAAACACTAAGTGCAGCACTGGTGTTTTCTAGGTACAATATCTCACAGTCATGAAATGTTAGTATTAATCACAAAATGAACAAAAGAAGATTAGAGTTTAGAAAAAAGGTAATATACAATAAAATAGATTTCTTAAATGAAGAATGGTCTTTCGTGACGCAGCATGGCACCTAAATGACTACAGGACAGTGACATATTCCTGGTCTTTTGGTTGCACAATTATGTTGTCTTTGTTGAACACTTATCCATGGCTTTCTTGTCTTTACTTCTTAAAGGTATGCTTGTGCACGCATCAGTATTTTTAGTTTTTGCTTTTAATTGATATATGGTTATTCTTGAATAATACTGTATTGTTATGGCTGTAAGATCATTTGCATTTGCAAAGAACACAAATCCATTGTCTCTTGATGCCAACAAAAATCACTGTCATGAGTTCTCATCAAAACAATATAGTGTACAATAGCTTTTGTATGAAACTGATTGCAGTACTTCATTTAGTGAAAATTACCAGAAAGAAACCAAATTAGTTTAATTAAAGAACAAATAGATAATTATCTGTTGTATTTGGAGCTATCAAGACTATATTTCTTACTGTATTTTTATGTATTTTTTACTTGCAAAGACCATCAGGACAGTTCACACTGTTTTTTTTCAATTTAATTGTCATTCAGACAATGTTTACACAATAAGAGTCTTGTATGTAACTTGATAAAATGTGATATAGAACTCTGGTGGAATTTGTTCCATGATTCAAATTCTGTACCGCCCCCAAAGTTATTACTGTTTCTGCAAAACACATCTCAGATACATTTCCATTCCCTTTAAAGTAACAGCAATACAGGATTGATAGGATGCTGTTGATAAATTTGAATATTGAGCTGCACTTAATGAAAATGGATGGTGAAATCTTACATAGAATTCTTATATCCCATGCATTCAGAGCTTGAACAGACTGCTGAAAGGTTTGTACTTCTGCCTTGTTGTTTTAGGCCATTTTCCCCAGTAACAAGGCGCTATTTCCGACTTGCAAATGAACCTTTGACAGCACTTTTATGTCATGAAATGCTTAGGCCAGCCAATCAGTGTTATTTGATGCCATGGTAACACTGGTTGGTGGAACAAACAAGTCTGCAAAGGGTCACTTATTACCTACTGATTTAGGTGTCGTAGAATCTTTTTTTTTGGCTGACAATTATTTTGTTTCTGATTTGTGTGGGTTACAACTTTGTTTTCAATGCTTCTAACATATTTGAAACTTATGCAACTTAACGCCATTCTTTTCTTTTTCTGAAAAAATCTTAGGCAATCATTTTAATCAGGAAAGCTTTTAAAAATAGATGCTACACCTTGATTGTATCACAGTATACATGATATGACATGAAGATGCTTTGAAGTTTTCCTTTTACAGGGTCTCACTTTAGACAAAAAACTTCCAGGATTTAAAAATGTTAAAAAATTAAAAGTATAAATAATAATAAACAATTTCTAGTTTTTATATTAATTTCTGATAGGAATTCATGTGTTTAAAATACAACAAAGGGCTTTATAATGTTCCATGTAAAAAATGCAATAAGCGGTAGATGTCTCTTACTTACAGACCAAAACTCGGGTGATAGACCTGTGACATGCAATGGGTATGATAAATTTAAGCATTTGTTATCATGTTATGGCCTATTTTAATAATCTACATACCATATAAATTTGACATCTTTAAATATTGTGATATAACAATTCCACATCTTTCTAATAATTATTAATGACATTTTTAGCTCACCTGAGCACAACTTGCTCATGGTGAGCTTTTGTGATCGCTTTTTGTCTGTAATCCATCGTCGGTTGTCCGTTGTGCGGCGTCAACATTTGCTTTGTTAACTCTCTAGAGGCCACATTTATTGTTTTAATGATATCTTGGATGAGTTCGAAAATGGTTACGTTTGCTTGAAAAACATGGCTGCAAAGGGGCGGGGCATTTTTCTTTATATGGCTATATATGGCTATAGTAAAATCTTGTTAACACTCTAGAGGCCACATTTATTGTCTGATCTTCATAAAACTTGGTAAGAATATTCATCCCAATAATATCTTGGATGAGTTCGAAAATGATGCCGGTTGGTTAAAAAAAAACATGGCCGCCAGCGGGCGGGGCATTTTTCCTTATATGGCTATTGTAAAACCTTGTTAACACTCTAGAGGCCACATTATTTTTCCGATCTTCATGAAACTTGCTCAGAAGATTTGTCCCACTGATATCTTGGATGAGTTCAAAAATGGTAACCTTTGCTTGAAAAACATGGCTGCCAAGGGGCGGGGCATTTTTACCTTATATGGCTATAGTAAAATCTTGTTAACACTCTAGAGGCCACATTTATTGTCCAATCTTTATGAAACTTTATCAGAATATTCATCCCAATAATATCTTGGACGAGTTCGAAAATGATGCTGGTTGGTTGAAAAACATGGCCGCCAGGGGGTGGGGCATTTTTCCTAATATGGCTTTAGTAAAACCTTGTTAACACTCTAGAGGCCACATTTATTGTCCAATCTTGATGAAATATGGTCAAAAGATTTGTCTTAATGATATCTTGGATGAGTTCGAAAATGGTAACGTTTGCTTGAAAAATATGGCCACCAAGGGGCAGGGCATTTTTCCTTATATAGCTATATAAGGCGATGGTAAAATCTTGTTAACACTCTAGAGGCCACATTTATAGTCCAATCTTCATGACACTCAGTCAGAAGATTCATCCCAATAATATCTTGGAGGAGTTCAAAAATGATGCCAGTTGGTTGAAAAACATGGCCACCACGGGGGCGGCGCTATTTTCCTTATATGGCTATAGTGAAACCTTGTTAACATTCAAGAGGTCACATTTATTTTCCGATCATCATGAAACTTGGTCAGAAGATTTGTCCCATTGATATCTTGGATGAGTTTGAAAATGGTTTTGGTTGCTTTAAAAACATGACCACCAGGGGCGGGGCATTTGTCCTTAAATGGCTATATATGACTATAGTAAAACCTTGTTACCTCTAGAGGCCACATTTATTGTCCAATCTTCATGAAATTTGGTCAGAATATTGGTCGCAATGATATCTTGGATGAGTTCGAAAATAATTATGTTTGCTTGAACAAAATGGCTTCCAAGGGACGGGGCATTTTTTTTAATATGGCTATAGTAAAATCTTGTTAACACTCTAGAGGCCACATTTACTGTCCGATTTTCATGAAACTTGGTCAGAAGATTCATCCCGATAATATCTTGGATGAGTTAAAAAATGGTGGCGGTTAGTTGAAAAACATGACTGCCAGGGGGCGGGGCATTTTTCCTTATATGGCTATTGTAAAACCTTGTTAACACTCTAGAGGCCACATTTATTTTCCGATCTTCGTGAAACTTGGTCAGAAGATTTGTCCCAATAATATCTTGTTATCTCAGGTGAGCGGCTTTGGGCCTTTCAGGCCCTCTTGTTTTCTGACAGTAGAATCCTACATTTATTTGGAACTTGGAATATTGTTGCCAAAAAATATTTATTGCTATTAACTTCCCTCCTTGTCTTACTTGTCTTTTCTCATTCATTTGGCCAGAAAGTCATCGCTGCTTCAAATTGTCAATGCCTTAGCTCGTCTGTCAATTAATTAAGCCTTGAATGCCAGCAAAATAATGCTATGCATGCAGTGGTGACATTTTTCCCCCATTTATCTTATAGAATGTATTGATTATATCCAGTATTGAATCCCATTGTTTTTGGCGGGAGCATATAGTCGCCGCTTTGTCTGTCCGTCCTTGTGTCCGTCCGTCCGTGCACAATTTTTGTCCTATTTCTCAGCAACTAATGACCGTAATTCAATGAAACTTTATGGGAAGCTTCACTACCAAGAGGAGATGTGCATATTATCAGCGGTTCTGGTTGGATGATTTTTCACAGAGTTATGGCCCTTTGAAATTTTCTATAAAAAAATTCTTGTCCCCCCAACTACTGTGCCCTCAAGACGTTTCCTTTTATCTGAATATTTAGTGCAATATTGTGACAAAAAAAAACTTTGGGGAGCATCAACCGTCTCCGACGGTTTCTTGTTTGGTATATGTGCCCTTTTTTTTCGTCCCTTATGCCGGTGCTGATGTTCACTGAATTGGCATTAGTACTTCACAATTTATACCTAAAGAACTTGGAGGATTTTATTTGTCTCATGGTTGAAGGTACATTTACAACTGTGGGCTATAATTAAAGTAAAATTATTTTTTCTATGTATCTTTTTAAATTGTTTTCTATTGCTGCATTAGTTATGCTATAACCTCATGTAGGTTATCATTTTGCACATTGTATGATTTGCAAAATTCAGTTGATATTTGTCATTTTGTTGTGTCTTGGCTTTCATTAAGAGCTGCTCCAGCACACTTTCTTCTAATGAAAACTTATTAGCACTATAGCTGTCTTGTTCCCATTTGAGACACATGTGTGAACTTTTGAACCTAATCTCTTTGAAATGATGCTGTATTGTTGTTTGCCATTGGTAATCATTGTGCATCAATAACTCCTTATCTGTTCTTTTCTAATCTGTTTTCTATAGCTTGTACATGACATTTATCCGACTAGTTTTCTTCATTTGTAATATGTGAAAAAAGATAACGTCTGAGATTAGAATTTCAAATAAAGCATTTTGATCAGGTAGACACATTATTGGCCAAGAAATTGAACATGATTCTTTTTCTTGAATTTAAAACTGCTTTCACTTGGAGGTTAACAGAAAATATTTGGTTAACTTTGATAGATAAACGTACATTAACGACTATATAGTACCCAACACATTGTTTTCCATTATATAATTATGTACACTTTGTCTGTGCCAGCCAGAATTTTTAGCACACCTAAACACAGGTGCTCATAGTTTGGTACTCATGTTAAGCAATAATGGTTGATTTGTAGTCATGATCCTGTGAAGTGCGTTGTCAACTTATAGCTTGTTAACACTCTTAAAGTCACTATCACGCTCGCCAATGCATACGGCTACTGTATTATGCTATATAAAAACATTCAACAACAAGTAGTACCATACGATGGTTAATTACAATAGGAAGACCCTAAAAACAAGTAACATTGATGTAAAAACGTTATATTACAAGCATTCGGCAAGTTTTAAGCATCTAAATATCTAAATATCGGTCCACGATGTAATCTATCTTCGCTTTCGAGTCAGGATCGGATTAATTCGGGTTGTGTTCATTTGCATAATTTATACAAGCCATTTTCGCATTGGCTAAGTTCCAGTTACCCAGAATTCATTTTGATTTCACAGAATGATTATTCATGAGAGCTACGTCATGCTTCCGATGCTTACCGTATCCAATCTCGTGTTCGCCTGTAAATGTTCGGATATTTCACGGGAGATATAAATGGAATTATTTGTGGCCACAAAAAAATAAAAACGAGCATTTTGTATCTCGTTAAATCAATTCTACCAGACAACATCTAACGTTGAAATTTTGCATTTTGCTAAAAGGAACATTGATTTTTTTATGGGTTAGCTTTATTTAACGAAATATTCGATATTTTTGAGCGTGATTGTTACTTTAATGTGACATTGGTCGGTCTGTAGGAAGACCAGTTCATTTCCGATCAATAACTTGTCAAGGAATTGATTGATTGGCTTGATACTTCCTATGTGCAAATGGCATTGGACAGTAAATGACCCCTATTGAAATTGGGGTCACTAGGTCAAAGCTCAAGGAATCTGTCATAATAAGTGTGAAAATAGTTTCCGATCAATTACTTGTAAACAAACTGACAGATTGGCTTGATACTTCCCATGTGCATTGGCCTTGGTCAGTTGATGACCCATATTGAAATTCGGGTCACTAGGTCAAATGCCAATGTCACTGTGGCATTAAGTAATAAATTGTTTTCCATTTGATATGTCATCAAAGAATCTAGTGATGGGTGTCATGGGCCTGTATTAGGGGGGCATCTGTCTTCAACTGCGGAGCTCTTGTAAATCTTGATAATGTTTGGTCTGTCTGTTTATCTTTACAATATCTAGGCAGAGTTCAAGTTCAAATGTGGGTCACAAGTTTCTGATATTTAAAATGGTCACGTGTGTTAAAAAGTAAAATCTTATGAAAGCCTTGTTACCTCTGTATTGCCTGCAATTTATAAATTTAAAATGCCTCACTTCTAAAATTAATTCAAATATCAAATTTAGTTTTATCCAATCATTGTCGCTAACCTAATAAGCATGAAGTTCACGTGGTGAGCTATAATTATTGTCATCACCCTATTTCAGGCATCTGTCTTGTGTGTCATCAATCATGCCCTTTTGTTCACTCGACTCTTAGCTTAAAACCACTCTACAGGCTGTATATTTTAGCAATTTTTAAAGAAACTTGGTCAGAATGTTTATCATGGCAATTTCTAGGTCCTAGCTGTATCTGGGTCATGTGTGTCCATACTCTAAGTCATGAGGTAAACTCTTTGAAATCCCTTGTTACCACTCCAGAGTCCACATGAATTACTCAATCTTGGTTACCACTCCAGAGTCCACATGTAATTTACTCAATCTTGGTTAATCCTGTCAGAATGTTTATCTTTAAATGATCTAGACGGAGGTTTGAATATAGAATTGTTTGCCATGCCTATAGATTCTGTAAATAAGAGACAATCAGTTAATGCTCCATGACATCTCTTTCAATCATATGGGAATAATGTTGCATATTAAGTTGGGACAGGGACAGTTTCCTATACCAAGCTGCTTACAGACATGCAAGGAGATTTCCCAAGTTGCCAATTCTAGTTTTGAACGAAACAATCCAACATACATCTATCAATGTAAGATGCAAATAGAGTTGTGAGGTAAACAATCTGCATCACACATGAGTTTTGAATAAAAGGGAACCGCTACTAGTACAGATAACACATTTATCTCAAGGCAAGATTTGATTGAGAATGTGTTTAGCTGTTAAGAAAGCTTGTACTATATTGTTATTGATGAGTCTGGTAAGAAGATTCTTGTACTTTAACCCTTTGCATGCTGGGAAATTTGTCGTCTGCTAAAATGTCGTCTGCTGAATTTCTAAAATTAGCATTTTCTTCGATTTTTTTCAAAGAATATTATCAGAATAGCAAACAGTTTGAATCCTGATGAGACGCCACGTTCTGTGGCATCTCATCTGGATCCAAACTGTTTGCAAAGGCCTTCAAAATTCGGTTCCCGCACTGAAAGGGTTAAGAATTGTTTGTTAGAGATTGAATGCACCTAGGCGGGCTAATATGCCTCATGGTGAGTCATAAATGTACATAACCTTATAATCTAGTCATTTAAAAAAAGAAAGAATGGTTTTCCTATTTTAACTTACTGTATCATTTCCTTGTGAAGGCCAGGCGATTGAAGAAAGAAGGATCTGAATAAATGTTAATGTTTACGCGATATATGTATATAATTATGCAATATTTTTGCAGATTTTTTGTATAAATGAGAACACTGTTCTGAATTATGATAAGATGCTATTGTTTAGAAACAACTATTTGAGGACAGAATTCACATGAAGTTTTCATATCAAATCTGCTAAGATTTGAATGTGGCGCAAGGACAATTATTTAACTACATTTTGTATGTAGAAAACCGTGTGGCAACTTGGCAGATTTTTGGCTTATGAATAAGCATTCAGTCGAAACCCGATGGCTCGAACTGGTCGGGACTGGCAACAAGAGTTCGAGCCATCTGGAATTCGAGCCATCCGATTTCTAATGAACTTTTGTTTACGAGCAAGTCTGCAGTACATTTTAACCTCCAGTTGAAGAGTACACACATTGCTTCAACTCCGTATTACTTCGTTCTACTTTCTGCTTTTGAATTAAAAAGAACCAAATATATACTTAATACTTTTATGTACCAATATTTTTAAACAGTAACAAATACAATCAAACAAATATATCATATAGTAAATAATATCATGCATCAGCACTATGTAACACATCATTTACATATGAAACAGTATTATATTAATTGATTTATTTATATTTTTTAAGAATAACATTATGTCAGTCTGTGTTGCATTCCTAAGCTGTTGTCGAGAAACGAAGCTATCTATTACATCCAGTTGAGATTGAACCTGCTGTGAGTTTTCGCGATCCGCGAGATATTTTCTGATAACATTAATACACAATGTCATCTTTTACTCACAACCATTAAGTCGATGACATGTTTGAAACTGGTGTTAAATCAATTATTGAGTGCCTTTAAGCAAGCGGTCCTAATCAATTAACAGTTTATGCGACCCGAAGTGAGTTTGAGCCATCCAAACAAATGAATGTGTGAAAATTGTCACGGGGACTGTGAAAACAGTTCGAGCCATCCAATAATTCGAGCCGACCATCCGACAAAATTTTGTATGAATATATAGCAATAAAAAACTGGTGCTTTGATGTGAGTTTGAGCCAACCGGAAATTCGAGCAAAGCGAGTTCTAGCCATCAGGTTTCGACTGTAAAAACAGTGCTCAGGGAAGTCAGGCTATTCAGGGATGACATATTTGGCCAAAACTTAGAAGAGACTTCCTTTAAAGTAAAATACTGTTTAATAATAAAGTCTCATCCCTGATTAGACTGTGCAGACTTCACAGGCTAATCTTTTACAACACTTCAAGCTCATGCATTAAGCCTGCTTATCTGAGAGTGTGCATCATATGTAGTATTCTCCTCTTGTGTTAGAAGCTTTTAGAACATTAACAGAACAGGTTGTGAAAACGGTGTCTATCAAGAACATTATTATTTGCCTATCAAATGTAATGGAACAGGTGAAATATAATTTCAGGAGAAAAATGTATCACAGAATATATGAGTGCAAAACATCAGCTAGTCTGGATTACCTGGCCCTGACACTACACATTTTGATGGAATATTCTCTGTATTATCATATGTTATAATTGAATATTTTCAATTTTATGATTTTTCATAGAGTTTTCTGTGTCCGAATTATAGCCACATTTATGCCTTTATTATATTTTACCTAAAAGGTAACTGTAAGAGGTTTAGAATAATAAAAATCAACCATCTGAACCTAAAAATGTAGAAGTTTATTCAAATTAGTTAATGTGATTTTGCTTGGAAAATAAACAAATATTGCCAATATGTACAATCAGAAAGTTAAATGTGCATTAAATGTGTCAAGACTTAATAATTTTACAGACGGGGTAATCATGTGGTAGTCAAGATGGCGACATCCACGCCGAGGCAAGTATTTATCGCCGTTTAATATCCTTTATATCTTGTATTAATTGTTTAAATGCCGCTCACTTTTAAGCCATATCAACAAGAAAGTTACAAGCGTTTATTTAGTACTAATATTCGCTCTATATCGCGACTTTACTCAGTGCAAAATTTCTTAGCGGGATGACCCCATTACAGCTTCATTAAGAAAATTTGCGGGGAGTAAAGTAGAGATATAAAGCGAATTTTAAAACGAAATAAACACTAATCACCGTTTCACTAATATGGGTGGAAAGTGAGCGTCATTTAAGAATTAAACAAAATTAATAAATGGTATACAGCGGCGAAAAATTATGGTCTCGGCATGGACGTCGTTGCCATCTTGACTATCACGTGATTACCCCCTCTGATTTAAGTGTTCCACATTATTTGATAGCATTATCTAAGGGAGACAACTGCTATGTTAACTGGATGAATGAAATTGGACTACCAGTATCAAGTCATGGAAAATCTTTATACCTTACAAAAAGAGCTTTTATGTCCAATCATTGTCAGCCAGAGTAGTTATAAAACATCATAAAAATAACTATACATTTTAAGTGTTTTTGTCAAAAGACATTGCATTTTGGAGTTGTGAAAGATTTTCAGGATTGCTAGGTTCTAAGATGATTATGCAAGTGGGAATGATTGCCTAAATACCTCCAGATGTCTCACTTAGTGAACTAGGCTGCTTTGATGTTCCAGAGAAGTAGATATGTGGCTTGGCATTGAAATATTCATTGTTTATTTCTCATCCCTCTAAGCTTGAAGCACATCATTTTCGATGTCTTTAATGAGATTGATGTTGGTGTGGCACTTAATGGACCAAATCTATCGAGTGGTTCAGGTTTATTTCTGTTTATTTTAGTTCTATGAAAGAAAACGAATATGCACTTATACATGCACTTATTGGCATTTCAAGACACAATGTAATGAAAGCAGTATAGATTGTATTATTTTCATTAAGATAAGACCCACGTTTGTCTTTAAAATTTTAAACATTTTAAATTGTGTTTCAAGTATCATTGCAAGAGTTTAGTATTTCAAGTGATTATTGTATATATATATTGGTCATGCTCTGTGAACAGGGGGTTACATTTATGTAGGCAAAGTGTCGTCCCTGATAAGCCTGTGCAGTCCGCTAATCAGGGACAATACTCTCCGCCTTGTCTAGATTTTTTATAAGAAGAGTGTTTCTTGGATGAAAAATATTAGCCTGACATTACAGTTGAACACTTTAAGACTGAACATATAGGGTATAGGGTATGGTCATTACAGTTGAAGACTGGACATATAGGGTATAGTCATTACAGTTGAACACTTGAAGACTGGACATTTAGGGTATGGTCACTACAGTGGAACACTTGAAGACTGGACATATAGGGTATGGTCATTACAGTGGAACACTTGAAGACTGGACATATAGGGTATAGTCATTACAGTTGAACACTTGAAGACTGGACATATAGGGTATGGTCATTACAGTTGAACACTTGAAGACTGGACTTATAGGGTATGGTCATTACAGTTGAAGACTGGACATATAGGGTATGGTCATTACAGTGGAACACTTGAAGACTGGACATATAGGGTATAGTCATTACAGTTGAACACTTGAAGACTGGACATATAGGGTATGGTCATTACAGTTGAACACTTGAAGACTGGACATATAGGGTATGGTCATTACAGTTGAACACTTGAAGACTGGACATGTAGGATATGGTCATTACAGTTGAAGACTTGAAGACTGGACATATAGGGTATAGTCATTACAGTTGAACACTTGAAGACTGGACATATAGGGTATGGTCATTACAGTTGAACACTTGAAGACTGGACATATAGGGTATGGTCATTACAGTTGAACACTTGAAGACTGGACATGTAGGATATGGTCATTACAGTTGAAGACTTGAAGACTGGACATATAGGGTATAGTCATTACAGTTGAACACTTGAAGACTGGACAGGTAGGATATGGTCATTACAGTTGAAGACTGGATATATAGGGTGTAGTCATTACAGTTGAACACTTAAAGACTGGACATATAGGGTATGGTCATAACAGTTGAACACTTGAAGACTGGACATATAGGGTGTAGTCATTACAGTTGAACACTTGAAGACTGGCCATATAGGAAAAAGTCATTACAGTTGAAAACTTGAAGACTGGCCATATAGGGTTTGGTCATTACAGTTGAACACTTGAAGACTGGACATATAGGGTATGGTCATTACAGTTGAACACTTGAAGACTGGACATATAGGGTATGGTCATTACAGTTGAACACTTGAAGACTGGACATATAGGGTATGGTCATTACAGTCGAACACTTGAAGACTGGACATATAGGGTATGGTCATTACAGTTGAACACTTGAAGACTGGACATATAGGGTATAGTCATTACAGTTGAACACTTGAAGACTGGACATATAGGGTATGGTCATTACAGTCGAACACTTGAAGACTGGACATATAGGGTATGGTCATTACAGTTGAACACTTGAAGACTGGACATATAGGGTATGGTCATTACAGTGGAACACTTGAAGACTGGACATGTAGGATATGGTCATTACAGTTGAACACTTGAAGACTGGACATATAGGGTATAGTCATTACAGTTGAACACTTGAAGACTGGACATGTAGGATATGGTCATTACAGTTGAAGACTGGACATATAGGAAAAAGTCAATACAGTTGAACACTTGAAGACTGGACATATAGGGTATGGTCATTACAGTCGAACACTTGAAGACTGGACATATAGGGTATGGTCATTACAGTTTGAACACTTGAAGACTGGACTTATAGGGTATGGTCATTACAGTTGAACACTTGAAGACTGGACATATAGGGTATAGTCATTACAGTCAAACACTTGAAGACTGGACATATAGGATATGGTCATTACAGTTGAACACTTGAAGACTGGACATATAGGGTATGGTCATTACAGTCGAACACTTGAATACTGGACATGTAGGATATGGTCATTACAATTGAACACTTGAAGACTGGACATATAGGGTATGGTCATTACAGTTGAACACTTAAAGACTGGACATATAGGATAATAGTCATTACAGTTAAACAGTTAAACAGCTTTGTGAGATAGGTTCATAATTATGTGCACTTAGTACTGGTAACAACCAGCTTACCAAGGAAAAATTCAAGAAGTTAAACTGAAATGACATAAATACTGAATGCAGCAAAAAATCTTAACCCTTTCCCACTCAGAAGCAAAGTTAAAATGGCTATATGCAACCAGCATAAAACCATAACGGCCTCTGAGTAAGTTGCATACTGGCAGTCTGTTCAGGTTTATGCTGTTTGCTGCTCCTATAAATAGAAGGCTTGGAAACGAAGCCTTTAAAACATGCATCTATTTAGACAAGTCCTTTGTTTAATTTTATTATGCTCCCCCAAAAAATTTGAAAGGGAGCATATAGTCTCCGCTTCGTCCTTCTGTCCGTCCGTCCCTGTGTCTGTCCATGCACAATTTTTGTCCAGGCTATTTCTCAGCGACTAATGACTGAAATTCAATGAAACTTTATGGGAAGCTTCACTACCAAGAGGAGATGTGCATATTATCAGCGGGTTCTGGTCGGATGATTTTTCACAGAGTTATGGCCCTTTGAAATTCTCTATTAACTGTACATATAGTGCAATTCTTGTCCGGGCTATTTCTCAGCAACTAATGACCGGAATTCAATGAAACTTTATGGGAAGCTTCACTACCAAGAGGAGATGTCTATATTATCAGCAGTTCTGGTCGGATGATTTATCACAGAGTTATGGCACTTTGAAATTTTCCATTAACTGTACATATAGTGTAATTCTTGTCCGGTGTATTTTTCAGCAACTAATGACCAGAATTCAATGAAACTTTATGGGAAGCTTCACTACCAAGAGAAGATGTGCATATTATCAGCAGGTTCTAGTCGGATGATTTTTCACAGAGTTATGGCCCTTTGAAATTTTCCATTAACTGTACATATAGTGTAATTCTTGTCTGGTGTATTTCTCAGCAACTAATGACCGGAATTCAATGAAACTTTATGGGAAGCTTCACTACCAAGAGAAAATGTGCATATAATCAGCAGGTTCTGGTCGGATGATTTTTCACAGAGTTATGGCCCTTTGAAATTTTCTATAAAAAAATTATTGTCCCCCCCCAACTACTGTGCCCTCAAGACGTTTCCTTTTATCTGAATATATAGTGCAATATTGTGACCAAAAAAACCTTTGGGGAGCATCACCCGTCTCCGACGGTTTCTTGTTTTCTAATGGACTACAAACGGGTCAAAATGTATTTCTTAGCAGTAAAGGGCTAACAATCACACAAACACTAGTCTACATTTCATGTCTGTCTCTTTCAATGTCTACATTTCACACGTTTAACGCCCTTATCTTTCAGAGTGTGGTAGACAATAAATGTTTATGCTGGTCTGTTTCAGAGTGTGGTAGAAAATAAATGTTTATGCCGGTCTGTTTCAGAGTGTGGTAGACAATAAATGTTTATGCCGGTCTGTTTCAGAGTGTGGTAGACAATAAATGTTTATGCCGGTCTGTTTCAGAATGTGGTAGACAATAACGGTTTATGCCGGTCTGTTACAGAATGTGGTAGACAATAACTGTTTATGCCGGTTTGTTACAGAGTGTGGTAGACAATAACTGTTTATGCCGGTCTGTTACAGAATGTGGTAGACAATAACTGTTTATGCCGGTCTGTTACAGAATGTGGTAGACAATAAATGTTTATGCCGGTCTGTTTCAGAGTGTGGTAGACAATAACTGTTTATCCCAGTCTGTTACAGAGTGTGGTAGACAATAACTGTTTATGCCGGTCTGTTAAAGAGTGTGGTAGACAATAACTGTTTATGCCGTTCTGTTACAGAGTGTGGTAGACAATAAATGTTCATGCCGGTCTGTTACAGGGTGTGGTAGACAAGCTGCTGAAGAAGGCCAACACGTCGCTGGTGGTGGGCACCTCGTCCTGGAGGGAACAGTTTGCAGAGGCCATCACCGTCAGCCCAGGTAGGCTATGGAGTGCAGGTCCATAACAAAACTGGCCTTACAGCATGCGTGTAAAGTGTCATCCCAGATAAGCCTGTGCAATACGCGATACATTGTTTTTAGATAGACTGTTTTGCATGGACTGGGAGTTTTCAAAGTATATATCCAGCAAAGGGAAATAATGTTAAGGAAGAGATTAAAATATTTATGTTTGCGTAAACTAAAAGTATGAGATAACAATCCATGCATTAAAGAAAGTTTAGTTTTGGCAGATGAAAAAGGACAGTTGTTTCTGATTTAACTGAAACATTATTCATTTCTATTGGCATCATACCTTTTGTAATGGATTATTTTCATTATGGCTGTATTAACTACATCACTCTTTTAAAAAGCATTTGAGTGGCAGTGCCCTTAACACAATGTTCTGCTTAAAAGACCCACAGCTCTGTTTCCAAATGTCATTCTATTAATGTAAACTCTTTGAGATTATATTTTCATTTTTTCCCATTTTTTGCATGGTCGTGTTTCTTAGTACATTACAATTACCAAGTTTTGACTATTGTTGTTTTCTCAAGTTTTGTGGATGTAATGTTCATTTGTCAGACTGCAATATTGTCAATAAAATCTTTTTAATTTTTGAGGAAATGAAGGATTTTGAATGAATGCCTTCTGATATTTTAACATATGCTTGTTATCCTAAATAGTTCATAATGAAACTGGTTAGTTAATTAGTTTATTTTAGTTAAAAACATGTTCTTCATGCAGGATGTCATTTCAGTAATTGAGATAAGTAAGTAAAATTTTGTCACAGTTAGAGAGAACAACAACAACAAAATGTGATCAAAAATAGTATAGCTTTTGATAATTATGCCCCCCTTCGAAGAAGAGGGGGTATATTGCTTTGCACATGTCGGTCTGTCGGTGGGTCTGTCGGTCCGTCCACCAGGTGGTTTCCGGATGATAACTCAAGAACGCTTAGGCCTAGGATCATGAAACTTCATAGGATAGATCATGACTCGCAGATGATCCCCTATTGATTTTGAGGTCACTAGGTCAAAGTCATGGTGACCCAAAAAAGTAAAATGGTTTCCGGATGATAACTCAAGAACGCATATGCCTAGTATCATGAAACTTCATAGGTAGATAGATCATGACTAGCAGATGATCAGGACTTGCAGATGACCCCTATCAATTTTGAGGTCACTATGTCAAAGGTCAAGGTCACGGTGACCCGAAATAGTAAAATGGTTTCCGGATGGTAACTCAAGAACGCATACGCCTAGGATCATGAAACTTCATAGGCAGATAGATCATGACTAGCAGATGACTCCTATTGATTTTAAGGTCAGTAGGACAAAGGTCAAGGTCACGGTGACCCGAAATAGTAAAATGGTTTCCGGATGATAACTCAAGAATACATATGCATAGGATCATGAAACTTCATGGGTAGATTGATCATGACTCGCACATGACCCCTATTGATTTTGAGGTCACTAGGTCAAAGGTCAAGGTCACGGTGACCCGAAATAGTTAAATGGTTTCCGGATGATAACTCAAGAATGCTTACGCCTAGGATCATGAAACTTCATAGGTACATTGATCATGACTCGCAGATGACCCATATTGATTTTCAGGTCACTAGGTCAAAGGTCAAGGTCACGGTGACTCGAAACAGTAAAATTGTTTCCGGATGATAACTCAAGAACGCTTTTACCTAGGATCATGACACTTCATAGGTACATTGATCATGACTTGCAGATGACCCCTATTGATTTTCAGGTCACTAGATTGCATTTCTTTGTAATAAGCAATTATTTATTGGTTGCTTCCGTGTTATATTATTGATGACATGACCCTGTTTTCTTCATTTAAGAATTAAAAAGAGGTCTGTTGCTTACGACAGTAGCTGTTTACACATTGTGCTAACAAAGTGAACAAAGTTAATAATTAGATAGTGGAACTGTTGTATCTGCCTTAATTCCTCTGTCACACACAATAAATAATTGCCCTCTAAACTCTTGAAAACACCCATATTCACTGTAGGGCTTGACTGTGTTCTTCCTTGTACTAATTTTCTCACAAACATTTAAATGTCACTTAGGTCATAACACATTCATCAGATGTTAGTTGGCTTTGCTGTATCAAAACATTGTAAAATTAAAGAAAGATATTAATATTGTATTGTGTTAATTACATGTTTTCATTTTTCTCTGTATCCAAATTTCAAATAAACAGTGTTTTTTTTTTTGTCAGCTGTACCACAAAATTGTAAAATGAAAGTAAATATTCATTTTGTATTTGGTTAACAAGTGTTAATTCTCCCACACCCCCCTCCAAATTTCAAATAAACAGTGGTGTTTTTCCAATTCATTGGTTAAGTCTATATATGTTTAAGACAAAATTTGCTTACTTTTCGTATTTTAACAATAAACACATCCATCAAGCACCCAAACTGGGCCAGATTATAGGAATTCTTAATTGTATGGGTTTGAAAGAAATTATCATAAAATGTAGACACAATTTGTTATCATAGCTATTTAGCACTCATTTCTTTAAAATTGACAATAGAAAAAAAATTGCTCTCTTACTACGATATTTTAGTGGCTGAATTCCGTTGAAGAAATGATCAATTTGTTGTAGCCTTAGTAAAATGGCCACCTTGATTTCACTTGCTTTTGGGCGATTATTGTGCTTTCATAGTTGAGAGGAGCCTTTTAGTGTTGTTTATGTAATGTGACAAGTGTTGCAAAAAAGTTGTCACTAAATCTCAATAGAAAATGTTGTTCAATTCTCTGACACATTTGAACAATAAGAAATTCAGTGTCTCAAAATAATACGAACCTTGCTATGGAAAAAAGGGTTTATTGCATGTGTGTAAAATGTTGGAATTATTCGTTTAATGGAAATCCCTTTCAGTGCTGAAACTGTATTTTGAAGGCCTTTGCAAACAGTATGGATCCAGATGAGACACCACAGAACATGGCGTCTCATCAGGATGCAAACTGTTTGCTATTCTGATAGTGTTTTTTGAAAAAAATTGAAGAAAATGCTAATTTTTTAATTCAGCAGAAGACATTTTAGCAGACGACAAATTTCCCGTAATGCAAAGGGTTAATCGAAGTCCAGTCTATGTGGAGTGTCTTTCCTTATTAGCCTGTTTCGACTGCATAGGCTAATCTGGGACGACACTTAACGTGCACACATTAAGCCCATTTTTTTCAGAGCAAGGTTCATATCAATAGTACAATTAAAAGTCACTGTACTTGTTCTGATGCACGTATTGCACCAATTTCTGGACATGACTTTGTCAATTTATGAGTTGCACAGATTTCACAAAAAGGAAGTTTAATCCAAATCAGTGTGTTGTAACAGCACCCACGCAAGTTGTAGTAATTTACAAATAAAATTTTAGCGTAATCCAGATCTGATAAGTATTATCAGACACAAATTTGACATGCATACTGTACTAAGATTTTCTTGGGAATTATATATGTTGCCAATGTAATGCTGTAAAGTTCTCATAAATAACCATAAATACGCTAAGCATTTCTTGTGGCAGTTAGCAAAGAGACTGAAAACGGAGAGTGGAAATTACAGACATGATGTTGTAATTATTGGCACTAGTGAGTTGGCAATGAAAGCCGCCTCATACAAATCCTATGGGCATGGTATGACATCAGTCTGACATAGTAGTAATTAGCTGCATTGATATTGAGCTAGGTTTCACAAGGATTCTTGGCAAGTGTCTGTTTTTTAATGGTACAGTATGTGTTCAAACAATGTTAAAATGATATTATGCTGATAACCTGACACTGATTGATGCCCTTGTTAAATTCATAACTGCATCTACTTTTTGATCATAAATACAACAAATAGTAAATACTGATTTTTGATCATCAGCAAACAAATTTACCTTGTATTGTGAAAATGTTCAAGTGTTACAGAAAAATATAATACGTCTGTTTCTTTTCACAGATAATGAGAGAACAGAGAGAAATAATGAAACTGGTAACTCCATGTAAACCTCTCCTTCTACAGCATAACCATTAGAATGATATTTACTGGCTGGTGGCTTAACCCTTTCAGTGCTGGAACCGAATTTTGAAGGCCTTTGCAAACAGTTTGGATCCAGATGAGACGCCACAAAACGTGGCGTCTCATCTGGATCCAAACTGTTTGCTATTCTAATAGTATTCTTTGAAAGAAAATGCTTATTTTACAAATTCAGCAGACGACATTTTAGCAGACAACAAATTTCCCAGCATGCAAAGGGTTAACATCTTCCACGTATTCAATATGAGCCGTGTCATGCAGAAATGGTGCATATCCCCTAGGCGGCTGGCATAGCTCCAGACCATCCTGCGCATCCACGCAGTCTGGTCAGGTGCTACACTGTCCGCACTTAAGTCACACAAGGTTTTGCTGTCTTGCCTTGGGAAGAAGGTTGCTTCTCACCTCTCCTGGCCTCATATGGCAAAACAAACATTTTTGCATTACACTGTTCATTAATTTTTATGGGCTGGTGGCTAGACTATCTTCTGCTGATATAAATATGATATTCTTTTACAATAGAAATTAAATATGATTATTCATTTAAGTAATATTAATATATATTTTTTTGGAATTGTTAAAAGGAAAGCTTATGAGAAAGTCACTGTAATTCTGTTCATCATCTATTCTTCTATAGTTTTGACTTATTTCCATTATCTTAACTATATTTATGCCCCCCTTCGAAGAAGAGGGGGTATATTGCTTTGCTCATGTCGGTCTGTCGGTCGGTCTGTCGGTCCGTCCACCAGGTGGTTGTCAGACGATAACTCAAGAACGCTTGGGCCTAGGATCATGAAACTTCATAGGTACATTGATCATGACTCGCAGATGACCCCTATTGATTTTGAGGTCACTAGGTCAAAGGTCAAGGTCATGGTGACCCGAAATAGTAAAATGGTTTTTGAATGATAACTCAAGAACGCATACGCCTAGGATCATGAAACTTCATGGGTAGATTGATCATGACTTGCAGATGACCCCTATTGATTTTGAGGTCACTAGGTCAAAGGTCAAGGTCACGGTGACCCGAAATAGTAAAATGGTTTCCGGATGATAACTCAAGAATGCATACGCCTAGGATCATGAAACTTCATGGGTAGATTGATCATAACTCGCAGATGACCCCTATTGATTTTGAGGTCACTAGGTCAAAGGTCAAGGTCACGGTGACCCGAAATAGTAAAATGGTTTTCGGATGATAACTCGAGAACGCATACGCCTAGGATCATGAAACTTCATAGGTAGATTGATCATGACTTGCAGATGACCCCTATTGATTTTGAGGTCACAAGGTCAAAGGTCAAGGTCACGGTGACCTGAAATAGTAAAATAATTTTCGGATGATAACTCAAGTACGCTTTTGCCTAGGATCATGACACTTCATAGGTACATTGATCGTGACTCGCAGATGACCCCTATTGATTTTTAGGTCACTAGGTCAAAGGTCAAGGTCACAGTGACAAAAATCGTATACACACAATGGCTGCCACTACAACGGACAGCCCATATGGGGGGCATGCATGTTTTACAAACAGCACTTGTTCTTAACTATAGTTGTGGATATAGGCCTGTTGTAAGCTCTACAAGCAAATTCGTTGAATTGATATCCCCCGCCAATATGCTTCTGGACACAAAAATGTTAAATCAGCTAAAAAAGCATTTTTTTAGATACATAAGTCCATAACTCTGTTATTAACAGATGGTGTACCATGCCATTTGGCATGCATCATCCTCTTGTCCATATATATATATATATACTCATACCAAGTTTTAATGAAATCCGCCAAAGCACTTCCAAGATATGTCTCCGGACACAAAAGTGCCGGACAGACGGAAAGACGGACAAAGCCAAAACTATATCCCTCCGCCTATGGCGGGGGATAAAAAAAATAGGAGAAACTATCTGGAATATAAAGAACTAATGTTTGTATTAAGACAATTTTATCATTGTGAGTTCTCTTTAAATGATGGATGGGGATGTAAAAGCTTCAGTTATATGTAGGCCAGAGGTTTAAGTTGTTTGTCCCGCTTATGGATTTATTTAGAGAAATAGAGCATACCCCTGTAGATTGTCTTCTTTGAACTGCTGTGAATCTGAAATTCTGGACAATATGATATAACCTATTTTCTGACTTTCACAACATTTCTGACTTCTGTACACATTTTATTGTAGATTACCGGTAGACTACATTTAAAGCTCAACTGAGGAAAACATACTTATGATGAGCTTTTTTAGGGTCAAATTAAAGACCAAAGGTCAAACATGTACATGATTTAAAATTAGTAGAACTAGTTGTAATGGAATTGTGTAGTTTAAAAAGTTCATGTTATGATGAAGTTGCTTCTGTTTAGAGAAAATGTAAAGGAGACAGAGGAAACAAATTGTATTTCTGAAAATTTGTGTTATCATGTTGGTTCTAAGAATTTCTATAGAATGTCGTTAATTTGACAAATGATTTTTGGTAAGAGTAGACAGGTCCCAAAGTAGACATGTATATGTATTCTCTGACGTGCTTTATGCGTTTGAAAAGTGAAAATTTAACCAGGTATTAGCGCTTGATACTTTTCGATGCAGTTTCAATTTTGCTATTTATTTAATTTCAAGAACATCTAATGTCCCATAGATGATTTCTGAATGAAGAAGTCAGTTGCCATCTCAAGATAACATCACGTTGGTTACCCACCAGCACAAGTAATAATTCTAATTTTGAGAAAATTATAGTACAATAATTAGATTGAAATAACATAAAATAACTTATGAGGTTTCAGAATTGTTAAGCTAGGCACTAAATGTCGACATAAAAGCAGGTTAATTTTTTTTATTAGAATGATCTTTTCAAGACTACTCGATTGGTACTGTAAACTCTATATGGCTGAACATTGACATACAGGGGTCTTGCTGATGTTACTATTACTCATCTTTTCAGTTATATCTTGAAATTAACATAGACTAATTATTCAGATTACAGAGATGCATTAATAATTCAAACTTTGTTACTAAATGAATAGGACCTATGATTCAAGAGCTTGCTTGTAGTCATGCATTATATGAGCATTGTGATCACAAGCTTTAGATGAAATCTCTCTTGCTGCAAATGTGAGTATATTTTGGATTATTGTATTGCAGGGGGATTCCAAACTATACACTGCACTGCATGGTCTAGAGTCTATTGAAAATATTATATATATGTATTAATTATTAAATATTTATACTTTTACATAACAAGTAAAAAGTAATTTAGAAAAATTGTATGCTTATGATATAAAACAAATCTTACTGTTTTTGACTTTAAAAAAACTAGATGTCCGTTTTAAATTAAAAAAACAAAAACGGTTTTAAACTGAACTAAAAGCATGAAAAATAAAATAAGTAATTATACAGTAAACTTTTTGTTTAAATGTATGATTATCGTCATTTATGAATCTCGGACTCGATGCCACTGTTTCATGTCCCATGGTCATTCCCTCTCACACGCCCCGCTGTGCCGCTGTTTCAGGTGATGATGAGGAGGTAGATGCTGAGGAGAAGCTGCCCTCCTGCTCCGACTACGTGATGCACTTCCTCACTCTCTTCTGGAAGGTTCTCTTTGCACTCATACCTCCTACAGGTAAGTGCTTGGCACAATTGTTTGGGCTTCGTCTTGTACCGATATTTGAGCCTCATTCTGGGGAAAGGGGGTTTAATGCTCGTGCGTAAAGTATTATACAAGATTAGCCTGTGCAGTCAACACAGCCTAATCTGGGACAAAACTTAACGCTTGTATTGCATTTTATTATGAAAGGAACTCTCTTAGCGAAAATCTTGTGTAGGCAAAATGTGTTATCCCTGTTTAGCCGGTGCAAGCTGCACAGGCTAATCTGGTATTACACTTTAAGCACTGAACTCACCAGAGTGAGACTCAGTTATTTATGAAATATTTATTAGGCAAGTGTTAAATAAGATATATGAGCTGCATCATGCACAAATGGGTCACATGCCACATGCAATCAGCGTAGCTCCAGACGGACCTGTTGATTTGTCTGCTGAGCCTGTGGCATAAGTGTCTGTGACATGTCTAATTCTTTCTGCTTTTTAACTTTTGAATGCCTTAATGGCATTTAATATAACATTTTCTCTATTGCCATACCATGTGTGTTATACATCTCCCGTGTTCCTTAGTAAAAGATCAAGGTCACAATTTAAAAGTCAAAGGGCATGAAATGATTCCCACAGGCTAATTGGGGACAACACTTTTTTCCTCACCTGGAGTCTTACTATGAAGATACTTGTTTCAAACAAAAGTACCATATAAGTGGACAGTGTCGCCATTGATTAACCTGTGCAGACTTAACTTTATGCATATGCATTAAGCCCCATTTTGCCAGAGAGAGGCTCATATGTACCTTCACTAACACTATGGTCTACTTTCAGACTACTGGGGAGGCTGGGCCTGTTTCGCATCGTCCATTATAATGATTGGCATACTGACAGCATTCATCGGGGACCTGGCTGCAGCATTTGGCTGCAGCATCGGTCTCAAAGACTCCATCACCGCCATCTCATTCGTCGCGCTAGGAACCAGTGTACCAGGTGGGTAATTCATTTGTTAAAGTTGGTTTAATAAATGTTTGTTGTAAAAATAGAATAACGTCATGTTGGAAGAATAATCAATATTTAATTATGTAGTGCAATTTAGAATAAATCAATCTTATTTCTCTTCAGACACCTTTGCCAGCAAAGTCGCAGCCATGAACGACAAGTACGCTGACTCTTCCATTGGCAATGTGACGGGCAGTAACGCAGTTAATGTGTTCCTCGGTATCGGAATCGCCTGGACAATAGCAGCAGTGTACCATGCAGCGATTGGCGAGCCCTTTGTGGTGGACCCAGGCACACTAGCTTTCTCTGTGACCTTGTTCTGTATCGAGGCTGTGTTTTGTATAGCGGTGCTGATGTTTCGGCGCACAAGGTTTGTGGGTGGAGAACTTGGAGGTGCCAAGAGGGGGAGAATGTTAACCGCTGTTTTTTTCACATTTTTGTGGGTCTTCTACATAGTTATGTCGGCCATGGTTGCTTACTGTTACGTGCCAGGATTCTAAATGAAAGGATTTTGCGCAGATTGCAAGCTTTTAGAGTGGCATTTATGGAGGGGAAATGGTTGAGTTTGGAGTTTTAAGGATGTTACTGACTGTAGAATACCATGTCTGTACTGGAATGGTCTACCACAAAGGTGTGTTAAGGATTTGTATAGACATTTTGATGGCTATATATTTTATAAAAATTGGTCTCCTTTGTGAAAACAGTGAAAAGTATTGAGGGGAGAAAACTAATGTTTGCCTAATCTTCCAGTCTTCTGTTGTTTGATTCTTTTGAACGTCTACCTTGCATGAACACCATTTTAATTATTGTATTTCAAACTGTTTCACTTTGGCTTGTGATTCTGTGTAAGTGGGGTATGATGTACTGCCATGAGAATACATGTTCATAGAAATGTAAGGCTCGATTGATCTATTATTTAAATGGAATTGTGAGGAGTTGTTACCATTTAACTATTTGTTGCTATTTAAATATGTTTGCCAACTGTTTGTCATAAATATTATGAGTTTATCTGAAAAACCCCAAGAAGCTTAAAATCTATAAAAGTTGAATGTGCAAAAAACATCAAACCTGTTAGTCTACCTCAGTAAATTACATTGTTTTGTTTGACATACATCGATGAGTATTTTGTAGTATTTGCCTCTAGGTTTGTATTCTCATCATTTTTAACACCAGATTTTTGTAGACTGTTGTTTGTGCTGTTAGTCTATGTTGAGTGGTCACAAATACATTTATGTTTGCTTCTTGTTGTGATACTTTAACTCTTTCAGTGCTGGAACCAAATTTTGAAGACCTTTGCAAACAGTTTGGATCCAGATGAGACGCAGCAGAATGTGACGTCTCATCAGGATTCAAACTGTTTGCTATTCTGATAGTATTCTTTGAAAAAAATCGAAGAAAATGCTAATTTAAGAAATTCAGCAGACGACATTTTACAGACAACAAATGTCCCAGCATGCAAAGGGTTAACTAGAGTGAGTTTTTATACCATTTCCTTGTAAACACTTTAACGATTTTTTTCAAATTACAGCCTGTAAGATAAGTGCAATTTTATTTTATAAAGTATATTGATTGTTGCCTGTTTTACAAAATTGAGAGTTAGACATGTGTTTTGTTGGTTAAAGACTATGCAATGTGGTTAAAGATACTATTGTCACAATTTTTTTTACTTCTGATTTATTTAAGTTAATTCAACACTTTATTCAGATGTTCTTGTAGGATTAAAATATAGCTTTCTATGTTATACCGATGAAAATGTTTACACATATTTTTTTTTTTACCCATATTTGTCAATCTAATCAAATGGATTTCTAATACCCTTTAACGTTGAACAGAGCTTCTGTTGGTGTCTGTAGGTATTAGCAGAAATGACTTTGTCTTTATATATTAGCTGTAGAGATTTGGTTTTTGGACTTTTAACCATGCGTATATTTAAGAAAGAACTTCGCAAAGGTGGATATTTTTAAATTGATAAAAAACAAAAAATATGTAGTAGTATTCTTTTTGTGAGAAAAAAACGCATCTTTCTTTAATAATACTGGTAAATAAGGGATCAATTATGGTATAAAATTGTCAGTAGCATAACAGGTTTTGTTTGTTATTATCAGTTTATCAGGAAAAGTTTTTATTGATTGTATTAGTATGTCTAAAATTTGTTTAAAAAAAATCCCAGAGTAACAAACACAAAATATGGAGCATATATTTCATGGAAAGAAATGAAATACACCTTTAAATAATTATGAATTTGGGTTTATGTATGAAAAATCCTTTAAAAAAATTTTCATTTGCATCACAGATTTTGTATATTTATTGGTTAATCAATAAAGTACTCGTCTAACATGAGTCTCTGTATAAAGCATAAGATTAAGACTTTTAGTTGATGGGCTATGTTTTTCTGCAAATTTTGTAAAAACTAGATGATTTTTAATTATAAAATATAACGATTTTTAAATAAGTGTATTAGCTCTTAGTGCGTATAAGAGCTTTATTGCACGATCCATAAAGACCATGAATTCAAAACCACACGAAAGTCACAGATCATACATTTTATTATTATTGAGGTTTTTCAATTTTCTTTGTAATTTACCCAAAACATTTTCTTGATAGTTTTTAAAATATATTTGTTAATGTATCATAAGTACTAGATATGTATGATTTATTGAGGACAAGTTTTTCCGTTTGTTTATGCCAACTTTATGACAGTTGTTTTGTTAGATATTTGTAAAATAGTAATTTATTGAACCAATTGACTGATTTATATCTTAAACTGTTAAATATTGTATTTTAAGTGCCTTTATTTATTTATTTTAATGCCCCCCCTTCGAAGAAGAGGGGGTATATTGCTTTGCTCATGTCGGTCTGTCTGTCTGTCTGTCGGTCGGTCCGTCCACCAGGTGGTTGTCAGACGATAACGCAAGAACGCTTGGGCCTAGGATCATGAAACTTCATAGGTACATTGATCATGACTCGCAGATGACCCCTATTGATTTTTAGGGTCACTAGATCAAAGGTCAAGGTCACAGGTGAAGGTCACAGTTACTGGAAATAGGCATTTTAAGGATTTAGCATGGTTCAAACAAGGGAAACAACTACCGTTTATGCATGTTCTTATTGTTACAGCATTTGCCTCCCTTAAATTCATTTAAAATCTCATTTTACAGCAGAGATTCCAAATATGACCTGTAAATGAGCCCCATATATACTGCCAGTGCTAGGTTACCTTTTCCCATTTGATCATTCTTAAGTATTGTTATTGTAACCACCACCACCACCACCACCACCACACCACACCACACCACACCACACCACACCACACCACACCACACCACACCACACCACCACCATTGTTCACAGTGACAAAAAACGTATTCACACAATGGCTGCTACTACAACTTATAGCCCATATAGGGGGGCATGCATGTTTTACAAACAGCCCTTGTTAATTTTTTATAACACAAATACCCATGTTTTTTTGTGGAGAATTTCTTTAAAACTTCCATGCTAATAGTAAGTTGAATATGAATAAATTATGAGTTTGTTCAAATGCTCTACCTTCTGCAAAGCTACTGTATTATGTTCTAGTTATTTATTCTTGGATTGCAGTTAGAGGATTAAAATAATAGATTTATAATTAAAATTATAGATAATATCTTTATTAATTTTCTTAAAGGATTTGATATAGTATCTTTGAATTGTAAACTTAAAATTTGAATTCTTCTTCTTAAAAATATGTTCAAAGACGCATATTTAATTAGAAACAAATAATTATAAAAAATTCATTTGTGTCTTGTTCTGAAAAAACTAGGCTTAAAGCATGTGTGTAAAGTGTCGTCCGAGATTAGCCTGTGCAGTCCACACAGGCTAATCAGGGATGACAATTTCCTCTTATGGTATTTTTAGGAAGTCCCTCCTGACCGAAAATCAAATTTAGGCTGAAAGTGTCGTCCCTGATTAGCCTGTGCGGACTGCATAGGCTAATCTGGGACGACACTTTACGCACATGCATTAAGCCCAGTTTTCTCAGAACATGACACATTTATACTATATTAAGACAACTGAAATCTATACCAGTGATCATCAATCAATACTGATCATACAAGAAAAAAGTTTATTTGGCTCAAATCACTTAACCATCTTTTTTCTGTTATTGTACAATCATTTTTGGCGTGTCAAGAGGATCTTTTGTACAAAGTCATGTGTCATTTATACCTTATATTTTTTTCCAAGAATTTCTTTGAGAATGTTTACTGTACTGTGCATCTTATTTTGTGTGTTATTAATTATTTTTATCAGAACATTGTTTAATGTGAAAGGTATGCCCATCACAACTTGTATGTACTTGCATATTATTTAATATTTATTATGCAACATGTTTCATGTGAAATCCCCTTTCGTCAGTTTGTCTCAAATACTTTTTACATTATGTTATTTTGTTTTGTGCTGCGTTTTCATGTTTAGGTTCTACAGCCCTGAACAGTTGTTCAACCAATACATATGGTCCAACCACCCTGTGAGTATGCTGTCCAAAATGTACGGATTAATGTCCTGTGATATGGGACATTTAATTTACATACTGAGGATGCTGCTGATTTACCCATTTACTTTAAGTGCCAGATAAATGAAACCAAGCAAAAAGAAGATTTGAAGGAAGTATGTTGAATGTTTTTTTGATGAAATGAGGTAAGGTTTGTGGTTTAAAATTTTGGATTTCTTGCATATATTTTTATGCCCCCCTTCAAAGAAGAGGGGGTATATTGCTTTGCTCATGTCGGTCTGTTGGTCGGTCTGTCGGTCCGTCCACCAGGTGGTTGTCAGACGATAACTCAAGAACGCTTGGGCCTAGGATCATGAAACTTCATAGGTACATTGATCATGACTTGCAGATGACCCCTATTGATTTTGAGGTCACTAGGTCAAAGGTCAAGGTCACGGTGACCCGAAATAGTAAAATGGTTTTTGAATGATAACTCAAGAACACATACGCCTAGGATCATGAAACTTCATGGGTAGATTGATCATGACTCGCAGATGACCCCTTTGAGGTCACTAGGTCAAGGTCACAGGTGACCCGAAATAGTAAAATGGTTTCCGGATGATAACTTAAGAATGCATACGCCTAGGATCATGAAACTTCATGGGTAGATTGATCATGACTCGCAGATGACCCCTATTGATTTTGAGGTCACTAGGTCAAAGGTCAAGGTCACGGTGACCCGAAATAGTAAAATGGTTTTTGGTTGATAACTCAAGAACACATATGCCTAGGATCATGAAACTTCACAGGTAGATTGATCATGACTCGCAGATGACCCCTATTGATTTTGAGGTCACAAGGTCAAAGGTCAAGGTCATGGTGACCCGAAATAGTAAAATGATTTTCGGATGATAACTCAAGAACGCTTTTGCCTAAGATCATGACACTTCATAGGTACATTGATCGTGACTCGCAGATGACCCCTATTGATTTTCAGGTCACTAGGTCAAAGGTCAAGGTCACAGTGACAAAAAACGTATTCACACAATGGCTGCCACTACAACGGACAGCCCATATGGGGGGCATGCATGTTTTACAAACAGCCCTTGTTTTTTAATCATACTTGTACTTGAAATGAACATGGTGTAAGATGAACATATAACAGATCATTGGAAGTGGAATATTTGGTTTTGTAAGAGATTGAATGAAATATATTTGAATTTAGTGAATATCGTGATAAATGATGAAAGCCAAAAGCAAGGCTGAAAGTAATTTGAGTATGTAGATTTGGTTTAACATAGAATTTATTTAATATAGATGATTTTCTATTTTTCCAAACAGCAAGTGAACATTTTGTAACTATAGCACACAACAAATATGGTATGCAATAAAAAAGTACAAATGATAAAGAATTTCATTATATAATGATAAATTTGAATTAATTTAAAGAAAATTATCAACATTGACCTTAATAACTGTCATATGTCTTCCCACTGATTAGAGTTTTCTCTACAGCATAACGCCATTAGCATCAAACAACCATTGTTAAAGGTATTGCCACGATGATAGATCTACCAGCAAACTTATTTTTTAAGCAATTTATTTATTTTTTTATCTCTACTGATGACCCACCAGCAAACTTATTTTTTAAGCGATTTATTTATTTATTTATTTTTTAATCTCTACTAATGACCCAAGTATTTACGGTACATGTAATGGTATATGCATTCAAATATTCTTAAAATACTTTCATAAAAGAGATTATAGAAACAAGTTTTGTTGTCAAAATGTTTCATTTTTGTTCTAATATTTAAATTGAATACCTTAGTTTTAAAAGGTTATAAAAGTTTGTTAGTAGACGTAATGGAAGACTTATTTTATATGTTGTATTTTAACTGATGTACATTTTATGTTATCCTGTATTTTATTCATGTCTGTGCATATCCATCAAATGTTTTCGAATTGCTCAGCTCTTGGTGTGTGAGATAGTGGACTTTGCAAGCTTCGATGTAAAAATGGGCTTGATGCATTTGCAGTCTACACAGGCTAATCAGAATTGACACTTTTCGCCTTAACTGGATTATTGTTCAGAAGGGACTTTTTATAAATGACAGCTCCATAAAAGCGGAAAGTGTCGTCCCAGATTAGCATGTTGGGACTTCACTGGCTAATCTGGGATGACACTGCGCTCTTGCATTAAACCTAGTTTTCCCAGAACGAGGCTGAAATGAAGAAGTTGACAACATGTCTCTTTTTTTCCCTCTCATTTTGAAAGGATTGCCTATTTCCATTTGAGTGTTCTTGTTTTGATTCTCTGCCTTTATGTGAGTGATTGGCTGAACAATGGTTGTGTATAGTTAACATCTGTCCCTTGAAATAAATTTTATAAAAATTGAGTGTTTCTTGGTTTTTACACATAAGAAGTTAAAAAAGAATCACTTTTGATTTTATTTGATGGAGTATTTGAGAAATAGTACAGAGAGCTGTTGGCCTCCTGGAAATACATACTTTCATACGGAGGGACAGACAAGTGCAATGCTTAATGCATCCCACTCTGTTAGGGCATTAAAATATAGCAGATATAACATTTTGCAATAATCTCCAAAAGGCCATTTGTTAGCAATAAACTCAATGAGTCTCGAGTTGTTAAGGCTCAAGTTTTATTAAGTTTCACTATATAATGTATAATTATGATAGAACGGGTCAATTATTATTTTTGCAAATTTTGTTTTTCGTTTTAAAGGGGCCTTTTCACGTTTGGATAAATTGACAAAATTGAAAACAAGAGGGCGTGAAAGGCCCAAAGTCGCTCACCTGAGATAACAAGATATTATTGTATTATTTTTTGCGATATAAGGAAAAATGCCTGGCCCCTTGGAAGCCATGTTTTTCAAGCAAACATAATTATTTTCAAATTCATCCAAGATATTATTGAGACCAATCTTCTGACCAAAGTTCATGAAGATTGGACAATAAATGTGGCCTCTAGAATGTTAACAAGGTTTTACTATAGCCATATATAGCCATATAAGGAAAAATGTTCCGCCCTGGTGGCCATGTTTTTAAAGCAACCAAAACCATTTTCGAACTCATCAAAGATATCATTGGGACAAATCTTCTGACCAAGTTTCATGATGATCGGAAAATAAATGTGACCTCTAGAGTGTTAACAAGGTTTAACTATAGCCATATAAGGAAAAATGCCCCGCCCCCGTAGTGGCCATGTTTTTTAACCAACCGGCATCATTTTTGAACTGGTCCAAGATTTTATTGGAATGAATCTTCTGACCAAGTTTCATGAAGATCGGACTATACATGTGACCTCTAGAGTGTTAACAAGATTTTACTATTATAGCAATATATAGCCATATAAGGAAAAATGCCCTGCCCCTTGGCAGCCATGTTTTTCAAGCAAACGCTACCATTTACTAACTCATCCAAGATATCATTGGGACAAATCTTCTGACCAAGTTTCATGAAGATTGGAAAATAAATGTTGCCTCTAGAGTGTTAACAAGGTTTAAATATAGCCATAGAAGGAAAAATGCTCCGCCCGCTGGCGGCCATATTTTTCAACCAACCGGCTTCATTTTCGAACTCGTCCAAGATATTATTGGGATGAATCTTCTGACCAAGTTTCATGAAGATAGGACAATAAATGTGGCCTCTAGAGTGTTAACAAGATTTTACTATAGCCATATATAGCCATATAAGGAAAAACCCCGCCCCTTGGCAGCCATGTTTTTCAAGCAAACGCTACCATTTTTGAACTCATCCAACATATCATTGGGACAAATCTTCTGACCAAGTTTCATGAAGATCGAAAAAATAAATGTGGTCTCTAGAGTGTTAACAAGGTTTTACTATTGCCATATCAGGAACAATGCCCCGCCCCCTGGCGGCCATATTTTCAACCAACCGGCATCATTTTCGAACTCGTCCAAGATTTTATTGGGATGAATCTTCTGACCAAGTTTCATGAAGATAAGACAATAAATGTGGCCTCTAGAGTGTCGCTGTATACGCCAGCTTTTCACCTTACCTTACCTTTGTAACTGTCCTAATAAAATGCAATAAAATTTCCGCGGCTAGGTCAGAATGAATACACTTCATTTATCCCATAGGCTGATATGAGCATACGACCAGAACATTGGAGACATGTCCGCGTCTTTGTAACACTGTTTTACTGCGTGTTCAGCATGAAACAATTTTATCTCTAATGAAAAGACTTCATAGATAGAACAGTCTTACACTCAATCTCGACATCAATACAGTTTATGCGTGCACCTTTTATTTTCAGAGGATTGCCAGCGCGAGAACGTTTGTACTTAAGGCTATGTTTTCATATTTAGTACTGACTTCCATATTCCTGTCAACATGTTAACATGTTAAAGTATAGAGAGCAGTGGAAGCGAGGCCTCACTTTAATGCAGTGCATTTCAACCCGCGAGGTATCAGGGTCATTTCGCGGGCAGAGTGTGTTAATGTCAGAGTTTATATACAGGTCATCGCTGCGTCTTCACGAGTACCTTGTGCTGACCGGAATTCGCGGTCAGTAAAATAATCGTTATATAATAAAGACGCTATAGCGTGAACTAGGTGATCTGGAATTTTCTTTAGACCAGAAAGATGTTAAATAAAAATATCCAGCGATATAATTATGGTATGTCAATAATAGATTCTTAATGTGTTTTCAACAATACCATGCTAAATATTATTTTTAATTAATTTAACAAGAATTATTCCACCATATTGACTAATGTATTAAGCATGAGCGCGATGATTCTCGATACTGTTAATAATCGAATCAAATAGCAATGCCCGACAAACCAAACTAAAACAGGTTTGTTCGAAGAACGCGCGTATTTTTAAATATTTAAAATATGTACTGATACTTCGCGTGTGGCCGGTTGACTCATATGTTTTAATTTCACTTCCATTCTTCTTTTGGTTTTCTGTTTTGTATCTATAGGTTTATGACCAGCAATATGTAATAATGTAAAATAAGCCGCGAAAACTCCGCGTAACATCCCGTACTGCGTGTGATGCAGCTAAGAACTGCACAGAAAAGACATTCATAATGTAAAATAAGCCGCGAAAACTCCGCGTAACACCCCGTACTGCGTGTGATGCAGCTAAGAACTGCACAGAAAAAGGCATTCACTATCCTTGATCTCATTCTTTGAACTCTTTACCTTTCATAAACTCCAACCACAATCAACGCCGTATATCTTTTTTAAAGATATTTCTTGTTTGATATCATTGGAAGATATGTCCTGACCAAGTTACCTGTATATTTAGCAATAAATATGGCCTCGATAGTGTGTCTAGCAGGTAGCCTTTTATTTTAGATGACCAAGTTAATTAGCTTTTGATCCCACATGAAACTCTTTCGAACTTGGCTGAGATATCTTTGGGACAAAATGTTCTGAGCAAGTTTCATGAAGACTGGGAAATAAATGTGGCATCTAGAGTGTTCACAAGGCAAATATTGACAACAGACCATGCACAATGAAAGAGGGACAAAAGTCAGTCACAAAAGCCCACCTGAGCACAACAGCATGAGCATGTTATGCTCAGGTTGGCTAAAAATGTTTGTAATAAAGCTGTCAGCACCATGATGTGACCATTCAAAAAGGCATCTATCGATACTACTGTACCAGAACTGATGATAGAGCATTACTAAATTAGACATAAGGGTCATATCATAACAAATATTTCTATTCAACGTGTTGAGCAAGTTATTGCTGTTTTGGCAATTGGGCACTTGCCTTGCCAAATAAAGGACCAACTAAGTATGTATAATGAGAATTCAATACTGCTCCAGCAGCTGGAGTTTCACTTCTTTAATTATAGCAAAAGGATAGAGGGTGTGTTAAATATAAGATAGTTTACAGTTTGGGATGAATTGGAATTTAAATAGGTGTGAAGAAATAAATCATGTGTGCCATCATTTTAATGTGTATTTGCTTTACAGATAATTGTTAATTGACTGAATTGAAATTAGGGCTAAATAAATTTCTCACAGCTATTTAAACAAAGCTTACTTGGAGCATTCAGTCCCACTCAGGGCTGACCCCTAAGAAATTTTTTTCTTGACCATTGGGCCTAGTCACATGTGTTCTTTACAAGCGGGGTGTGAGCATTTACTTATTATCCTTGTTTCGGTGTTCCTTAATGCGAAGCAAACATACCTTTAACTGGAACTATATTCTGAGCCTAAACTATTTATCTGAATCTCCGTATAGCAATTTTATGCATTCTTCTGTTAGTTTTATTTCACATGAACTGTAATAAAATATAGAATTCTCATAAACAATGGAAGTTAAACTGCAAATATTTGTAACAATTAAGCATACTTATTTTCACAATAACAGAAACGTAAGGAAAAGAATGAGAATAAATAATAGGCGGAGCAAAAATTAGTTAATAGAATTCTTCAGAACAGAACTGACAAAGGATGATGGATGTCGGACTAACCAATGAAGTTCGCTCGCTTTCACTGTAATGCCCAATTCCAGCAAACAAGATTATTAATTCGTTTCTGGGCGAAGGAAATTTCAGAACAGAATGACAGCCAATGTTCATTAAATTAATAGCAATAGCCTGACCAAAATAACAAAACTCAGTGTTGCTCAGAATGGTTTACATACTGTTAAAACGCATCTGTGAAAAACATGGGGAAAAAGCATTACAACAAAGTAATCAATACACCAATTTGCAAGATCAGAGGACAAAGCCTCCAAAAGATATAAAGAAGAAGAATTTCCCGTAACAATCCCTTGCAACCTTTGACCTGTTTACCTCAGAATCAAAGGCTATTAGTGATCAATAAGATGCCTTCCTTTTACATACATTTAAAATAATTGAACAATACTATCGGTCAATACCAGATTGTGGTTTCAGGCGTAAGTCCTAGACTGGCTGCTCATTTTCATACCCAGTGATAAAACCACACTTTCACTGCTTCAAAGAATTAAAGAGCAAAACCATTTACAGCTATTATATCATTATCTCTCTACAATGATTAAAGCACCATCCATCTACCTAAGAAATGATCAGAGGGTCATTTATTTACCCACCTCCATCATCATATCAATATTAATGACGAAGAAAACCAACAACTTGCTTTCATTAATAGTTCTCAAACCACTTTCTCCCAGAATAGCTTGTAGGTATTTCTCTAAGATCCACATCTACCTTTTTCACAGAGAGGGCTAAGATTAGCACACAGTTTGTTGACAACACAGGTGAAATTCTTTACCACAAATAAGATCTTTGTGTGTTTTTCATGTGTATTACATAGTTGTGTTAGGCACTGAGTGTGCTTCTTGCTGTGAATCCTGGCTCCTGTTGAACCTCATGGTTTACATGAACCTGTTACTGATTAAAAAACAATATAACATACAAAATGTCCCCTCACCCAAGCGTTTGTGACGGATGAGGGTCATTATTGGTAGTAAAGCCGGAGGCTGAGCATGTATCAAAAGCATGTCTGTCAGACGCTGCGCATACGGCCCGCAATTATATAGATCCGGAAAATACACCAAGCACTACGCTCCAAAAAGTACACATCGAAGAACCCGGATAATCATTGTTTAAAAGTTATTTGTTGTCAGTAAATGTCAACCTGGGAGGGTGAAAAAGAAGAATAACACTTCCATATGACCCTAATTCAACAACAGGGGTGGGTTGATACATGCTCAGCCTCCGGCTTTACTTCCAATAATGACCCTCATCCGTCACAAACGCTTGTATGAGGGGACATTCTTTTTCGTAAAGCCTTTGGCTTTACATGTATCAATAGCATCTTTAAAGACTGACAACAAATCTAGCAGGACACAGAATATAAAACCAATTCTTAAATTCCTTTCCCGTTTAGATTGTATAATTTCAACATGTTGACAAAATAATACACAATAGGTATACAATATAATAATAGGCATTCCATACCACAACCATATACGACAGAACACAAACGTAATAGAAAAATATTAGTGACTGTTCATACAAATACCTGAAACATAAACAAATGAAAACAATACGGTTAAATAAACCTTCACTTTGTATATGTATACATGTATATTCTAACATAACATATGAAAAAACACTAAGTTTAATAATACAATTAAACATGTGAAAAAACTGCCTGAACAAATGGTTCATCAGACCATTTAAAAATATCTCTATAATAAAACTTGTAGAAATTGGAATCAGTATTCCACCCTGCCGTTTGAAGGATATTATTATTCTAACAATTTCCTTGAACTGCAGCAGAAACTGCTGCTGATCTGAATGAATGTGGCATAAAATAACTAAAAAATCCTTCAACAATCGTGCAATAGTACTTGTAGAGACTTCTTTATAAGAAACATAAGACACAAACAACTGAGATGAAAGTTTGAGATGCTTAGTTCTTTTCATATAATGAATTAACGTATGAAACACACATAAACTTTCTTCCTGAAAGTGCTGCAATTTTAAATAAAAACTTTGTTTTTTACCCACTGGCGTAGTTTTCAACGATTTAAAAAAAAATAAAACTACGCTTCACAAGTAGTATAATCAATTTTAACACAATCAATATTCAAGGACACAATAGTTTGTGCACGAGGGGCAGCAGCCACTGCCACCAAACCAACTAACTTTAGGTAAAATAAATAAGCTATTACCTGCGTGTCAGAGGTTCTAAATGGGATTTTTACCTCGTTCTTGATTCCAAATATACCACTTAGGCCATGACAAACTATACTGTTTTTCTGTTCCTGATTTCCATGAGTTAAGGATAACTGAGACTGCTCCTGAAGGAACTCCTTGCGCAAGCAAATGTCGGTTGATAGCTGCACTGCGACCAAGTCCATACTTTTGGAAAGTGGATGTGATGATCTATCCTCAGGGTCTGTCAACACATCCTTGTGACAAGGTAATCCAACAGGAATGGATATCAACAAATCAATAACATTTGGGAACCAAAATTGAGATCTCCATAATGAAATGATCAATATAGCTCGTTTAACATTATCTTGTACTAGTTTGTTCAGTACCTTACCAATTATTGCAAATGGCGGAAACACGTATGGTTCAAAATCTGACCATAAAAATGAAAAAGCATCATTGCAATAAGTTTGAGGTTCAGGAACCCAATAAATTAACTTATTACATTTACAATTAAGGCTTGATGCGAAGAGATCAATATCAGGTTTTAAATACTCTGAACAAATTCTTTCAAAAATTTCTTGTTTTAACATCCATTCTGATGATTTATTAAAATATCGAGAATAAAAATCAGCCACATTATTCTCTGATCCTTTCACATAGGCAGCTGAAAGATAATAATTATTTTTTAAACACCACTGCCAAATTTCGGCTGCTAAACCATCCATTGCTTGAAAAGTCATTCCTCCCATATCATTAATATAGGTCACTGCAGATACATTATCAGAAAAAACTCTAATATGACAATCATTGGTTTTATCATATAATGACTGTAACCTAACAAATATCGCTTTAAGCTCCAAAAAATAATTCTATATAAGTATTATCTTAGGAATCGTTTTTCGTCCATTCAGCATTAACAAACCTTCCAGACTCGTTGTCAACACAACTCCAACCTAATAATGATGCATCAGTTTGACACATGAAACTGACTTTCTTAGGTCTAATCCTTTTAACATTTTTACAATTTATATTCTCACTCCACCAATGCATTTCTTGAATTACTCTCCCATTTAACATTATTTCATTATCAAAACTGTGTTTATTTCCCAGTCCTTCTAATTTTAAACGTTCGAGTTGTCTATAATGCAAAGGAGCCTCTAGAACTGCATAACAAGCATTAACTAAAAGACCTATAAACGATGCCAGGTTTCTAACTAGAACTCTTCTACTAGACAAAAGTCTTCGAGCTTTAAGAATAATGTTCTCTATATTCTCCTCTGTAAGGAATATCATAAACTGAAAGGAATCAATTAGTATTATAAAACCAAAGAACAAATCCTTTGTGTTGGCACTAGAACAGACTTAGTGGAATTTACCACATAACCAAGAGACTGTAATGTGGAGCAAATTGTTTCAGCATTTTGTAAACATATATCTCTGCCTATACTCATATTAAAAGAATCATCAATATAGTAAGCACATCTAATACTTTGGGACCTAAACCATGCATAAACTGGTTTTAACAACTTAGTAAATTCTCTGATTGCTGCACTATACCCAAACGGCAGGCAAACAAATGCATATATAACATATTTCCATGTAAATTTCAAATATTTTTGATAATTTGGATGAATAGGAACCGAAAAATAAGCATCTTGTAAATCAACAGAACAAAAGAAATCATTTTCTTGAATTGATTCAAGCACAATCTTAAAATGCTCTTGTTTAAAATGTTCATAATGAACACAATTATTTAACCTTTTGAGGTTTATAATTGGTCTAAATTTTCCATTAGGATTTTTGACCACAAATATATTTGAAATAAACTGGTCTGGCTCCCACGGAGAATAGACAATAGCACCTTTTTTCAATAAATCATCCACCTCTTGATCAATAATCTTCATTTCTGATTTATTAAATGAGATTTCATTTGGAATAACTGTTTGAAAAGGTTTTGACTCAAATTTCAGGACATAGCCTTTTATATTATTCAAATTCCACTGATCACTGGTAAAAAATTCCCAGGACTTATAACAGTGTATGAGTCTACCTACCGCTCCTAATTGCCCTCGTTTGGGGCTGATACAGTTGCTGAGGGTTTAAAACCTCTACCGCCTCTAGGTCCTCCTCTCATGGGTCCTCTAAATCTTCGAGGATTGAAGGCAGGTGCCTGTCCATATGGCATGTATCTCACATTGCCACGACCTCTATAAAAGTTACGTGGAAACCTTCCACGGAATCCTCCCCTCGGAAAGACATTGTGCTGAAAACTTTGCTGTGGTCTCATCTTTCCAAGATTAAGACTTGTTTCACAATTTTTCACTTCCTTGGAAATGTCATCCCCAAACAGTTGGATTGTCATAGGCATGTTTATGCTATACAAATGTTTGTATTTCTAATCTAGATTAGGTTTAAGCATATATCTCCTACGGATACTCAAATTGAACTGGGCTTGACCCAATAAGGTCAGAGCGTCAGAGATTAACTCTTTAGCCTTTTCATTTGTCATCAATGACTGCTTAAGCACTTGGACCAATTTCAGAATTGGGACAATGCCCGATGAAAGTAGAGGTTGTATGTCTTGGAAAGAAAGATCATATGTACGAGTTCTTTTATCTAAAATTTTCTATATCTCATTGTTGAAAGTTGGAGGATTTAATTTCTCACAGTTATCAATAACATGCTATTTCTCTGAAGTTTATTTAATGTCACACTGTGACGTACAAGCCACACTAATTAAGTCAGCCAAAGATTGTGTAATAGCTGGGCCTTTAACTTTTGTTTTAATCTTGGGCAATTTCCAGTCTGATCGATCTTCAACCTGATCAGAATCGTCAAAAAGACTATTTTTCAACTTATTTGTCATGTTGCTACTAGAGTCTTGGGCATATTTTTTTGCACAAATAGAATCGTATGACTCTGAATCGGAAAATTCATTTTCATTTTCAACATCAATTCTCAAATTTGGGGCATTCTCAAGGTCAAACCCCTCAAAGTTATCATGCTCTCCCTCTGCTGGCATATCAAAAATACCCAGCTTTTTTCTGAGTGCATCAATATCATTGGCATACAAACTATTTAAATCAAATAGGCCTACACTTGCTGACTTATGGGTTGTTTTCTTTGTGGCTTTTTGCTTACCCTTTGTTTGTTTTGTGTCATTTTTCGAAGTATTGTTAACATCAGTTCGTGTCGAATTTTTATGCAATCGCTTAACAACCGATTTAAGCTTTCGTTGTTGACGCTTTTTTGGTTCGGTGCTATCGGCCTCGAACCCCTAAAACTCACCTTCGCTTTCCTAAGATGAGAACAGAACGTTCTCGGACTGGCTCATTTTAATTTAACCAGAATTACAATTAACAAATAAATAACAGCAAAGAACTGTTAAAATGGGAACTTTTGTAATAATAAACGCAACAAATACCTGGCCTACGTCCTAGGTTGAGTCAATATAATTTAAAAAATATCGGTCCATGCGAAACTCACTGATAAAATCGTGCTCTCGCTTCAAGCGCCGGAAAGACAATGATTATCCGGGTTCTTCGATGTGTACTGTGCGGATCGTAGTGCATGGTGTATTTTCCGGATCTTTATAATTGCGGGCCGTATGCGCAGCGTCTGACAGACATGCTATTGATACATGTAAAGCCAACGGCTTTACGAAAAATAATGAAAATTGTTGTCTTAAAAACTTAAAAAAATATATATAATAATCAAAATCAGGTTCAAAGTTCATTTATGATAATCTGAGTTATATATATATATATATATATATATATATATATATATATATATATATATATATATATATATATATATATATGCATGACAGTGCAGACGTGTTCTCTATCAAACAATCATTTCGAGCCCTTGAATAAAATATTATAGAATTTACTTAGGTATTTATAAACACTGAGATGCCTTTAAATGATGTTCCCTTTGATAATAGTTGAACATTTTTTACCCAGTTGGTTCCCTAATAGAATTATGTAATAATTATTATCCATTCAATAATGGTTTTACTACTACTTCCAATTTTTATCCACTGAACAAAATTGAATAAATGTTTTGTGATAATGGAAATATTGAAGATTGTAGTTTATGGAATCAATGTAACATTTCTCGCTCTAAACCAAATAGATATTAATTTACACCTTACAGACAAAATGTGTGTCTATCACAAGCAAATTAGTTAAATTTATATTCCCGCCAAAAATACATTTTGTGACAGACGGACTGAGGGACGCTAATTCAATAATCCTTCTGCCTTTTGCAGGTGATAATAAATTATGATCTTCAGCTCAAACAAGTGTACATTAACAGGAAAACCGATTTTAATATTTTCATATATTAAGTTGCAACTTTGAGCAATCTTAAGTACTTTAAAAAAATCAACACTCTTACAAAATGATGCTTTACTTAATTGACAATAATATCACAAAGAAGGTCACCATTTGCGTCATAGCTCACTCAACCTTTCCATTTAAGCTTCCTTAAAATTGACTATATTGGCCTATACTAGCTTGCAACCACTTAAGATAAACTACACTCCCCCGCCACAAAATTGAAACCTTGCCAAAAGAAATGAAAACCAATATGCATGTCTATAATAAAGCTATTAGTTTAAATGTAGAGGCTTTCAAAACCACAATGTTGTTATGCTCCGAACGCATAACTCTTATGGTGGGTATTGGGAAATGCTTAAAAACAAACTATTTCAGAACAACATGTTACACTTAAAGATCCTTCATGTTCCATAATCATTGTACAAGTAATCAAATAATGAACAGCATACAAGTGGGATAAAGTGCACACAACTACAACATAAAATGTTCCTTTTTCATCACTATTTTCCCCAAATAAACTGTCAACATGGAAACAGCCAGACTGTAATTGCAAAATTGCAAAATGCACTGTTGATTCTGGTCATATTACAATTGCTGAACACGTGTCAAAAACAATCCATAATCATACAAATCACTATGTCCTAATACCCCGACACATTACTCCTTCAAAACTTATATGTATAAGCATCAAACAATTAATACGGTAAAACAGCTGGGTGATGCAAAAATGGGTCTCGTACTATAAGAGGCCAGTGTAGCTCCAGACCAGCCTTGCATTGAACAGAATCTGTCTACTAATGTGACCTTAAACCCTTTCAGCGCTTGAACCGTATTTTGAAGGCCTTTGCAAACAATTTGGATCCAGATGAGACGCCACAAAACGTGGCGTCTCATCAGGATCCAAACTGTTTGCTATTCTGAAAGAAAATGCTAATTTAAGAAATTCAGCAGACAATATATTTTAGCAGATGACACATTTTCCAGCAAAAAAAGGGTTAAACCTTGTGTGACTTTATAGCTGACAGGGTAGCTCCTGATCAGACTGCACAAGGGCTTATGCTTGTCTGTAGCTAGGCTGGCTGCATATGGCATCACCCCATTTTTGCATGAACTTGCTAATAAAGTGTCCAGAGTTGATAGTGAATGGTTGCATCTTAATTATCAACTCCTTTGAGTGCTACAATAGTCCAGAGCTGATAGTGAATGGTTGCATCTTTATTATCAACTCCTTTGAGTGCTACAATAGTTTCAAACTCCACCCTCTAAATAGGTTTTGTTTAAAGAAAAAAGAAATTACACAGGAAAAAAACAGGAAATAAATGCCAACAGAGATAAGGATTATCAGACTACCATCAATCTAACAGGTAAAATCATAAGAAAATTCAAGCAATTTCACAGTTCATACCAGTGTTCAAATTTAAAATATCTTATTTTTTGAAGCAGACATGTTATATCCAAATTTAAATACATTTGCCATTTCATCATATAAACATCACTTAAGCTTCTCGAATAAATTATATCAGTAACTCATTCAACCCCTTGTAAATTATTCATGTTTTTAGTTATGAAACAACGGATTATACTATTTACTTGCCAGTTAATCATGACTATTTGCCATCCACCAACCACTAACAACTGAAGGTCAGAGGTTACAGTTTATCAATAAGCCGTTTACAGCCCATATGAGCGAGCCAATATTATGATCTATAATTCATTATGTTAGAGTTCTGGTTTTGTAAAATTAAAAACCATGTGCTGTAACCAGAAATTCACATATGGATAAAGTAATCTTCTTAAAGCACAAAAAGAATCATTCAAAATTAATCAAACAGAACAAAATTAATGAAACAGAAAACAAGCAAATAAGGAATTCCTGCAATTAAGCAAGCTCCAAAAAGAATAAATAAATAACATATTAATACTTATTTTTAGTTAACTCTAAATAATTTAAAACAGATAGAAGCTTCAATGGTAGGCAATGGGTTATATTTACCCTTTCCCACTCAGAAGCAAAGTGAAAATGGCTATGTGCAAACATCAATAAACCAGAACAGTCCGCAAGTAACTCGCAGTCTGTTCAGGTTTTATGCTGTTTGCTGCTCATCAGTATCTAAGGGTCGGAAATTGAGCCTTTAAAACTTGAACATAGCGAGAAAGGACTTTAATTGAATTAAACTTTCTAAGGGACTCAAATGCGTGAAAATACATATCTGAGTGGTAAACGGATAAGTAATAGATTGAACGCCATGATTAATTTCAGCAATATATATTCAAGGAGAGGGTGTTAAGGCCTTCAAATGTTGGACAATTAGTAACAATTGCTCTGATTTAAAGCCATTGAAAAAACAAGAAATGTGCCCCTAGGGCATGGCTGCCCCCAACATTCCACTTTGGCCCAAAACTCTGCTTGAGTTACAAACAAGTTGCTTAAAGCCAATTTTGACTTTTGACCCCTAAGTGTGAACTTGACCTTTGAGTTCATGAGGCTGGTGATACTTGCAATACTAAGTGTCTCATTTTGTCATTTATGATTTGATAATTTTAAACTGCATTAAGAAGTCTGTTATCCTCTTAGCATTACAATTTAACCTCAGAGATAGGAGACTCTACAAACCAAATAAGGTTTCCTCATGGTGGCCATACATGTAGGCGCTAAATAATGCTTAAAATAGCATGATGAATGAGAAAGTTACAGACCCGAAACAGGCTGTTTTATGGCCCCATTTGACATTTAAACTCTACATGAGACCTTGACCTTTGAGGTTGGGAGGTAAGTGTTATATGTGCTTCAGTCATTTAATGATCATATGGATTACATTGGGCAAATTCATTTTGAAATCTAATGCTACATGTTAAAGCCAAAGATACGACAAAGTCAGGAGTTTTCAAGCTGTTATATGGCCAAAATTAACCCCTTAATCCTTTGCATGCTGGGAAATAAGTGGTCTGCTGAATTTTTACAATTATCATTTTCTTTCTTTTTTTCAAAGAATACTATTATAATAGCAAACAGTTTGGATCCTGATAAGACGCCACGTTTTGTGGTGTCTCATCTGGATCCAAACTGTCTGCAAAGGCCTTCAAAGTTCGGTTCCAGCACTGAAAGAGTTCAGTGTCATCTAGACTACAAGAAGACGTGAGTTACAAACCTCACATCGTCTTATGATGGTGGATGTTGGTTGCAAGTTATTTAAAAAATCCTTCAATATAATAAAGCAAAAAGACGACCAGTGCAACTTCTATATAAAGTGGAAAATTGAGTCGCATACAATTCAAGACATAACACATTGCTTTAAAACAGTATTTTTCATGCCAAATGTCTACAAAAAATGTGAGAACTTTTGTTTCAATCTTTACAAAATCCCGTTAAACAGTAACAGAATGACCACACACTGTCTTTGCAAATCATCTCTCCATGTGAAAAACATTTCTGACACTTTCCATAAGAACTGCTGAGAACAAAATGCATTATGAAGCTCATGCTTTAATCCCTGTATACCCTGTTTCATTCTTGTTCTGCACCTGATTACAGTCTAGATATATCTGGCAAATATGTTTCTATAAATCCGAGCATGCATAAATAAAAACTGTCATGGTAAATTGCGATAATCCAAATACATATAAGTAAAGGAAACAGAGTATCTCCAATAAATGATCCATACTTCCCTACAAGAAGTGTCAAAATCATTGAATTGCTAATATTTCTGTGAGAACATATAATATAAACTTCAGTAACAGTACATGGTGTTAATACTTAGGTCTGTGAATAGAGAAGATGCACCAATTCCACTCAAAATTTTGAGGAGTATTTCTTTCTTGTGAAATTCATGTATGATGGTTAAACATAAACAGAAACATAAAAAATAGCTTTTAAAATCTAACATAACACTGACAGGTTCTTAACAGTTTATATAAATGTTTTTTCAGCAGTCTGGTTAGAAACATGTGCTGCATATTTTTTTATGTAAAGTAAATTATCAGCAGCAGAAAACTTTCCCTTGGTGAACTCCCATTAAGAAAAATACTCTTAGTTTTTAGGAGACCCTAAGTGAAAAGCATGGCCTTACACCATAGATAATTCGTAAACAGTTTGCACTGACTGAGTTTTCCAGATGTTCCACCAGGTCTAAGAAAAATTCTTAAATATTTCTTCATGCACAATCAATCAAACGCTTCATAACTTATTAAAAAATAATAATCCTGGTACAATAGCCTACAAATAAGTATATCTTGAACAGAAACATAAAGCATGAGAAAAAAATTAACATGGTAACTCCAACACAAATTGTGCATATTCGAGTTAGTCATTATCAATTATTAAAAGTGTGCTCTTACAAAAACCCTGTAATTGTGCAAACAAATATTCATCAAAATTTCATTTCCTCTGCGTACTTTTAACAATCTGTTTGTACTCATTCTGAGCCTTTAAGTTGACTGCTTATTAACCCTTTGCATGCTGGGAAATAAGTGGTCTGCTAAGTAAAATGTCGTCTGCTAAATTTCTAAAATTAGCATTTTCTTCGATTTTTTTTTTCAAAGAACACTATCAGAACAGCAAACAATTTGGATCCTGATGAGATGCCACGTTTTGTGGCGTTCCATCTGGATCCAAACTGTTTGCAAAGGCCTTCAAAATTCGGTTCCAGCACTGAAAGAGTTAAAGCTTGATATTATATAAGTACAAGCATTTAAATAAAAAACATTTTTGAAAGATATATTAACATATCAAATGCAACCATTATGTTAAAATTAAAGAGCTTTTAAAAAATGAAGAATTTCTTGAATTAACTTGACATCTAAATATTTGAGTATTTCAACAGATTTTGCAAAACGGTTTCAGACAGTGCCCTGGAAAATTTTTGACATCAATTTACACACATTTTATTAGACAAGATGCAGAAGGTGTTAAAACAATGAACTAAATTTCATTTCCTATCCCCAGTTGATATTATAGTTTTAGAAGGAATACCTGATTTAAAGAACTTCTGTGCTTTTTATTTCGAGAAATAAAAAGATCTTGAGAAGTATTAGAATGTTTTGTCGAAACAATTAACTAGTAACCTCCCGTTCACACATAGACGCCGCTGCTACTACGATCAAAGCGTGGCCGAAAACGTGGCCAATCGTGGCCAATCGTGACAAATCGCAGGAGAAACGTAAGCGCAGTATGATCGCGGTAGAATCTTCATGATCGCAGTATGATCGCGGTAGAATCTTCATGATCGCGGTAGAATCTTCATGATCGCAGAGCTCTACGCTCTCGCCACGCTTATTTTGAACATGCTCAAAACAAGCGTAGCGGGATCGTAGCCAACAAGAAATAAGAAGAAAAAAAGTCGAAATGAAGACCATAATTTGCCAAATTGCTCAATTTAGACTCTGATTCACCAGGCCTCGATCCGCCCGATCCAAATCTTTTTCAGATCGTGGCTTGATCAAGATGATCGTCGTAAAGTCGCAGCTCTGTGAGAACGGGCGGTAAACTAGGATCTGATAAACAGGGCCCACCTCCTATAGTGATTTCTCAACCTGACATCCCATCTTATCCCTTTACCCCTTAGATACATATTTTCACATTTGAAACCCGCTTAAAAATCAAATTTAATTAAAGACCTTTCCTACTGGCTTCAAGTTATGAAGGCAAATTCATTTCCGATTTTTAGTGCTGTTGAGCAGCAAACAGCATACAACAGACTGCAAGTTACTCGCAGGCTGTTCTGGTTTTATGCTGTTTGCATGTAGTCATTTTCACTTTGCTTCTGAGAGGGAAAGGGATAAACAGTTACCAATGCAAATTCAAAATAATATCTACAAAATAAGAAATCCACAAATTAAAGTGTTTTTGAATACCCATGAAAATTCATGCCAATGACTTATAATCATATTGCAGTATTAAGATTTCTAAATGGAATTTAGTTTAAACATATTTATTTCTTTTGGCAAACACAGTGTACATCAAGTAATTTACAAAACAATCAGTATAAGAAAAGGATTGAAACGAAAGAAATAAATCTTATATAGTTTCTCTCCTTGCAGTAATAGTTACGCAATATATGGGTGTATTAAAAGACTAGTTAGAAGTGGATATGCCAGAAATAAGAGCTATACGCGATAAATCTGAAAAATAAAAAGTGTTGAAAGAGAAATATGGGGATGAAGGACTGTTTATGCAAGAGATCGTACATGAGGTTGCAGCAATTTGTGACCGGGTCAGTATCAAATTGTTATGAAAAGCGCCTGGATTCTTTAATATATTGTTGTACACATTTAAATATTTTGGAGTTTTCCTTTTCGTCGAGGTGCGAACATCCAAAGAGTAGTGTATCGAGTTCCACATCACTAGTTATACCGGTTATGATGTTAATAAGTTCAGTGCGAATGTGGTTATATTTCGGACATAAGAAAAAAAAGTGGTTAGTAGTTTCAATAGCACCACAAGAGCAAAGAGGCGACGAGATAATGTTTTTCGCAAAAAGGTGATCATTTAGCGCACTTGATTTGGTTCTTAACCGCGTGTGAGTTAGTTGGAGATAGCGTTTACCTACATAATAATACGCCGGAGTTTTAACTAAGGTTCTGTTTAACTTGGATTTAAAGATGTTTAGCGATTCACTATTTTTAACCTCGTCTGGTAATGTGTTCCACTTTCGTATTACTGCGGGAACGAATGAATTATAATAAAGGGTAGATCTACATTCGGTAGTGCGTAAATCATTTGCATTTCGAAGATTATACCTCGCAATAGATCCTACCTGTTGGGGTACCAGATCGGATAAGTATTGAGGACTTAGAGAGTTTTGCATTTTGTAAAATAATATGAGTTTATGTTTATCGCGTCGATCTTGCAGCGGTTCCCAGTTAATTTCGTGTTGCAAATCATTTAGAGACACTAATTTGGTTGCTCCACAGGCAATTCGCGCTGCTTCGTTTTGAATTTTATCCAGTTCATATTTTTCTTCTTGTGTGCAATTATCCCAGATAACATCTGAATATTCGATAAGTGGGCGAATAAAGGACGTATAAATGATTTCTAAAGATTTTCGGTCAAGCTTAAATTTTAGTGTGCGCATAATATTAACTCTACCCCATGCTTTATCAGTTATATATTTAAGATGTATGTGCCATTTACAATCCTTCGACAGGAAGACTCCTAGATGCTTGTGGGAACTAACACCAGGTATTTGTGTAGCGAGCATTGTGAAATTGTATTGATTAATTTGTTGCTTTCTGGAGAATGTAAGTGATTCTGATTTAGATGGATTAAATAGAACATGCCATTTTAAAGCCCAGTTAGAAATTTTATTGATATCATTTTGTAATATTGCATTTGAATGGTTGGGCTCGTCTATAATAATGTACAGGGATGTGTCGTCAGCGAATAGACGGATGCTACTTTGGATATCATTTACAATATCGTTTATGAAGATTAAAAATAGGAGGGGCCCAAGTATAGAGCCCTGGGGAACCCCGGCCTCTAGTAAAGCCCAATTAGAGACGGCGCCTGGAATGACTACTCGTTGGCGTCTACCATTAAGATAATTTTGAATCCAAGATAGCAGCTTACCGCGGATGCCATAGGCATTGAGTTTAAGTAATAGACCCTGGTGCCATACTTTGTCAAAGGCTTTGCTTATGTCAAAGAAGACAGCTTTGACCTCTAATCCATTGTCAAGGGCTTTGCAAAACGTATCATATATATAAGTGAGTTGGTTGGTGGTTGAGTCCCCCGGCAGAAAACCGGACTGGAATGGGGTAAGAATTTTGTTACTTACAAGATGATTGTACACATGTTTAAATATTATTTTTTCAAAGACTTTTTCCATCGTGTTAAGTAGAGAAAATGGAATTTATATTGCAAAAATCACAAATCAATACGTGTGATAACCAATTAAATTAACTTGTGAGTGCCTGTTTAACAGCCATATTTGCTCAGCACTTATTTCTATTCTCTAGATAAAATTGACACAAAACTTTCAGTACTATTGTACTTGACCATAAAAGCAAACAAGCAAAAGAATTTATTGTACTTAATTAAATTTGCTCCTGCGTATTAAATTCTAGTGTAAATTGCTTTATAATGACTATGTTTATACTGATTTCTGGAAAGTGAAAAGCCAAAAGTGGATTTAAGGTGCCTTGTTAGTAGATGTGTAGCTCAGAACTTAAGGCATGCTGGATGACACATATCCAAATCCACGTTGATCCATTTAATGAACATTGACAGGATCCTAAAATAACTTGTATAGTATTTTATTTAACTCGTACCACACCATTTTAGTCCATCAGTGCTATATATAGTATTTTATTCAACTCGTACCACACCATTTTAGTCCATTAGTGCTATGTATAGTATTTTATTTAACTCAGGCCACGCCATTAAGTCCATTAGTGTCATGTATAGTGTTTTTTTTTAATCAGGCCACACTAATATGCCCATAGTGCTATGTAAAGTATAACCTATTTAGATGAGACCACACTACTATGTAAATTAGTGCTATATGTATGCAATGTTTTTTTTATTTTAATAGGGTAATATAATGAGGCACACTTCCTGCTTTTTCATATGCGCTACTATAACTTACTTCGTATATTAAGTTACATTTTAAGGTGTGCACAAGTAATTTTGGTCCGTTCAAGTGAAATTTTCGGGTACTAGTCCAACAGACCAAGTGGATTAGACATGAAATTAGCCTTGCCAATGCAATAAGTTGTTTTTTAATCAGATGTTTAAAGTGATATAATGGACATCTAACAATTTATAGGTGTCTATCGCAACCGTTGTTTATTGTTGGTGTTTTCACTTCATATACACTTATATTTGTTAATGCAGCATCAACATACTAAAACAATATCTCGGAAACAGAAAAATAACGCATTTAAATATCAACCGTACTTTCGTTTGACAACTGGTTATGCATGTACGATGTTAACCTAAATTTAATTTTAGTCCAGATTCGTTCATACGACACAAAGACACAATTTTGTTTCACGGATCATTTCGGCTTAGAGGACTGGGTGAGTCACGTAAGATATCGAATATAAAATATATTTTTATAAACAACTGGAAGCAAGATTAGTTGCAGATAATTGGTCAGTAAACACATTTTAACTATTTCTTTTGACCTGTTAATTCTTTTCAGCTCAATTCAACAGTGCAAATGCCCATAATATCACTTTAATAGTAAAACTCCAGATTAACTTTTAATTTAATTAAATGTTTAGACATTTACTTGTTTTTAATATTGAATAAAATGCTCAAAGTTTGACATAAATTGGATCAAAATAAAATTGTCAGAATAACATATGAGTTATATTCAATTTTACAATGCATTTTTTCATGAAAGTTTAAAATTTAAACACAATTCCTTTTACCAAAATTTGAAACAAACCAAAAAATTTCTTGAACATATAGGTCGCATACATGTATATAGATGTGTCCTTAAAGACAGACAGAAATCAATTGCTCATAACCTATCAACATAAATATCAGTAAGTACAATCTTGGGAGACACTAGCAATTCAAACACAATTTTACAGACTCCCCAATCAATCAGACAACTATAAAAGCTGTCCATAAAAGCTGTTTGATATATTTCTTGGAAGATTCTAGGCAATATGTTTCCTGTCTGAGCAACAATAGAACATAAAAGATGCTGAATGTATGGATTTTTTAGACGGTTGTTGAATTATCTCTTGCTTCAAAAATTAAGTTGGCATTTTTTCACATTCAACAAAGTACGAACAAGTATCCCTTATGGCAATACTAGGAATTTTTCAAGCAAAATTCCTTGAATTATCTGGCTTTCATAACTTACATTTTTAATGGTCGGGCATTTTGACAATTATTTTTAAGAAGTTTATGAAGACAGATAAACTGTTTACAAATTCACCGACACAGACAGCTACCTGAAGCAATAGAATAACCAGTAAAATGTAAACTAAAAGACATTTTGAGAGGCTATAATTAAAGGGATCTATTCACGGTTTGGTAAATTGACAAAATTGAAAAAAGTTGTTTCAGATTCGCAAATTTTCGTTTTAGTTATGATATTTGTGAGGAAACAGTATTACTGAACATTTACCATAGTCCAATATAGCCACTATTTGTATGTTTTGACGATTTGAAAACCTAAAAATTATAAAGCGTTGCAACGCAAAACGATTGAATAATTTGCAGAGTTCTGTTGTTGTCGTTTAAATTTACTAAACTACGAAGATTGCTTATATAAGGTATAAAAATACTTAAATTGTATATACCCGGCGGAAAGCCGAGAGAGCTAATGCGTTTTTACTTCAGACTTACTCATGGACTCCGGGGGTCACTGGTTCGAGCCCGGGTTAGGGCTACTTTTTTTTCCTTTTTTTAATTTTATTCTTGATTTTTGACTGGAGCTTTTAAGATCCAATGTTTACATTTATCAATATAAAGCATTTAATGACAAACTTCAAGATATGCCAAAATCTGTGAAAAGGGCACTTTAAATGACAATAAAAATTCTCTTTAAGTTCTAAGAAGAATCCAAATCTTTTATTAATAGTCATTTTTTATTGAATAGTTTCGAAATCTACCGGTCTGCATTTATTAGCAAAACAAGGCTATAATCAGTATCAGCGGTTCTCCATAGAATATCAGAGTTCTAGAACAATTTAAAACAACCTATCCCAACGTCAAGGAAAATATATTAAAATGTTAAGACAATTACATTTAAACTTATAAGAATATTGGCAAAATCATTAACATCAATTTTTTATGTACACCTTATCACATGACCTATTTTGCAGGCTTCGTTAAGAATTAACAAATTCCCAATCCGTTAGCATTTTTTTCAGCATGTACCCAAGAGCACAAGTATGCAGCCAATATTAACCCTTTGCATGCTGGGAAATTGTCGTCTGCTAAAATGTCATCTGCTGAATTTCTAAAATAAGCAGTTTCTTCGACTTCTTCCAAAGAATACTATCAGAATAGCAAACAGTTTGGATCCTGATGAGACGCCACGTTTTGTGGCGTCTCATTTAGATCCAAACTGTTTGCAAAGGCCTTCAAAATTCGGTTCCAGCACTTAAAGAGTCATACTGTTATTTAATCATGCAAGTTGCACAGTTCAAAACATGCAGAGCTTCATTTCATTTTCGCTTACAATATTGGCATCAAACAAATACAATATAACTAAAAATATGTGCTTATGCAGAACAATAACTTGAAATTAAAAAAACATGTAGCATGGATATGGTATGCGTGGGAAAAGGACAGAATGTTGTACATCCTTACGTCACAATAATCTAAGCATTTCCATACATGTAATTCTCAGTATAATTACCAGCATCTTGATTTAATTGATTTCTGATGTATTGCATATTTTGGTCTACATCTTTGTAAATTATATGCAACGTTACAATAAATGGACCATAACAGTTCTACAAAGATGCACATGTATGTAAGTAGGAGTATACATGTAGTTGAGTTGTGTACAAACTTCACATCACACGGCTGGGCATTGTTTCTAGCTTATAAATGTAGTTCCATTTGTTCCATGTTCCTTGTCTGGTATGGAGACCGCAAACCAATTTTTTACTCAAATATGCTGGGACCTGTCAGTTGGCATTGAACTTGTAGCCTGCCTTGGTGAGAAGCTCTTATAGTCCAAACAATGCCGAAACTGCCAACAAACTCTCTAGAAATTCTCAGTGGTTTGTGATTTAAAAAAACCTCAGGCATAACTTTTAGCCTTGTCATTGGAACAGTACCCATGCATGGGTCCAATTAGCCTTTATATTAGAATTCTACCTCTGTGAAATCCATACATCAATTATAACAGAAGCGCCCAGGTCAGTTATTGCAAATACAAATTTGGTGTCAATATAGGTTGTTATAAATGGCCTTGCCAATACTTCCATCAGATGTAATTGTTATGGGATATGTCTGTTTAATGGACACCAATTATGTTAGCGGACCATCATGCGAGTTGAACATGAAACAGATCCATTCAAATTCAACATGTCTGTACATGCACATCCTTAACAGGTACACTGGGTTATTTCAGATCTATCACTTAGGTTCTGTTTAAGATGTAATCCCCTACAAATTACCATTTTAAACCAAGAAGGTCCCAGGACCCTTCAAAACTGATCATACCTAAGGATATGCTTTTGCCGTTCCTCTGCATAGGCGGATCCAAGGTGGGGCGTACGCGGCGTACGCCCCCCCTTAATCGCTAAAGTCAAGTAAGAAGGCACTTTGATGAAAGTACATAAGGCGTGACATCCTCGAGAAGTGGTTATCAAAGCCTTCAAAATAACTTAAATTGTGGAGCTTCCGGGGAGCTTTGCCCCCCCCCCCTGGACGCCCTAGCAGGGCACTGCCCTGTATCCACCTGGGGCCATAGCGGCCCCCTGGACCCCCAGAAAATATTTTAATATCCCAACCACCTGAAACCGCCCCTGCTCTGTGCTGTTATTATTTTTTGTTTTTGTTTTTCTCGAAAATAACACAAAGGGGCCCGATCCACAAGAGTGGAAAGGAAGTCCTGGGGCTAGAAAATTGAAACAATTTATATATTTATTCTCCTAAATAGGACACATACCAACCTTAGATGATACTTCTTCTGTAACAAATGATAAAACTGCTTAATTTATGTTTTACAAATTATTTCATCACAACAGATGGCAGTGACTTTGATATTCTTACAAATACAAACCACAGGTTGAAACTATCTGAGGACAATATTTTAGGTGAGATCAGACATGATTGTATTAATGCGATTGCACATCAAACAAGCTTATGTTTATCCTGCCACAATCTTCTGTCTCTGGGTACAAAGAACCTACCAGGTATAATTATGAATGAATCGCTCACTAAACACATCCAGGCCCACAATCATAGGGAAACAGCATTTACCCCAAACTGAACAAAAATAGCTGACAGGCAAATATGCTGACTGCATGCATTAACTGATAAGCCATGTCACAAATAGTGTGTTGTACATGTGCTGGACTAATCACTCACACATGGGACCTATTGTACCCGCATGACTATATGTATTAGCATTTCAAAATCAGGGCTTATCTATCCAGGTATCACATTCACTATCACAGCATTTTATATCATGAAACAATAATATGTGTATCTGTTGATAATATTATAGGCTTTCATGCGTTGGATATTTGATTAAGTATATTGATGTAACAGAGCATTTTAATTTTAATATTTACATATAACAGTTGATAATTATCTCCTCTTTTATTTAAAGATGGCAGATGTCCCCATCAGTAATATATACTCATCCAATTCGATTTACAATGTTTTTTTCTTCAATTGGGAATTTTTATATTCCATTTGAGAAAAATATATACTTTTTTCCATAATAGGCATGGGTCCAAATACTGACCCCAAATATGAACAAAAACAAACACTGATTTATATGAAGGCTATAAACTGCAGCTCTGTAATGAATGAATAGTATTATTGATATCAGGAGATACAAGAATCTCCTCATGATCAGCACATCAAGGCTTTTTGTCACATTTTCGTATAATTAATGTGAGCAATCACATTTAAAAGTAAAAAGTCAATCCCCAACAAATAAATCAAACACTTTAACCACAATTGTCTTTTTAAATATAAGCCTTAATAATGAAATTTGTCATTATTTTTTTCAAAATTGAGTAGGATTTCTCTCTACAAACCAGGGTTATAAGTTTAAGGGTTGTAGGAGTTGTTCAAAAAACAATCCTGTACATATTAGTCATAGCGATTAAAGCATGAAACGTACACCATTTACATATAATAATTATTATCGCTTATAACATTTATCAAACGTCAAAAAGGTGACTGAAGTCCAAAAGCAACATGTGGTGAGTCAATGAAATCCTAGACGGCCAATAAACTTGAGCATCAGCTGCCACAGCAAAGGAACGATGCCCTTTCAAGGAAATACATGTTTCCCTTGTCACAATTATACGCCCCATACAAATGTGTATGGAATGCATTCAATATGAAAAAATGCTAAATCCATCCATCAGACCGTGATAAAAATAAAACCAACTACAGCTATACATAAACTTGTTACAGGAGTTGAAGGTTTCCTGTTTGAAATGGATACTGCTAGACAACTTTGGTAAATTACATTAACTCTCAGTGCTGTAACCGAATGTTGAAGGTCTTTGCAAACAGTTTGGATCCAGATGAGACGCCGCAGAACGTGGCATCTAATCAGGATCCAAACTGTTTGCTATTCTAATAGTATTCTTTGAAAAAATGAAGAAAATGCTAATTTTAGAAATTCAGCAAACCATATTTTAGCAGACGACAAATTTCCCAGCATGCAAAGGGTTAAACCCATACTTTGCACTTCAGCTGAGATATGGCCCTGGCCCGAGTTGGAGACAATTTGCAATTAAAAGAAAGAACATAATAAATGTGAACACAATTATTGATATTTAGACATGCCATGCATAACTGAGAAGAGTGAAACCTGAGATACCATTGTTTAACCTTAACTCTCTAATCTTTTGCAATTATCTGGTTAGAACACATGAGTCTTTGAAGTGACTGTCCAATTACACAGTGTCTCAATCTTGATGTAAATGGGTATTAACATAATCATCATGAAACTTTGAATAATATGACCCAATCAATACTTCTGTTACAGCAGATGAACAATTCAAGCACCATTTGACAACATTGACATTAATAATTGAGCACAATAGAACAGAGTTCAATGGTGTGAAAGGAATACTTTAAAAATAAGAGGGCCTGAAAGGCCCAAAGTCGATCACCTGAGATAACAAGATATTATTGGGACAAATCTTCTGACCCGTTTCATGAAGATCGGTAAATAAACGTGGCCTTTAGAGTGTTAACAAGGTTTTACTACAGCCATATAAGGAAAAATGCCCCGCCCTCTGGCAGCCATGTTTTTCAACCAACCAGCATCATTGTTGAACTCGTCCAAGATATTATCGTGATGAATCTTCTGACCAGTCACCAAGTTTCATGAAGATCGGACAGTAAATGTGGCCTCTTGAGTTTTGACAAGATTTTACTATAGCCATAAAAGGAAAAATACCCAGCCCCTTGGAAGCCATGTTTTTCAAGCAAACATAATTATTTTCGAACCCATCCAAGATATCATTAAAACCAATATTCTTACCAAATTTCATGAAGATTGGACAATACATTTGGCCCTGTAGAGTGTTAACAAGGTATAACCATAGCCATAAATAGCCATATAAGGAAAAATGCACCGCCCCTGGTGGCCATGCTTTTAAAGCAACCAAAATCATTTTCGAACTCATACAAGATACCATTGGGACAAATCTTCTAACCAAGTTTCCAGATGATCGCAAAATAAATGTGACCTCTAGAGTATTAACAAGGTTTTACTATAGCCATATAAGGAAAAATGCCCCGCCCCCGTGGTTGCCATGTTTTTCAACCAACCGGCATCATTTTTAAGTTGTCCAAGATATTATTGGGATGAATCTTCTGACAGAGTTTCATGAAGATCGGATTATAAATGTGGCCTCTAGAGTGTTCACAAGATTTCACTATAGCCATATATAGCCATATGAGGAAAAATGCCTCGCCCCTTGGCAGCTATGTTTTTCAAGCAAACGTAACCATTTTCGAACTCATCCAAGATATCAATAAGACAAATCTTCTGGCCATATTTCATGAAGATTGGACAATAAATGTGGCCTCTAGAGTGTTAACAAGGTTTTACTATAGCCATATAAGGAAAAATTCCCCGCCCCCATTTCATTGGGACAAATCTTCTGACCAAGTTTCATGAAGATCGGAAAATAAATGTGGCCTCTGGAGTGTTAACAAAGTTTTACTATAGCCATATAAGGAAAAATGCCCCGCCCCCTGGCGGCCATGTTTTTCAACCAACCGGCATCATTTTCAAACTGGTCCAAGATATTATTAGGTAGAATCTTCTGACCAAGTTTCATGAAGATCAGACCATAAATGTGGCCTCTAGAGTGTTAACAAGATTTTACTATAGCCATATAAGGAAAATGCCCCGCTCCTTGGCAGTCATGTTTTTTAAGCAAACGTCACCATTTTCGAACTCAGCCAAGATATCACTGAAACCAATTATCTGACCAATTTCATGAAGATTGGACAATAAATGTGGCCTCTAGAGAGTTAACAAACAAATGTTGACGCCGCACAACTCGATTTAAGAACCCGAAAATTCTAAAGCGTTGCAACGCGAAACGAATTAATAATTTGGAATGTTCTGTTGGTGTCGTTATATTTTGTTAAACTACGAGGATTTGTTAAATGAAATTTAAAATACATCTGGGCGAGTGGTCTAAGTGGTAGACTTTTTACTCCAGGACTCCAGGGATCGGTGGTTCGAGTCCTGCAGAGGGTTACCTTTTTAGCTCACCCGAGCACAACGTGCTCATAGTGAGCTTTTGTGATCGCATTTTGTCCGTCGTCCGTCCGTCGTCAACATTTTGCCTTGTGAACACTCTAGAAAAAACATTTATCGTCCGATCGTCATGAAACTTGGTCAGATCATTTGTCGAAATGATTGCTCGACCGAGTTCGAAACTGGGTCATGCTGGATCAAAAACTAGGTCACTAGGTAAAAAAAAGAAAAACCTTGTGAACACTGTAGAAGTCACATGTGATGCCCACTCTTCGTGTAACTTTGTCAAAATGTTCGTCTAAATGATATGTTGGTTGTGGCAGAGTTTCTTCTAACAGAGTTTCATGAAGATCGGATTATAAATGTGGCCTCTAGAGTGTTCACAAGATTTCACTATAGCCATATATAGCCATATGAGGAAAAATGCCTCGCCCCTTGGCCGCCATGTTTTTCAAGCAAACGTAACCATTTTCGAACTCATCCAAGATATCAATAAGACAAATCTTCTGGCCATATTTCATGAAGATTGGACAATAAATGTGGCCTCTAGAGTGTTGACAAGGTTTACTATCGCTATTTTAGGAAAAATGCCCCGCCCCCTGGCAGCCATGTTTTTCAACCAAACGGATCTATTTTCAAGTCGTCCAAAATATCATTGGAAAAAAATCTCTGACCAAGTTTCATAACGATCTGACAATAAATTTGGCCTCTAGAGTGTTAACAAGGTTTTACTATAGCCATATAAGGAAAAATGCCCCGCCACTTGGCGGCCATGTTTTTTTTTACTAAACGGAACCATTTTCCAACTCGCTCAAAATTTCATTGAGCCAAATCCTCTGACGTCTAGAGTGTTAACAAGCTTTTACTTAAGCCATACAAGGAAAAATGCCCCCCCCCCCCCCACACACACACACACCTCTCCCTGCCGCACTGGTTTTCAACCAGCCGAAATCATTTTTCGAACTCATCCAAGATAAACTTGTATATTTTGGAAAATTTCTAACCAAGTTTCATGAAGAGCAGCATTAGATGTGTCCTCTAGAGTGTTAACAAGGCAAATGTTTACGCCACACTACACACAACCGACAAAAGGCGATTCCAAAAGCTCGCCATGAGCACATTGTGATTAGGTGAGCTAAAAACAAATGTTGGAGGGATTGATGCACTGGGGTCTTGTTTGACACATGGCAGAAAATGCTTGACAACAGTGCTTATATGTATGTATAATTAAACTTTCGGATTAAATGTAAAATTGATTGGTGTGGCACTAGTGACCAACTGATACAACAAGCATCAACATAGGAAACTTTAATTAATTAAATAGATGTCTTGATTAATTCAAGATAATAAATCAAGTTATAATGATATTTGAAAATTGAAAAAAGCTTGCTATTGAGCAACAAAACTCAACATAAGATATTAATCTTATTGCTAATAAAATAAAAAACATATTGAAAATTATTCAAATTCACATTCTAGAATAATTAATATTGATGTAAATGACGAATTTTAATTCAAGAAATCAATCTTTAATATCATACAGCTACGATATAAAAGCGCAACATACACATTAAATTTCACAAATATCAGTCAACAATGCAAGGATATTAACAAATTCAACATGACCATCACTAGCTGTCTTATGCAGTACAGAGATTTAAACTGAAGCAGAATCTTGCTTTTTTAATGTAAACGTTTTGCATTTCTCACTTTTGACTCCTGCGATTTCTCTGCCATGCGTAATTTGTGTTCAAATGTTACCGCAAAACTAAATAAGTGATAAATGTTATGCAAATTGTGTTCAATCGCATAGCATTTGCAAAAAAATATACAGCAAGAAACGTTTACTGAGATTTTGACCAGTATGTTGTATGAACACACAAAACAACTGGGTATTTTTCCCACATGTAATGACAGTTTCATCTGACTCATTAAATGTTGCAGCAAGGGATTATTTGACACCTGATTTTCAAAATCTTTCAAATCCCTGTATAACAAATACACATCAGTTGAAAATGTTCTTATATAACATTATGTCAGTTCTGTACACTTTAAGTATTGCCCATTATACTTCTATGATAAAAGTGTAGATACATAATTCTAAATAAACTGCCAACCTGTACTGGCAGTACTCGAAAAAGTGTTAACATGTAAGGTAACTCGCCCTTGAGTCGATTTTGCCCTTGAGTCGTTCCATGATTCAGATACATAGATACAGGCTATAGCTTATTTAGATACCCAAGGGTTAATCATAACATAGATGCAGACAGCCTGCACGTTCAGTCTCTTGTATGTATTGCTTGGGGTAACATCATTATAAGTAGTTGTAGAGTTAAGCTTCATTAGAATGCTATTAAATATATAACCTCACACTTGTGTTGTTATTAAGTCATTTGACTATATACATTTGTATTACAAACCTCTACACTACAATATGATAACATTAGAACAATTCGGACATTTTTATCTTTGTAGTTTTCAAAGATCAGTTTTGTTTAGCATGATTTGTGACGTTATAACGAACAATTTAACCGTCCTACTCAAAATAAATAAAGAATTGAAATGAAATATAATCAAATATTATTTCACGATGAATTTGGTTTCGTTTAAGTTTTAATTACTTCGGGTGACGGAAAATTCAGAATTTTCAATTATCGATTATCTTTATACCATCGGCATTTTGGTCAGATACGTTTGACAGCATTCACAAATTACTTTATATTGAAAATATAACCTTCTTATATAATAATGAAAGTTAATGTTTAGTGGTTTGCTCTATTGTATATGTATTACAGTAAAAAATGAAATACAACACAATTAGCCCTTAAGGCGAACGCAATTCGCCCTTATGGCGAACATAAGTTTATGTAATGGCAGAGGCATACGGATGAGAATTAACCACATTTTCATTCCAATTAACATGACTCAATCTATAAAGAATCACATAGCTCACAAACAACAAGAATCACAATGTTTTATCTTTTGATGTCTGTACTTTTATTTGTTACCCCAGTGCTACAAATGGTTTCGCTGTTTTAAAGGTCGGATAGACACTACAAGTGACCATGTCATTTTTCCTCTTCTTATAACTTATTTTCGTCAACATGTTGACAAAAGAATAAACTTATAAAATCAACACATGGCTGTAACTGTGCAATTTGCATTTTTATAAATATAGGGAATGGATAACCAAATAAATGCTAAATACAAATCTTGCCCGTGTTATAGGCGAATGTGTCCGACTCATGGGCGAATTCAGTGGGTATTGTTATTCAACTATTTTCAATGAACAAAAGCTTGGACTCAAATCATTATTTGTAAACTAGATTCATATGATATGCTAGTTAAAGCCTGCACAAGCTGAGTCCCGGCTTTGATCACAAAGCTTTTTATAATAGACTTTTACCGCTAACCCGTCCGACTCAAGGGCGAGTTACCCTTTTCACTTCATACTCAAAAGTCTGCTTGTTGGTGAAAAAGTGTGCCTGCAGTCATAATATATTACCTGCAGACTTATCTAATTTAACGTTTGTATGTTTATCTACTTTTGACCCGATTGGCATGACACTCAAATCGGACATACTCAATGAGAACGATATTTAAAATGACACAGATCAGTTACTGGTACAAGTAACAGTACTCATAAAACATGAAATCAATTAGCAACAACAACACAAACAGTCATAGCAAAATCATTAGATCACCATATTTTGACTCAATCTTGATGAAGCATGGCCAGAAAAACTAGGTTTCCATTTCAAGTCTTAAACAAACCTTCGTATTTCTTTAGAGGACACATTCATGACTAAATCTTAATGAAACTTGCTCATAAGATTTATCTGGACATTTATATGCTTATTTAGAAACTGGGTCACGTACATCACAAAACAAGGTCACCAGGTCAAATCTTAGGGAAAAAACTCGCCATTTTGGAGGCCACATTAAGGCTCAATCTTCATGAAACTTTGACAGACTGTTTATCTTGACAATATCTAGACTGGGTTCGAAATTTGGGTCTAAAACTAGGTCACCTGATCAAATGTTTTAAAAATCTGACCACTCAAGGTGCAACAGTTAAGACGCAAGCTTGATGAAATTAGGTCAGAATGTTTATCTTGACAATATCTAGACCAAATTCGTACAAAAATAAGGTTCGTCCAAAAATTAGGTAAAAAAACTAGTAAACACTGTTAAGGCCACATTAATGACTCAATCTTTATTACACCTTTTAAAATGTAGTTCTTGACATCATGAAGGCCATGGTTGATTCTTGGTCAGGTGGGGTCAAAAACAAATCACCATGTCAATTCTTCAACAATGTGTTTGTCGACTCAGGTGCGCGCATAATCACCGCCCGCTTGTGTAACAAGTTATTCTCTTAATTCTATTACAACATGTGGTTGTCAAGCTTATGATTGCGTTTTTTTGACATTGTATTTTAACTGAAAATAACATGGTGAGTATGAGAAGTGTTAAGTAGAAACATATACATCTATAATAACACGAATATACAATTAATTAAGCAACATTAACGACTGAAGTAATCACACTCCAATGTTTTGTAGAATGTCGTATTTCGGCATTTTTTATATTCACCAATTCCGCGTTGAGATCTAATTAATGTACGGAAAGTGTCTTTTACATTAATTCAATAATAATACTTAATGAGGAACGTGTTGAAGAAAAAATAAATACCTTTAATGAGTATGCTGCATACCACTAATTTGTTCGTTTCCTACTGAGTATATACACACATTTCTTAACGAAGGTCAATTTTCATCCGCATGCAATCATCGTCGAAGTCAAAATATCACGCATTTGGAAACAAGATGACCTCTGTAAGTTGTGGCATGGAGAAGTTTTTAACAGAAAATCGATGTATTTTGCCTGCGTTACGAGCAAATTTCCACCCAACAAAATCGCTAACAACATCAAACAATTACTTTGAACATGTATTAGTTGTTCCATGCACAAAAAATGGCTTCTTGTCGATTTAATAATTTAGTATACCTCGAAATGAGATGCAGCCGATGCCAAGGAGGTGGCGCTAATGACAGGAGGTGGCGCCAATTTACATTTTCAGCTTTTTTAATTTCCGATGCCGACGATACACTTATCGATATTTTTTTCTCAATTCGACCATAATGAAATATAATCAAAAAGAAAGTAAACATAACTATGACGAAACAATTGTTTGAAAGAGAATTTGAAGATTCGGTCATTGAATATACTATAAACTCGAAAGAACTTGAGTATAATTTTTAAAAAAGGTTCATAATTAAAGCCGGAGCTATTCTAATTGTTTGCAGATGTTAGTAGGAACAAACGACATATTTAAGCCTATTTAAGTGTCGTTGACCATTGCCTTTTAGTGAATTAAGCTATTGGAATAGGGGACAACTCTCATCGTTTCAAGCAGATGTAACATGTTTTAATTATTTCGTAAAAAAATGTTACTGTTTAAACACCTTACTTGTAGTAAGCACACTTGTTGTAGAAAACGCATTTGTTGAAGAAAACATATTTTGAGCATTTTCAAAATTTAATTGGATTTATTGAATATTACATATGTTTGGTTTATATCGAACAGTATGTATTTTTCAGCTTATTTACTTCTTTATTTAGTTGGTTACTTATATAGTAACATATTTTTATTTTGTATTAAATCCGTAAATGTTCTGTATAGATTTGGATTAAAGTATTGACGTAAAAAATAAAAAGAAATATGAAAAAAGAATATAATCTATCAAATGCAAGTCATGTGATGATTCGTATATCGTGAATTGACAACACCTCCTGTCATGAGCGCCACCTCCTTGGCATTGGCTGCATACATTTTGAAAAAAAATATATATTAGATCTTCAAGAAGCCAATGTGTTAGTACATGCAGCAACTTGTATATGTTGATGTTGAACGCTATCGTATGTTTTCGTTCGCGAATTAATCGGGTAAAATTTGCTCGTCACGCAGGCAACCGGCATCGATTTGCTTTCTAAAACTACATTATGCCACTAATCATCAAGGTCGTCATGTTTCCAAATGGTTTGTGAGTATATGTTTCTGTACTTTTGTGGATGAATTAATCTTCGCTGAATCGCACTTTATTGCCCGATTTTTTTTAAATAATTCGAAATATGTTGAGAAAAAAACATATAAAACCCACTCACCCTGAAGAATTATCCGTGAAATTTTCAAACATCCGGTCCTTTGCGTCACACGCGAAGAAGCATTGGTTCATTCATCAATGCGTCGCAAAAAAAGAGGTGACGCCCGTGAGTAACGTGCATCATTTCGATCCTGAAACGAAAGCAAAGCTTTTGAAAAGAGATATTCATCTTTTTGTGTGAATCGTCTGTGGATCATTATTCACGATCGAGTCAATGAAGGTGAAAAACAGGTATTAGGCTACAGTGAATATTTCAGATAACGCAATTATGTTTGCTTTGAGTTAATATTTTGTGCTTGTCATTAACAATACACGTGCGACTCGCTTATTGACTTGTTAGTAATATTGTGAGATGCTGAAACAATACCTCGTCGACGTGTTGAAGTGAAAACGGTCAGCATTGAATCAATTTGTCTTTCTCAATGATAATGCTCCGGCATATAGGGATAAACTCACGTTTCATGAGATTAGCCGTCTTGGATTTGAGCAGCTGGAGCACCACCGAAGAGCCTTTATACGGCTCCGTTGGATTTAAGGATATTATCCTAAATCAAAACTATTCTTCGTGATTAATGTTTCCAATTATGTAAACGATCTAACATGTTCACCAGACGAATTCTGTCGCAAATGAACACACATTGGTTCGAATCTTCTAGACATATGACTTAATATTCCTAAATTGATATTTGATATGGATCAACGAATTTTCTGTGATTCACTTTTTATTTTGTGTTTATTACAAGTAGATCTATAAAAATCAGATAACACATTCCAAGAATTTCCGAAACAACTACCGCTTCGTCATTTATCATTTGAAATTTATTACAGATTCAAAAGCGTAAGCAAAGCTGAACAATTGATTGTTTACGAAAGATTCAGTCGTTTAAGTTGAAATTTGGGTCAACCCATTGATCAGGTATATTTGCTTAAGTCAATAAAACTGTAGTGATATCCAAGGAAATATTGGGAATAGCTTTTCAAGCTTTTCGACCGAGTACGTTTAAAAGGACCTTTTCACGTGATGGTAAATTCACCAATTGAAAAACTTTCAAAATTGCAAATTTTCGTTGTACATGTAGTTTTGAAACAATAATACTTAATATTTACCATGATCTAAGTAATCCATTATATGCATCTTTTGACGCTTGTAAAACCTGAAAAAAGTGTTACAAACGCGAAACGATTGCATAATTTGAAGATTTCTGTTTTTATTAGCTCACCTGAGCACAACGTGCTCATGGTGAGCTTTTGTGATCTCCTTTTTTCCGTCGTGCGTCGTGCGCCGTCAACATTTGCCTTGTTAACACTCTAGAGGCCACATTTATTGTCCAATCTTCATGAAATGTGGTCAGAAGATTGGTCTCATTGATATCTTGGATGAGTTCGAAAATGGTTACGTTTGCTTGAAAAACATGGCTGCAAAGGGGCGGGGCTTTTTTCCTGATATGGCTATACATGGCTATAGTAAAATCTTGTTAACACTCTAGAGGCCACATTTATTTCTGATCTTCATGAAACTTGGTCAGTAGATTCATCCTAATAATATCTTGGACGAGTTCGAAAATGATGCCGGGTGGTTGAAAAAAATGGCCGCCAGGGGGCGGGGCATTTTTCATTATATGGCTATAGTAAATCCTTGTTAACACTCTAGAGGCAACTTTTATTTTCCGATCTTCATGAAACTTGCTCAGAAGATTTGTTCCAATATTATCTTAGATGAGTTTAAAAATGGTAACCTTTGCTTGAAAAACATTTGCTAAGGGGCGGGGCATTTTTCCTTACATGGCTATATATGGCTATAGTTAAATCTTGTTAACACTCTAGAGGCCACATGCATTGTCCAATCTTCATAAAACTTGGTCAGAAGATTTGTCCCAATAATATCTTGGACGAGTTCGAAAATGATGCCTGTTGGTTGAAAAACATGGCCGCCAGGGGGCGGGGCATTTTTCCTTATATGGCTATAGTAAAACCTTGTTAACACTCTAGAGGCCACATTTATTTTCCGATCTTCATGAAACTTGGTCAGAAGATTTGTCCCAATAATATCTTTGATGAGTTTGAAAATGGTTACGTTTGCTTGAAAAACATGGCTGCCAAGGGGTGGGCCATTTTTCCTTATATGGCTATAGTAAAATCTTGTTAACACTCTAGAGGCCACATTTATTGTCCAATATTCATGATACTTGGTCAGAAGATTCATCCCAATATTATCTTGGTCGATTAAAAAAATGATGCCCTTTGGTTGAAAAAATGGCCGCCAGGAGGCTGTGCATTTTTCCTTATATGGCTATTAAAAAAGTAAATCCTTGTTAACACTCTAGAGGCCACATTTATTTTCCGATCGTCATGAAACTTTGTCATAAGATTTGTCCCAATGATATCTTGGACGAGTTTGAAAATGGTTTTGGTTTCTTTAAAAAAATGGCCACCAGGGGGCGGGGCATTTTTCCTTATAAGGCTATATATGGCTTTTGTAAAACCTTGTTACCCCTCTAGAGGCCACATTTATTGTCCAATCTTCATGAAACTCTGTTAAAATATTCGTCCCAATAATATCTTGGACAAGTACAAAAATGATGCAGGTTGGTTGAAAAACATGGCCACAGCGGGGGCGGTGCAGTTTCCTTATATGGCAATAGTAAAACCTTGTTAACACTCTAGATTTCACATTTATTTTCCGATCATCATGAAACTTGGTCAGAATATTTGTCCCAATGATATCTTGGATAAGATCAAAAATGGTTTTGGTTTATTTAAAAACATAGCCTCCAGGGGCGGGGCATTTTTTTCTTATAAGGCTATATTTGGCTTTAGTAAAACCTTGTTAACACTCTAGAGGCCACATTTATTCTCAAATCTTCATGAAACTCGGTTAGAAAATTCATCCCAATAATATCTTGGACAATTTCAAAAATGATGCAGGCTGGTTGAAAAACATGGCCACAGCGGGGGCGGTGCAGTTTTCCTTATTTGGCTATAGTAAAACCTTGTTAACACTCTAGAGGTCACATTTATTTTCCGATCATCATGAAACTTGGTCAGAAGATTTGTGCCAATGATATCTTGGATGAGTTTGAAAATGGTTTTGGTTGCTTTAAAAACATGGCCTCCAGGGGCGGGGCATTTTTCTTATAAGGCTATTTATGGCTTTAGTAAAGACTTGTTAACACTCTTAGGCCATATTTATTGTCCAATCTTCATGAAATTTGGTCAAAAGATTGGTCTCAATGATATCTTGGATGAGTTTGAAAATAATTATGTTTGCTTGAAAAATATGGCTGCCAAGGGGCGGGGCTTTTTTCCTTATATGGCTACAGTAAAATCTTGTTAACACTCTAGAGGCGACATTTATTTTCCGATCTTCATGAAACTTGGTCAGAAGATTCATCCCAATCATATCTTGGACGAGTTCAAAAATGATGCCGGTTGGTTGAAAAACATGGCCGCCAGGGGGCGGAGCATTTTTCCTTATATGGCTATAGTAAAACCTTGTTAACACTCTAGAGGCCACATTTATTTTCCGATCTTAATGAAACTTGGTCAGAAGATTAATCCCGATAATATCTTGTTACCTCAGGTGAGCGACTTTGGGCCTTTCAGGCCCTCGTTTTGTTATATGTTGTGACATAACGAGGATTGCTATAATAAATAGAGAATACTATGTAAGTGTGATTGTGTACTAACATTTATCCCACGAGTGAAGAAAGGTTTACATGGCTAGGCTTGCCGGGCCTTGTAAGCCTTTCTGAGACGAGTGGGATAAATTTAAGTACACAATCACACTAACATAGTATTCTATTTATCCTACAATATTTTTTTTATTTAATTTGTTTCTGATGCAATAAAATAGTAGACTTTAATTTATAAAATAAAAGCAAAAACACATTAGATCTAAAATAGCTGAATCTAACATAATTCATTGCGTAGTAATATTACTTGTGATCTTTCCCGTTTACGGAACTCGAAATAGTCCTTAAGAATTCCACGAAAAAGAAGAGTAACGAGACAAAATATCGCTATACGCCTCGATTCAAATTTAATCAGCGTTCCAAATGTTACACATTCAAGTAGAACACAGACGGTTGTGTTCAAACTACAATTCTGGTTTCATCACTGTAAAATACCGAAAACAAAAATGACTGCCATTTTGAAATTTACAAAATGTGTAGAAACCTACGTGAAGTTGTGTAGATCTTCTAACCTTGTTTATTTTCGTAAAGTTTAATTTGCTTCCATGACGAGTTAAAATTATGGACACAATTCTTCATTGTCATCCATCTTGTCCATTTTAACGCACTGGATGCAAGCAGGCAATTCTTTGTGAATAGACATTCTTTGATCGACTGACAAAGGAACGACTTATTCATCAAAGAAATAGAGAATACTATGTTAGTGTGATTAAGTACTGAAGTTTATCACACGAGTGAAGAAAGGTTTACATGGCGAGGCTTGCCGAGCCTTGTAAGCCTTCCTGAGACGAGTGGGATAAATTTAAGTACACAATCACACTAACATAGATTCTAGTATTCTAGTTATCCTACAATATATTTTTTATTTAATTTATTCCTGATGCAATTAAAATAGAAGTCTTAAATTGAAAAACATAAAAGCAAAAAAAAAAACATTAAATTTACTGAATCTAACATTGCGTAGTAATATTAATTGTGATCTTTCCCGTTTACGGAGCTCGAAATAGTCCTTAAGAATTCCACGCAAAAGAAGGAAACGAGACAAAATATCGCTATACTCCTCGATTCAATTTTAATCAGCGTTCCAAATCTAACACACTCAGGTAGAACACAGACGGTTGTGTTCAAACTACAATTCTTGTTTAACCACTGTAAAATACCAAAAACAAACATGGCTGCCATTTTGAAATTTACAAAATGTGTAGACACCTGCATGAAGCATGATTCAGCATTTATCCCCGCCGATATTGATAATTTTAGTCTATAAACAACTCTTCTTTTTACACACTTTTAACTTACTGACATACAAAATAAAACATCTACAGGTTCTACTCACCGAAGTTGTGTAAAAACCATGTTTATTTTCGTAAAGTTTAATTTTCTTCCATGACGAGTTAAAATTTTGAACACATTTCTTAATCGCAATCCATCTTTTCCATTTTAAAGCACTGGATGTAAGCAGGCAATTCTTTGTGGATAGACATTCTTTGATCGACTGACAAAGGAACAACTAATTCATCAAAGAAATTACCCTTTTAATTCAATATCGATTTCCTTCAAAAAGTTAAAGAACAATTCACTGACACTTTTCATAAAATTAATCCATCAATTGTTCAACAAAACATCGCGTTATTCGAGTTCATTCGTCGATTCGACATTTTAACGAAATCGAAAATGGAGTCTCACCAGTTTCATTCCAGTTTTATATCCCAACACTGTTATTCACATTCATAATATGATAATAATCCATCGTAAACTCACACAATAATCGTTCGATGCTTAAAAAATATTTAATTGTTAAATAAAAACCCTCCAAGTCCGAATTTATGTTGTTCTTAAATCCAAAGCGTCTAGCTAGTTTCGTCATTTAAATTACGTCACACGAGATACGTCATAAATTGCGTAATCAATTAAATGAAAATAAAAGTACGGAAAGCTGGTTCTTCATACATTTTAGTGAATAACCAAAATAGTATTATAGTATGACTCAAAATCTGTGCCCATCTATAATTTAGTATAAAAGTAAGATATATATTATAGACGTTAATACACGGCTGAGCCCGGCCGGGCAGTGATAATCGGCCCCAGGTCGCAAACCGGGGTTATGCCCCCTGCGGGCCGATTATCACTGCTCGGCCCATCTCAGCCGTGTATTATCCTCTAAATAATCCATCGTAAACACACACACTCGTTAACTCGTTAAACGACTGCGTACCCAATGACCTGAATGACGCAATCAGGGATGAAAGGCCAAAAAAAGTAGTCCATATGTTCTAAAAATAACTGTGGAATAAACCTTATCTAAAAATAACCGTGGAGAAAACCTTATCTTTTCTTTATGAGTCGTATTTGTTCTATAAAATCGTTTAGCTGTAGTATAAAGTATAAAATTAAACGCTCATTGTATGATCACAGATGGCGGATGTGTTTAAGTGATATACTTTTACTCCAAGGGTCAGTGGTTCGAGCCCAGATGAGGATTACTTTTTTTCTTTCTTTAATTTTATTCTTGTTTTTTTACTGGAGCTAGTTGATTCCAATTTTTATATTTATAATTGTTAAGCATTTAATGACAAACTTCAATACATGTACATGCAAAACTGTGATAAAGGTTATGGAGCAAGCATTACAAAAACTACTGGTGTTGGGTTGTTCTAGTTATGCAGTAAATCGCTTCAATCCGTACGGTTATGGATTTAAATTTCATAAAATTGCAAAAAAATGTGTGATTAAGTCCAATTTAAAGATCGAAATAAAGTATTCCATAAAAAAAAACTATTTAACAAGTCCAGCATACATGTAGATTGATGTCGACTGTCGTATTGATTTGCATAATTTAGAAAGCGAACCATACACATCTTATATATGCGTAACGTGTGCACCGTAAGAAGACGTCGGTGGACATCACACTGAATTGTCTCGTGAGACAAGACAGCCTTATGATACGAGGGCATGAACAATTAATTCAATCTAAGAAGCGGTGAGAAGTTATTTAGGCATGATGAATGACGACGTGATTGTTTTACATACATTTTTCGCGATATTAAAGATAGTGCGATATGGGGCGTCAATTTGAAATTCCATCTCAATGGCACTTGTGTTGGATTTGGCTTTACAAGAGGATTCATATTATGCTTCATTCCAAATAAAACTCGTTTCACGCCCTTTCATTTTAGAAGCAAATGTTATATAATAATTGTGTATCTATAGCACTCTTCTTTTAAAAAACAACAACATCCACGTCCATTTGATAAGAAGTTTATCTTTGAGCTATCTCCCGAGTTTGATCTTCGAGCGGTAAACAACGATAATCATAAAATGTCGACCTGTTTTTTGTCGATGAGTGTATTATTAGTTTGTACATACTTCAGATGGTAATAAATTCCAATCAGTTACCGTATTTACTCATTGGCCTCGATTTAAATGTCACCACTCGTCCAGCCTTTTAGTTCAGACTAAATATCAGAACAAAGGATAAAGATTTACTTTACTTTAAGACAAACACTTATTTTCAAGATGTATTAGATTAATAAATTATTTAAACTATGCTTTTATATTTAATATATTTTAGGCTTTATTAGTTGATCCAGAGACACCATTCTTCAAATAGTCGCCAACATTAAAGAAAAAAGACTTTATTTGAAACAGTACACTATCAATAAATTTGAACTTGTATATTCCTTAGCGCTCAATTAAAAGCCATCAAATAAAGAATGTATGCGCATATGTGAACATTTAATATTGTACATCCGTGAACAATACTAAATACTTACGGTTCATAACCAATCAGGTTTAGGTTTACAAAAAGGCGATTTACCCCACATGCTCCAGATCAAGGAAGTCTAAACTCATCTCCCGGAGTGTAAACTAATATACACTTTGGAAGATTGTACCACTGGTTATGTTTCTTCTCTAATAACAAGAAATATCTTACTTTTTTTAAAGATAGTCGGCGTATATCCTGACTTTGAAATAAAGAAAATAACGTTTAAAAATCATTGACATTTAAACAAAGACTGTCAAGAAAATACAACATGTGTACGTTATTTAGTTTAAGCAGTACACTATACTTATCATCAGAAGCAGTGCAATTATGTATTTTTGTTAGGCAGCTAAAACTGTATTCGTATATTTTGTAAATAAGTGAGGCAATTTGTGACTTTAGCATGCTCTGTGATGTGTCTTGGTATTACATGCAGGTAGGAGGCACAAACGCATCATTCGCACCACAACAGAAGAAACAACCGTGTGAATGACGGTCCAGATATAGGAGTTTTCTTCTTCTAAAAAACATTGCGCAGAACGCTATTAGTGAATTAAAACTTTGTGGCTGCACTTGAGGCAGATTGTGTATCGAGCGACGTGGTCTGCGTATTTTCGGGATGCAACATCATGTATTGTAATTAGGCTGGTCGTACTATTGGTTTGATATGGGAAAGTATCTCTCGACGTGGTAGCTTTGTTATCAGAATCGGATGTGTACAATTTATTTAAGTATTAAACACTGGGGGTTAAGATAAAGGTCTGTCAATTGTGGCATATTGAAATAACAATAGAACTTCATAAAATCAACCTTTGGTACCGGATGATTTGTCAGCATTTTATGAGTTGTCCATTCCACCCCACCCATAATGCAGTCTTTGGTGAAAGGTATTTTTGTTTCTCCATCTTCTTAGCATTCAAGGCATATCTAGCAAGTAGACTGCATGCAATTCTGATGGTTTATCAATTGAACATGCACCAAATATGTTGAAAGCATTCAAAGCAGTAACTTTTAATCTGCCTCCGCATGTGCTCTTTAAGACGCTATAGAAGCTCATCAATGTGATGTGCGCTGCTTTGAAAAAGCTTGTACCTAAAATAGACCTGGTCAACAAACCGTGAGAAGCGGCAACATTCTCCATTTGCTGGATGATTGTCAATACAAAGTAGGGTGCGATTAAGGAGTACACATTTGATGTTTTGAAATGGCCGATTTGACATGATCAGTAGATTTAGAGATACGATAAATTTTCGTAGGTAGCTCAGACGACATGTGTTGTGGCCGTATAGGTGTGCGGCGATGACTTACTTTATACACTCATCTTGGTTGTTGCTCAAAAGATCAGTCACTCATGTGAAAACTTTATCCTGGAAGTGTATTGTAGCGTTGAAAAAATTCTCAGATCTACGTCACTCGCAGATTATGTATGTGTCCCGTTTCCTATTGTGTTCTAAATAACCGCATATTAAAACATCACAGTTCTGGAATCTTTCGGGAAGTTAGGGGTGGACATGATAAAATGCTTCAGCGAAGGGATTGTCTGAAACAACTGTTGTAGATGCCTCATTGTCGGCCTCACAATACATTTGTTCTTCCGATATTTCCTCATAAGTAGCCTTCAGCTTGCCGGAATATGTGTACGATTTATAGAACTGATTGGTATTGTAGCATGAAAACATTTGATGTTCATCATTCGTCTTGTCTTCAAAACGTTTGGGGCGCTTTGTGATAATAGCATTCTTAAGTGCAGCATCTCACTTTACTATCGCACGTCCGTCTCTCCACTAGTAAGAGGACCGAACAGATGATACATACATTAGATGAAACCCGTCGATCCCGCCACCAATAGGCCCTGCTTTTCGGACAAGATATTTAAGGTTCCATAGAAAAAAAGCTACTGAGTGAGTTAGTGAATAATGTCTAAAATAAAATATCTCTTAAAACCTTTAAAAGACTAAATTGACTCTACAAGCATCACCAGCAGATTGGTACGAAATAGGCTTTTCAACTTGCTTTTACACCTGACCAAGCTTTGCTCAAGGATCAATACAAGTTTAGTACTGTGACTGACCGCTTTTGTAAATAAAATTAGTACCTCGATAATCGAATAAATGTCTACAAATTCAATGCAAATGCACTATTATGCATAAGATTAAATGATTATCTATAATAAAGAATTGTTTTATTGCATATTTTTTATTGTCATACAAAATGGTGTGCAAATAAACATTTGACAATTTGAAACTGCAAAAAATAGCGTCCGCATTTAGTAAATTTAAAGCTGTTAACTTCTGCAAATCAACTATTCAAAGTTTTCGAAGTATCAAAGGGCTGAGTGTGTTTTAATTACAAAAATAAATTGTACACCTCGAGTGTTGTGCATGTCTACAAACCCACAAACGAGTCCACAGACGAAGTACAGTACTATAACGTCAATAGACAGATGTACATCATATACATAATATCATATTTATCATATCATTCAAGGTGTAGGGATTTAACAATTTCATCAAAGTAGAATATGCTCAATGTTTGTGAAACAAACAAAAATAGCCCGTGTAACTTTACGGTGATATTTCGATGAATGCCAAATCCCTTTACAAAAGCCGAGGAGGAGTATAACTACAAGCGGTAAAATCCGTTAGAAGATCGTATCGGTAAACTGTCCAATCAATACATACTAGTTCACCGGTTTATATAAGATAATGAATACACCACCTGCGATTCATTCTGAGATGTTTGGTAACGAATTATAAGTATTAATTCGCAATGTTCAACATACTACTGACTTCCGTCATAACTTTTGTAGCATGCTTTTCGTATGCAGATATATTATTTATATCGCTGTCTGGAAAGGATGAATGTTCAAGTATGTTTTTCATCAGGATGTACGTGGTGTCCTCTTGACAAGACGTGTTATATCGTAAGAAACAGCAAGAACCCATGTTCAAAGGATTTGAAATTGAACAGTACTGGAGAAAATTGGTGCTTAAAATATGATAACACAAATTATGAGTACAACGAAAAACTAGAAATTCTTCTGACGAAGTTTTCAGTCGTTGCCTATGCCGATCCAAAGCATGCAAATACATGTTTAAACAAGCTTATTCCAGAGAACACGAAAACAACAAAAATTGAACTTAAGACGTATGTGGCAACAAAGTGTAACATTCTTTAATGGAATTATAAGGATTGCTTTGTTTTCATAGCAGTATCTAAAAGTATGGAAACGATTTCCGTCACCTTTCGAGGAACGACAGGCTTACCCCAACTAACTGACGAATTTGTAAACAGCCAATTATAACGCTTCAACAACAACAACAACAACACATTAGTGAACGTTTATTTCCTAAATGCGTTGGAAAAACTTTATCGGAATTATTTTTGCTTGAAGTATACGATTAAAGAACTTTTAACATCTAAAGATTAAAATGGCTATCAAATTGCTATTAGCGGACACTCCCTTGGTGGAGCAATTGCTTCCCTGTCAGCATACGCACTTGTGCTAGACGACGTGGTTCCAAAAGAAAAAATTCGCTGTACACATTTGGAATGCCAAGAGTTGGAAACAAGCAATATGCATTTGAACATGACATACACATACCTGACAGTTGGCGGATCATATACGGGAATGATCCCGCTCCTGGAGTCCCGCTTCCACCAAATTATTATCATCATCAAACCCCTGTCATGTATCATCGCAATATGAAGAACAACAACGATAAAACGATATGTAAAGGTAATGAAGATAAAGAGTGCAACAAGGCGTCTGTCTTTGGCTTCTTCAAGCATTTAAAATATTTTGATATTGATGTTGGCGGCGTTTGCAATGAGAAAGCAAACAGAAACCGACGATCTATCTATGAATTCCCAGAAGGTCACTGTGAATCTAACCATTTTCCAGTGGACGATTTTACACATGGTACGTTTTAGTTTTTTAACATAAACAATTTTAAAACTCATATTACATGAAGTATAAAAAGGTTTTGAAATCTTATTTTATTTTAGAGCCTGCATACAAACCTCAAATAAATCTAATATTTTATTACAGAGATAAAGAACGTTTCTGAAAGCATTTGTGAGTTTGAAACAGATTTTTGTGATTGGGCCTTTATCCCTGGAAGCACAATCAATTTCAAGAGAATGCAAGGGTCAATGAAAAGTGCTGACGAAACGAGACCGCCTTACGACAGACTTAAATCCCAATATGGTATCGGATATTTTAATATTATCATTTGAACAATAACGGTCAACTTAGCTTTTTTAAACAATTATTCATGTTAATATTATACCAAATATAAAATATGAATCACACTATCTAGTTATTGTTAAGGTATGGATAATTTTCTGCATTAGACTTGTATGTGCTAATATTTCACAATAATTGCACTTTTGGTTAGCACATTGTAATAACATTTTAAAAATGTTAAAGGCCTATTTTGAATTTTAAGGGTATTACATTTTTGTTGGCACAACGGGCAATGAAGGGAAAATGGCAAAGCTGCGGTCGCCGAATCTATTTGCCGGAATGTATTTTTTCGAATTGTATTACCAACTGTATGGAAAAGACATGGGTACACTGACAATATTGATGTACAGCTCAGTAACACAAAGAAAAACGGTTTTTCCAAAGATCTACAAACCAGGGGACAGAATGGCGAAAGCAAATGATTGACATAAATGTACCTAGCGATGCTATGATACACGTAAGTCCCTTATTCTCATAGTATCGGCCCTCTTCATAGTATCGTGACTTAAACGAAAACCCCTAAAGAAGTGCTGGAAAGTTAATGATTTTTTTCATTTAAAAGTTTAAATGTATTTGATCGTTATCCATGACATTACGACCATCATTCTAATGATTTTCGGTGTTCATTGGAAAGAAGGTCTTTCTGTTTATTCCTGGATGATGCTATGATTTTTAAATTACGTGACAATAATTATGTATGTTTAATTATGGTTTATTCTTTATCAGATGTTTTTTATGCCCCTTTTTTTCAATGAAAAATTTACAAATATTTTAAGAAAAACATGAGCAAGAAATTCGTTTTTCCATTAAGATACTATTTATAGCACAATCACATAACAATAGTATCAAACCTTAGCAACCAATCAGAAGGGTCGATATAATGCGAAACATTGTGCATGATACAGATAAATTCAGCGAGCTAAGTCTGGCCAGTATTTCTAAAATTCGTATGTTTTCATTAATAGGACCGATACTACGGATAGACATGCTAAATAGTGTGTGAATTTTACAGTTTTACATTTAGAATGCATTTGTTGTAATACGCTTTTCGATTTTAAACTAACACTTTTTACCTATTTTGTTATTTAAGATCTTGAATGAGATATTTTATTAATTTCCAGTTTCAGTTTGAAGCGACATTAGGCAGATGCAAGGGAAGTGGCATTGCGATCGATAGTATTCGTATCACCAAAGGGAAATGTTTAATTTAAACACCGCGGTATGACCATAATACATTATAAGGCGACGTCAGCGCCTCTTTTTTCGGCAGTTAATCACCGGCGCCACCTCTTTTTTGAGATGCATTTATAAATTAGCAAAGTTACTTCCGAGATGGCGCTAAGAACTGGATGTTTTGAAAATTAGCTAGTAATTTTACAGGGTGAGTAGTTTTTGTATGTGTTTTTTTCAACATATTTAAGCATTATTTTAAATCTCGACCAATGCGATTAAGCGAAATTTAATTCATCCACGAATGTACAGAAACATACATTCACAGCCCATTAAAACGTGAGGACATTTATAAGTTGTGGTGGAGTTTTCGAAAGCAAATCGATGTCTTTTACTTTTGCCTGTGTGACGAGCACATTCCCAATCATTTAAATCGCTAATTACATATAACGATTGCTTTGAATATGTACAAGTTAATGCATGCTCAAAAACCTAATTAAGATTCGTTTAAATTGGTGTTTTAGTAAATTAAGCATTTGAATAAAAGGACACAAATCATCGTTTCAAGCAGAAGTATGATCTTACTTATTTATTTCGTGAATCGGCATACTTTAAAAAATGTAGGTGATTTATTTTGAAAATGTTGCGAATTTAGTTATTTGATGTATCGATATTACATATTTTTGGTATGTATCGTACAATGTGTTTTGTTCAGGTTGCTGGCTTCTTAATTCAGTTGATAACTAATATATTTAAAAATGTGTCGAAAGTGAAAGTGTATATGTTCTGTGTAGATTTGGATGAACGTATTTACGTTGAAAAATAAAATATAAACATAACAAATAATATTATCTATCAAATATGCGTCATGTGATGATGCCATTGCCATACGACTGTTAATTCATACATTGTGCATTAGCGCCACCTTCTATCAATAGCGCCATTTCCCTGACATTGGCTCCATCTCTTTTGGAAAAATGCAAAATTATCTATTTGATCGGCAAGAAGCCAATGTTTTTGTGCATGCAGCAGCTAGTATATTTTGTACGCAACCGTTTGATGTCGTTAGCGATTTAGTTGGGTGGCAATTTTCTCGTCACATATGAAAAACTCATCAAATTTCTGTTACGCTGCCCTGACACAACTTATAAAGATTCTCACATTTCCAGATGGGTTATGAATGTATATTTCTGTACATTCGTGGTTAAATTAATCTTCGCTGAATCGCGCTACATTGTGCCCGATTTTTAAAATAAATATACTGAAAAACATATAAAACCTACTCGCCCTGTAGAATTATCCGTAAAAACATCCAGGCCCACCTCGGAAGTTTCATTGGCTTATTTATTTATGCATCTCAAAAAAGAGGTGGTGCACGTGATTTGGACTCTTTAAAGTATCTTGTAGAACAAATATTTATGAACTTGCGTGAATAGAGTATATATCGTGTGCATGTTCATGTAGATATACAAATGGTAAAATCGCAAGAGAATAACCACATAAATATTATAAATCCATTGTTTAACGAAGTCATTACAATTTGATGCGATTATTTGTTTTTTCAAACAAAAAAAGATGTCCGAAAACATAAACCTTGCTTCGTTTGTTTCGTGGATTTATGTCTTTGTATTCGGATATTTATACAGTATTGCGCAAATGTGATCGTTAGGTTTTTCTTTATCGATTCATGCATATTTTATTCCGCGTGTGAACAATTATTAAAAGGCTTGTTTGTTTTTATGTAGTTTCTCTGTTTTCTTTTGATATAATATTTTAATCAGAATGTTTATGATAAGCAATTTATCACTTGTCTGCAAATTTAAAAGTGGTTGCATTTTATACAATTAAACTATAAATTAAATGTTGTAAAGAGCAAATCGTATTAAAAATGTTTTATTAAATTGTATATTAACCCGTCGCTCGGCTACCTGTTGTTTTTTGTCGTCCTTTGAGCCTACTTTTTATCTTTTATTTTTCTTCGTGTTGTTTTCTTGTGTGTTTGTTTATGGTCATCCTGTGTTTTTTCTGTAGTTTTTGTTATGGTCTTTGATGATTGTGTTGGTTAGCTTATTCTTTTTGCTATAGTTATTCATAAAGTTGATCTTCCTTTTTATCTTATTGTTCGTCACGTTTTTCTCGTGTTGTCCTTCTTGTTTCTTTTGTTACCGGTTTTCTTTCTTTTGTATTCGTGTTTCTATTCTATTTGTGTTGTAATTCTTCATATTCTTGCTACCTGTTTGCTCTTATGTAGCACAATGATAAGAATATAAGATAAGAGCGACAGTATCGAATAACCATATTGTAATATAATGGTCTACTAGTAATCCTAAGCAAAACTAATAAAGTTAGGTTTCATAACATGTAACATTATCAAACATATGATGAAGATATGGGCAAAGACCTACTCACCGAATGTTGACAGATTCTGACAGTTCGCTGAATTATATGACATATGCATGCTGAACAGTTAACTGAGGCTTCATGCATATATCATTCTCTCTACATCCTAATCCTTATAATCCTTAAATGTTACTCACATGTTTAGTTATTAATCCTCGATTTTATGATTGTAATTCCACATAGTCTAGAATAACACTTCCTTGTCACTCATAAACATTGTCGACCATGCTTGTGACGTCATAGCTTTATCTTTGTGATTTTAGCAAAAGACTGCGCAATTTATGGTTCATGTTTACTGCACTTCTCCTAGTTGACATATGTTTATATTTTTTTCAAGTAAATCCCGTCAGTAGATTTAGAGTTATGCTCCCGACGAAAATTTACTTTGAAATTAAATAAAGGGAGATAATTCCAAAAACTAAGGTAGATAGAGTTCTGGTTCTTAGTCACTGTACTTCTCCTACTTGCCGTTTGTTTATATTTCAAGTTTCAAGTAAATCCCTTTAGTAGATTTAGAGTTATGCTCCGGACAAAAATTTACTTTGAAATTAAATAAAGGGAGATAATTCAAAAATAAGGTAGATAGAGTTATGGTTCTTGGTCATTGCACTTCTCCTAGTTGCCATCTGTTTATATTCTAAGTTTAAAGTAAATCCATTGAATAGATTTGGAGTTATGCTCTGGCCAAATTTTCGGACGGAAGAACAGACGGACGGACGGACGGACAGACGGACGGAGACTATTACTTTATCCCCTCCAATTTTTTTTTGGCGGGGATAACAAACTGTAAAGGCTGCATATATAAGCCTCTCATGGTAGGTATATACCAGTACATCGAAATATAAACATTGTACTGACAAATCTAATAATTTCAAATCGTTTGGCAAACTTTTAAAACAACTTTGGATAAACTAAATTAAGGAATTACAATATATGTTTGTGCAAATGGTTAATTGATTCCTAAGCCTAGCAAGAGCATGTATGCACTAAATAAAACTTATGGACATAATTTGATATTGACAGAGTAATGATGTATACCACCTGTTCCGAGAGTAGGATATCCTTGTCGCATATTGTAACAAGTAAAAGTGAACCCTGGAAGTGGCCAGTTTTACCCGCATGGGGATTATTTGAACAAAGTTTGTTCAGGGAGGAAGATAAAATGCACACATTCACAACTTATTATCAAGAGGTACAATTATTTTATATCAAGTTTGAATGGTATACACTGACGACAGATGCCCCAGGTGATTCCAGAATAGTCCCCTTTATGAAAGGGAGGGGGGTGGGGGCAAACTTATGCAAGTGTCACATAAACTGATGCCCCAATGAAGTATGTTTAGCCACAGACAAATCCACTATGTCATCAACAGCAGATTAACAGCCATAAGACCATAATTCAGCTTAAACTGGTTGCAGCCAACATTCCTAACAAAAGGTCATTCAGCTGAGTAAGTTTGAGCGGAATCTGCCACGCAGTTTAAAAAACAATCTTGAGATATTGAATTCCACAGTGGTAAAAAAGACAAATAGCCATTATTCTACCCAATCTGCAAACCAACTGTTACAGTTCTATCCATATCCAACCAGCACTTAATGAGCAGTTGAAGCTACAGGAGAAAGGTACCGAGAGACATACATGTGAAATGCTTAAAGCCTGCTATTCCGTGGGGGCATTTAAATATATAAGCTCCGCTCTATGGACTCTGGGCTAAATGCTTGTTCATTAAAGTGTCGTCCCATAAATGCATGTGCAGTGTGCATGGGCTACTCAGGGACATCACTTTCCCCCTTAATGGAATGTTTTGTTTAAAAGAAGTCTTTTCCAACAAAAATCCAGTCTAGGCGGAAAGTGTTGTCCCAGATTACGCATAAATGAGATGTGGCATTATGCAATAATCTTCAAAAGTTACCAATTGGTTCGAAGACTATTGACTTGTTACGGACTATGTTTTATCCATGTTTAATATAATGAATTACATGTACCATGTTAGAACAGGTCGTTCTTTGTTTAGAAAAACTTGATGCAAATGCTCTTTTTTAGTTTTGAAACAAATGCACTAAACAGAAGAAAAAAAAACAAATTCATCATAATGTTAATACCTAAAATCCAAATTAAAGTGACTTTGTTCCCCTGAGGGCCAATTTACAATATTTGCAAGATTGACAGATCACAAAATTACAACTTACAGTACAAAACATAAACCAACTCAATTAAATGAGATCATGCAATATATGCTGCGATGAACCCATTTATGCCTAGCGTCTAGAAAAAATTTCCTTGGCAAACAGCATATACCCAGATGAGACGACGCATGATGTGGCGTCTCATCAGGGTCCGTGCTGTTTGCTTAAAAAAAATTCTGTAAGAAATATTCTAAATATAAATATATATAGAAATAAATATACTAGACATCCATAATTTTAAAAATAGGAAATAAATAGATCCAACATAGAAGGATCGGAAAGTCCACTAGGCACAAATGGGATAAAGAAGATTTACTGATCCACATGCCAACCAGAAAACTAAATACATATATGGTTGGATACTTGGACATGTAATTGACTCTTGTTTGTAAAATGGCAAAAAATGCAAAGCAACATTGCTAATAAGTATGTTTTCTTAAAACTTTGAAAAACATTTAACATTGATTTGTCTAGCATTAATGAACGACTGATTCAGATAGCATAAAGGTGTGATACTTAATCAGAAAGCAGTCTTGATTAATTCAAGACAATGAATGAAGTTTGAATGCTATTTTCAAACATATTTTTAAACATTTAAAATATTTCAAATTAGGTATCTAGCATCAGAAAATATCTTAATTGTGCCTCATAATTTACAATTTGCTTTGATATTTATCCTAATGGCTTTAACGTTTTGTTCTGTTTATCATCAAATAATATGATTAAGCATTGTTTGCTGGCTTATACCCAATAGTTTTGGCTTATACACTCCTGACTTCAATCCAATTTATAAGTACAACAAAGTTGTACCTTTTGACTGCAAATTTTAATATTATTATACAAACTGTATTTTACAGTTCTATTTTAGAAAATGTGTGTGTATCGTGTTATTTTTTAAAACTTAACTAATCTACCTATCAGCACAAAAAATCAATAATTTAATATTGAGTTAATAAAATATATTTAAAAAAACAATTGAAAAGTATTTAAAATCACAGTCTTTACAGGGGGGATGCATTATATGGGAGTTGACTGTGTTTAAGTGAGGTTAGATGGAACTGACTTCCAAAATGGCATCGTTTTGGTGAGTTTTGCAATGGAGAAGCATGTTTTTCCAACCAGTAAACAAGTTTATATTCATGTCTTTTTTCAACCAATACACCAATTTGGCTCTACGATGTTTGTGCTTCCATCCGCTAAACCAATATATTTGGGCAATAAATTAATTTTTAGAGAAAAAAAGCATTGGTAAAATAAAATCATCTTGATTTCTGTTATATTTTACAATATACATGCACAAATACTATGAATTATAAAAGAAAGTTATATTACATCAAACTACTCAAACGTCAGGTAAGTAAACAGCAAATTTGTGGATGGTTTTCTTTAAATAACTTTTTGTTCTAATGTCTACGATCTTTAAACAAAACAAGGGCTGTTTGTAAAACATGCATGCCCCCCATATGGGCTGTCAGTTGTAGTGGCAGCAATTGTGTGAATACGTTTTTTGTCACTGTGACCTTGACCTTTGACCTAGTGACCTGAAAATCAATAGGGGTCATCTGCCAGTCATGATCAATGTACCTATGCAGTTTCATGATCCTAGGCGTAAGTTATCATCCGGAAACCATTTTAGTGGTTCGAGTCACCGTGACCTTGACCTTTGACCTGAAAATCTTTAGGGGTCATCTGCGAGTCATGATCAATGTACCTATGAAGTTTCATGATCCTTGGCGTAAGCATTCTTGAGTTATCATCCGGAAACCATTTTAGTGGTTCGAGTCACCGTGACCTTGACCTTTGACCTAGTGACCTGAAAATCAATAGGGGTCATCTGCGAGTCATGATCAATGTACCTATGAAGTTTCATGATCCTAGGCCTAAGCGTTCTTGAGTTATCCAAAAACCATCTGGTGGACCGACGGACGGACATATGGACGGACGGACCCGCATGTGCAAAACAATATACCCCCTCTTCTTCGAAGGGGGGCATAAAAATGAGGGAAGTTCAAACACCATACAGCTGAAAGGGAGTATTCACTTTAAGGAGATATAACTACAAAGTGGCTTACCTAGTGAAATTACAAGTTACTCCTACGTGAAAATAATAAAACAACACCATTATGGAATTCAGTTCCAACAAACCTCACTTTTACACACTTTTTCAAACACCAGTAGTCAATAAATCAATTCCCAATATCATACAGCTATGTTATGAAGCACAAGAGACTAGTACATTGTATGCACACAAAAAACAACTCTGTATATGCCGACCGGTTTTGAAAATTTCATCTGAGCTCTTAAATGTTAAAACATGGGTAATTTGACTCCTCGTTTTCAAAATCTTATGCTATCCATGTAATGCAAATTCACAGCAGTTTGAATAGTTCTTATATTACATTATGTCAGTTCTGTGAAATGGAAGTATTGCCCATAATACTTCTATGATAAAAGTGTTGATAAATAATTCTGAACAAACTGCTAATCTGCATGGGCAGTACTCGCATGCCTGAAGGTGAAAAAGTATGCCTGTAGGTGAAAAAGTATGCCTGTAGGTGACAAAGTTTTCCTGTAGGCAAAAAAAGTATGCATATAGGTGAAAAAGTATGCATATATGAAAAAGAATGCCTGTAGATAAAAACGTATGCCCGTATGTGAAAAGTATGAATGTAGGTGAAAAAGTAAGCCTGTAGGTGAAAAAGTAAGCCTGAAGGTGAAAAATATGCCTGTAGGTGAAAAAGTATGCCTGTAGGTGAAAAAGTATGCCTGTAGGTGAGAAAGTAAGCCTGTAGGTGAAAAAAAAAGCATGGTAGGTGAAAAAGTATGTCTGTAAGAGAAAAAGTATGCCTGTATGCATAATAAAGTACCTTCAGGCTAATCTATTTTTTCCTGTGTATGTTTATCTACTTTTGACCCAAACGGCAAGGGACTCAAATGTGACATACACACAGTCACTAAATGAGATTGATAGTTAAAATGGCACAGAACATAACAATTAGTACAATACTCATTAAACATGAAATCAAACAACAACAACAGAAACATTCAAAGCAAAATCATGAGATCAAGCTGAGTTTGGAGATACAATTACATGTACTTTTGTTTTCTCTGTTATTAAAAATTTGGCCATGGTCATAGAACATAAATCAACGAAAGAAATTAAATTACACTTCAAACTTTGAAATCACAACAAGACTTTCATTCTTTACCAAAAATAACAAATGTTGTGAAATAAGAACACTCTTAAAAATACTAGATCTAAGATGTAAAAATTTAAATCAATTACAATTGATCTTATGGCTTTACAGTCACTCCACACATTTGGTAATCTGAAACATAATCACAATTAGTAGTTAATTGATTCAAATTGTCTTAAAGCTAAAGTTCTAAAATTTGAACAGTTGTCAGCTCATTTCTTCATCCATGTGTAAATCTTCCTCTGTGTCATTTTCATATTTTCGCTTCAATGATCCTGCAAGGAAAAGCAAATGACATCAATGTTGAATGAAGGTGATGATAATGATGAAATAAAAGTATATGCAGTAAAACGGTTAATATTCCTTTCATGAAGATATTAAACTGTGAAATGTGAAATACAACTTAATTTTGTATGGAGAAACTTAAGTATTTTGTTATTCTAGGATATAAACTACGAAATTGTTGTTGGTTGTGTTTTTAAGTGAAAAAAGTTTCGGCAAGTAAACAATTTTAAGGCAAGTAAAAAATTTAAATTTACTGGAAACCAATGCAAAAGACAAAAAATCTTTCAGGAATTGAGGTCTTTTAACGTTTTAAATTTACAGGACCAGTCCGGCCTTGCCAGATTTTACCAGACCTTGTTCTTCTTTCAAGCAAATAAGAGAAAATGCATTTTATTCAGCTTATTTCTATCACACTAATGTTCAAAATTTTTTAACAATTTAAAATACACTAAAATGATAACTAAATTTAGATGTGTTCTTTTTCAACATATGGAAAAACTTTCCTTAAAAGGAGAGAAAGCTTTGTAACTTTTTTTTATAAAATTACAAGAATTTTCAAACAGCAATAGTAAACCCTATAGTGCTCAGTGAAACTGTACAGCTGTTTAAAATGCTTACATTTGCATCATATGTTGACAAGGTGAAGAAAAAAGGAGAATTTTGTATCGTTCCCTTCTTCACTTTACAATTATTTCAAGGATTGAAACCAGTAAATGTCATTTCAACCAATGAAAAACTGTTGTGTTTCGCTAGCATCACAAAAATACATGCAGGATTTGAGTTTGTTTCAATTTAGCTTGATTGTTTTGAACCGTTCTATTTTATTGTTACACCATCTATAAAACAAAAATGATACTATACCAGTCAATATTTTCAACAGCTATGAAGTTTCATTTTAATTTCAAACCAAAACAAAGTTTAGCATATCTATTTATTGTTGGACATAAGGACCCCCATATTCGGAAATGATACCCTACCTCGGGAAATATTATAAGAAAGGCCCACCATCTTTGAAAATTTTTAAAAGTTGATTTTAAAGACTGTTATTACATGCTTAGGACAAGCCCTAATCAAAACCAGCCAGTGCATGGCTTGGTTGTGCAATCACTGGGAAATGTTTTAAAACAAATACTTCTACTAAAATTGCATCCTTTATAATGTTTAAAGTGAAGCTGTGGAGTGATTTTAACAAGTGGAGCACTTTAAGAGTTTTTATAATTAAGTAAGGGTAAGTATGACAAATTCATTAGGGTCAAGTTAAGAAAAGTTAAAGTGAACCGGTATTGAAACTCACAGCAATCTACTTTTATGGTCTGTTTCATAGATTTCTTGATAGAGTTTCTTAACACCACTAAAGACCCTAGCAAATATATTAAAAACCTTGCCCCTGACCTTTGTGTGGTCCCTGGTCACAGGATATGATCCGTCTTGCATCACTGAGAGCTTCAAACTCCTACAGTGAGAGCAAGAAGCACAAGGTCATCATACCGGCTACAGGTTTGTGTATCCAAACAACAAGAAAGGCAAATATAATCCTCATCAGTACTTAGCTATGAAATACTGAAAATATGACTTAACAATGCTGATAGTTATAATATGTACCTGTTTCTGAGTCACTATCTATACTGCATAGCAGTAAATCATATATGAAGAAAATATTTCTCAGCATTTATGTAATTATTTCAGTATACATAAGTTTTCTTGGCTTGTTTTTCCCCCACATTCATCAATCATTCATTCATATGATGACTGTACAACCTGCTAGCACTCTTTAATAAGGTAAGCTTAATGTACCAGTACTAAGTGCACATACTTAAGTAACTTAAAATGGCAAGTTATATGCTTGGATTTGTAGTCCAGTGCTCTACCAACAAAGCTTGCAGGCCTAGCTAATATCCACAATTACAATCCACAAGTTCAATAATCAGAAGTACAATATAAACAAACTGACCAACTTGTACATGGCAAAAGAACCAATTTACTATTATGACTCCATAATTCATCTTATAAAGCTCCTCTGCACACCGTGATACCTTGAGCTGCTGACAGAAGTGTTCATTTGGATTGATGCAAAACCTTCTTTGCTGAACGTAAGCTGAGGCATTTCTGGAAAACCACACACAAGTAGCATTGTAAAATAATAATTATGCATGTGTATATTATGGGAAACAATCATGCTAATGTGGAACATAACCAATAAACTGTATATTATTGATTATTATATGAAAACAATGTGTAATTAAACTCACAGCAAACTAACTGTATACCAAAAGTGTTCCTTACAATTTAATGACAAAGATCATGAAATTTGCATAACATTTTGAACTAATGAAAAGCATGTCACTTGATAGTCACAGTGAAAAAAATCACATTCTTATTACAATCATCTAGACATGAGTATAAATGTAAGATCATATGACACCTACACAACTCTAAACAATTACATATTAGGACACCTTCTACCTATAACACTAACCTGTATGACAAGCCAAACTTTTCCATAACATAAGCAATCACCAATGAAGCACTGAAAATAAATTTAAAAAAAAATATTTGTGTATTAAACTTATTCAAGTACATAAAACATGTTTGTATGTTTAAAATACTTATTATTCATATTAAAGTATTGTAATGTTTTGCTGTTCCATAAAATTATGTCAGCTAAATAAAATTGACATTTAAAGTCTCAGAACAATTAAAGTATACCTTTTTACAATTTTGTGAACAAATAAATAATTATCGTTACTTATATTTCACTGAGTGAGTTTCAGATAAAATAAATTGCATATTTACAAAATACTGGTGAAGTACCAAAACCCGGACACTTCTTTGTTAGCTTTTTACCAACATCTCAAAATAACAGTATCAAACACACAAAAAAGGTGTAATGTTATTTGTTGGGTTCAATTCAAATATGTTTTTCACATTATTCGTGAAAACTGTTGACTACAAGTAACTGAAGGCCTAGTACAAGTCCTTGAATTCTAAAGTCAAGCACCTGTGTTTAAAAAGATGTGTTTAAATAGATGTAATTCAAAATATTTTCAGACATGCATTAAGCCCCATATTTCCTGAGCGCAGTTAAAATGTTTCTGTGTTCAGTGTACCTTCGTGAGATTCCTCCATTACCGTGAACTAGCACCCGTCCTCCACGTTGAAAACATTCATCAATGAAGTCTCGGAACTGCAACAAAACTATTCATGCTTAACCTGGTATTTTGTTGTTTATGTTTAGTATGCAACAATAGAGTCGATGTAAATTAATGTCATGAAAATGATAAAGAAAGTAATGAAAGTCATTGATTTCAATACTGCTGTCAGGCAAAGCAACCACTTGAAAAAAAGTTGAATTGGCACAAACTTTACTCTGTAAGTGGTTCGCTATTGTTGCTCTTCTCTTAAGGCCAATTCATTTATTTATTGATTTGACTATACACCCACATAACTGTTGTTTTAAAAAGTAGAATAAGTAAGTACAGTGTAAAAAATATGTTCCCTTTCTAAATTACATTGGGTAGAACAATTTTTTTTATAGTGTTTAATGAGTTCTTACATGTACTTACATTTAGTGATTGATAAAAGCTAGTCTTTTGTTCAAAATTGAAAGCAGTCATCTACATTCAAATTTCAAACAAGCAAAGCCATACTATGAAACGAAACAAAATGTTTTGTGCCTATGGAAAACCAATTATCTCAGCAGTCTGTACAATATGTGGTGTGAAGGATATGGTTTCCTCCTAGCCACCAGGAGGTCACAGGTTGATTTCTGCTGTTGGTGTGTTCATAATATTTCCACCATAGGCACCAAGTACTGGTTTTACCAAGGAAACCAACTCAAGAGTGTTTCAATAAAACTTAGGCTTTTGATGCAATCAATCTAAAATAAATTGATTTAAACTAACCTGAGCAAGACTGCCTAAAAATTAAGCCCTGTAGGGATTTCAGGATTGTGCTTATTTGGAAAAAAATGAAAAAGTTGCTTTAAACTAGGCCTAAGCGTTCTTGAGTTATCGTCTGACAACCACCTGGTGGATGGACCGACAGACAGACTGACCGACCGACAGACCGACATGAGCAAAGCAATATACCCCCTCTTCTTCGAAGGGGGGCATAAAAAGCTAAATATAGCGTATGTCATTCATTTGATTATAAACAGTATAGATGTTCTTTATGGGACTCTTGTCTTGTCAAACTCAGTTATAATGCAAATAAAAAAAATACTAAAATACAGGAATGTAGAAGACTTTGACTAATAAGTTACCTGTGAGAAGTACCTTATAATATTCTCTGTGAAGGTATCAGCTATGTCCAAAACCAAGTACCTGAAAAAATATATGCGAGGCTCTAGCGTAAATATGAGTCATGCTCTGTGATAATGGGTCTTAATGCATAATGCAAGGCTATACAGGGGCCACACTATCTGCCTAACTTGGATTTTTATTTAGAAGAGACTTCCTTTAAACGAAAAATTCCATAAAAGCCTAAAGTGTTGTCACTGGGACAATACTTTACACACATGTATTAAGCACCATTTCCCCACAGCTGGTTAATACCAATTGCCATTTAAAATTGTTCCAGTTCACTGGCTCTCCATGTACATGTATGAGGATTGATTCAATCATTCAAACATGATCAAATAACAATTGTTGACATAAATATACCAGTACATGTAGTTTGCACTTACGACACTAAGTCTTAAACACTGATTATTTCATTCAACAGGTAACACTTTTAAAATTTAATATCTAGTAACCAACGTATTGTATAGTACCAATCGCATGTAAAACTGTTACTGTGAAACCATTATTATTCGTCCGACATTAATTTTCGCCTTTTTCGTCCTTCGACTGATGGACGAATTCAAGATCCGGACGAACAATCATGTCCCATATTTGAAACAAATAAGACTGAATTACCGTAGGCATGAGGCATTTAAATCCAGCGTAATCCACGCATATACACAGGGCTCGAAATTAACACTCGCACACTCGCAAAATGCGAGAAAAAAAGATTGCAAGGTAAGTTATAAGCCACTAGTGTTTTTTGCAAATAAAGAAATAGTGAAAAAAAAAACGAGTTATATTGCTTAATGCGTTCGACGGCGTGAACGCTAAACCGCCGTAGGTCAATTTTTTGAACATCCGAATACCCATATGCAGAAGCGCGCACCTTATTTGTTGACTGGTATACTTAAAATACAGATACACAGATGGTATTGATACAAAGAACATGAAACAGTCGACTATTCACACTCAAGTTAAATCCGGTTTTGACACAAAGGGGTTTTCATTATACAGTGTACTGACATTTCCTGTAAAACGCGAATGCAATAAGGCTGTATCAAATGCGTCGACTTCGTTTAGGTATAATAGTGTTGATTAGCGCTAATTGTTAACAACTTTATTACCCATTGTGTGTATTGTGTTTTTCAGGGGTGTTGCAGATTATACAGCCTACACGCGGCGAATCCGGATTAAAGACAATACTGTTTAACGCAATTAAAATATGACGATGTGTGATCAACACCTGACTGAAATATATTCTGCGCTTTGTTACAAATTAATAAAGAACATTTTGATTTGTGTTTAGTTGTTTGGTTTTAACTGCATCTACTATTTTTGTACATATACATAAAAACCCGTACCTTTGTTTTTTTTACGATTTTTTCGCAACCGCGTATTACATGTATTACAAACAAATCGGACGTTGTTTTTTTTCAAAACCAGAAATGGACGAATTTAAGAGCAGACGAAATAGTCATGTTTATGAAATGGGCGAAATTTTGTGCCGACGAAAATAAATGGTTTCACAGTATCTTTCATTCTTGACATATTCTCATTTGGATACATAAAAACTTGATTGGTTCAATCCACACTCACCTAAAGGTATCGGGGAAGTTGGGTCTGATGAAATGGGACTCGATACTCTGTCGTATACACACAATGTGGGTGATACCACGGTCTAGTAGACAGGACAGCTGAAATGGCAAAGACAAACTAGATACTAGCAGAGTTTATAGGCAATTTACAAGTTAAGAAACAAATCAATGAATGAATGCTATTTTACCACAGGACATTCAAAAGAACAATTAAGCTTGCCATAGTGTATGGCATTTTCAAGTAGTATAACTTATTATTTATATTTTTCATGTCCAGCCTATAACACAGTCATAAGCATCATGTAAAGTATGAACTAGCAAAGTAGTTTGGAGATAAAATTTGAATAAGACCAACTGTTGACACTAGTAATGTTAAACAAACAAAGTCACTGCAACACGAGTGTTTTTACATGTCAGAAAGTGTTATTTACTTATTCCTTCTCTACGGTAAAATCAGCTGTGCAAGTAGCAATACCTGGTAATATAAGTTTTGATATTGCAACAACTGTTAAAGCTCCCAATCTCGAAAAGGTGAGCTGATATACCCACCATACGTGAATAAAGGTAGGTCCTATCTCACAATTGGATATAAAAACAAGTTATCCTCAAGTATGCATTTCACATATAAACATTTGAGTATTACAGAAATCATGACAATAATTATAACAAAACATGTTGCTTAGATGTAAAAGTGTTTATTATTTAGTTTTAACAACCAATTAACTTTTTACAGCACATGATGTTACCTTAGCTTTCATAGCTGATGCATATGGACCCAAAAACAACCCTGATATTATCTCCTGAAAAATAAAAATTAACATTACTTAAATTGAACTTATTTTCTGGATTATACGCAATAAAACACCAGAAAAGATTTGCAAACAATAACCGGTATTAGCCTATAGGTAAATAGCAAGTTTTCAAATATAAAGTTCTGTGATAATTTTAAAACAATTTGACATAGAGTGTGTTGACTGTCAAATGCCAGTTTTATGTATACAAGGAAAATCATACTGCTGCTCATGCATTATGGAGAGTGGCGACTAGTATGTAATGCATTTTTTTTTCGCTTATGGGAGGAGAAGTTATTTTACGCATCAATGTATTTATTTTTGTTTTAAGAATATCTGGCATAGTGGTGATTTTTTGTGTAAATTAGTGTAAATGAATACTGCATTTGTGCCTATAACATTTATTACAACATTTATTGCCAATAATGCAAAGCTAATTGTTTTAATTAATAACTGATCCACAACTGATCACAGGGGAAAGATCACAGGGACTGGGCAAATACAGAAACTTTCTGGTTTTGCATACAAACAAAACATAATCAAAATATATTTATTTTGTGTTTTTCTCTAAATTGCTTATTTAGTGGAGAATCAATGTAGTACCATATTTGACAACCTATCGCGCAAGCAAGTTTATTGGAAGGCATAGTGGTACAAAAACGTACAATGTATTAGTTTATTAATAGACATATAATAACGATCGCTATACACAACTTCACCAAATAGCAGTACATAAATGATGTCAGCCGGAATAGCTCAGTTGGGAGAGTGTAAGACTGAAGTTGTTTATGCAACAATCATCTAAAGGCTCCCGGTTCAATCCCGGGTCCCGGCATAAACGGAACAGTTCGGCAGCTGACAATTTTTTTCAGTCAGGTTAATTAATATAATAAAGCTTTATTTTATGTAGACATTTTAAAATCCATTTTACTACAATTGGACATTTTTATTCAAATTAATCGATGCTGTGTGGTGACAACGTTAATTAAATTTCTTACATCACTTAAATATTTTATAAAAAATACAAGTGTTTTTATATTAACAAATAAATGCAAACAACACATCTATTATCTGTGTATTTTTATGGTTGTCTATCATAGGCCCTAAGTTCTATCCCTACCATATATAGAGCACGAAATGCGACACGTATTATTGTAAAAATGAGTTGCGATAAAGGAAGCAGCCGCTTATCAAGGTGGAGCTGTGTCCAAGTAACCCGTTTCCCTAGAGTCAAGCACTCCTCTGAGTTTTTTTTTAAGAACCACATATAGAGCGCGAAGCGCGACATTTACTACTATCCAGGTGGTATGGGCCCTTTAGCATTATTCGAACAATATGTCCATAGTTATCTTCCTTAGAATTTGAGAAATTTTGAAATCGTTGTTCGAAGTCCAAAATTTTCATCCGATAGTTCCCAAACTTGCACAGGTTTTTTTTTATCAATGAGGACCCAACCCAAACTCTATATGAGCAATATGGGACCATAAGTCCAGAATTATGTCTCTTTGAATTTAAAAATAAAAGTGAAAAACTGCTTGGTTAGGTGATTATGTCAACATTTTTCATCAGATTCTTTCCAAACTTACAGTGTCTTTATATCAATGAGCATTTTTCACTCATTTAAAATGAGAAACATCGGGACAATAAGTCCAGAATTTTTTTCTATTTAATTTGACAAAATAAACAATTTCCACTTGTTTGAAAGATTTCACATTTCACAACTTTCGTCTGAATCTTTCCAAACTTGTTAAGTGTTTTGATATCAGTATTACTCGAACCCTATTGAAAATGATGAATATCGGAGCAATAAATCTATTATGATCTTTTACTGAATTTCAAAGTATTGTGTAATAGAGCTTCTTTATGCAATTTACAGTTTTCATTCAATTTTTGTTCAAACTTTTACAGTGTTTTCATATCAATGAGTACTCAACCCCTATCGTAAATGAGCAACGTAAGAATAAGTTCAGAATCATCTCCCCTTGAAGATGAGAAAAATATGAAATTACGCTTACAAGATGAAGCAGATTTTTTAAAACCTACACAGTTCTGTTCCATTAATGAAAACTGCACACGGATGACAGTAAAAAAAGGAAACCAGTGTAAATAAAATGAACTATGAAATATTTGGGGGTTACAACACAAAATCATAGATAATGGTTATTTGGGGGTTATAACACAACATCATAAATAATGGTTATTTGGGGGTTATAACACAAAATAATAGATAATGGTTATACCAGTATCTTTTTCTTTTTTGTTTAAAATAATCGGCCAATATATTAATATTTACAGTAGAAAAAAAAACATTCCATGTAACTTCATTGAGTGCCTTTTACACTGAAATTCCTAACGCCCTTTGATGTTTTGCATCAATACTTATCTTGTTGTAATGATTCGATGAATCATAAAATGTTCTTAGGTATTATTACTTAAACCATTTCAACTGGAAAAGATCGATTGATTGATTTCATTTTTCTATTGGTAACATATCAGATTGGATGACAAAGTGTGATTGAGAGAGTAGAAACCGCAAACACCTCATACTGTATTTGAGATATTTCAGGTGCCACATTTTTGCTGATCAACAAAAGACAAATGGGAGATTATCTTCAGTGGCTAAGACATAATTTACATAAATAATTCACAAAGTTAGAATACCTTAAATGGCAAAATCATGTTGTAGTGGAAACCATTAAAAAGCCAAATCAGGTTACAGGTATTTTAAGGGTGATAACAACAGTATCAGTAATTTGGTAGGGTGATTTATTGTATTTTTGTTCTTGGCTAAGATACTGTGATAAGTCACAAATAATTCCACGACGTTTGATATGATGGGGTAACAGCTGTTGGACTATCCAACTAGAGAGGGAAAACTAATTTATTCTAATGCTAATCAACTGACATACCAACATTTGAATAGAAAGCTAAAAAATCAAGTATAGACAAAATCTCAGGAAATTACAAAATTAAAGAAAAATTAACACATAGCCTACTGAAGTATCTTATCAATTTATTATATAACATTAACTGAATCAGACAGTAAAACTAATAACAAATTATAATTTCACAATGAGTATGTTTTTTTCTGCTTTGTAAGTGGATACTCAATGTTGTGTTGTGACAGCAGTAAATGTTGTACCTGCATATCCCTTCTCATGCTATAACACCAGTCCTGAAACATAAGGAAATATGATTTAACACAGCCACAATCTTTATTTTAAACTGTAGCTCAACATTCTGAGCCAAACATGTGAAAAACCTTTTGATTTGCGAGATGGTTAATAGGTTACTTGCAAACATTTCCAAGTGGCAACCTAAGTTAAAAACGGGCCCTGTGATTGTTGCTTTTGATAAAGTATTTCCGGTCTTTGTTTTTTCAGGTTTTGTTTAATATAATCAAATCAAATCAAATCAATATTAATTTATTGTTGGTATGATATACAAACAATATAATGCTTTCTAACCTATTTACCCAGAAATAACTGATGTGCTAATAAATTAGAATAACTTCTTCAATAAGGGACAATGGTGTTGAGACTAAAATACAAATTTCAATATTTTCTTTATAAAAAGTTAAACTGAAATGAAGTAACCATACATTGTTTTCTTTTCTATCATTTATCAGATATATACATATGGTGTTTACACGCCACTGATTTTTCCTTTAATACCTCTAGAATACCGTAAAAAGTTGTGTATAAGGCGCATTTTTTTACCCCAAAATTTCATTTTAAAAACTTGATGTGCGTTATGCACAACTACAGCCAAGCCAAGACATTTTTTCTCTGTCAGTTACCCAGTTGCAGTAATTTGCATCATTCTGTTCCCCGGTGTTTTAACTGTAACTATGTTAATAATAGTGTTATATTTACGATCTGAATAAGATGGACAAACATTATAAAGTTAACATAAATATTTTCTATCTTTTTCAGGTACGTACAGAGCATTGAAATCAAATAAATTTGAAGAAGAGAATGAAAAACAAGGAAGCCATTTTTATTTAAATGTTATTGTTTTCCCTAAATATTATACCCTACTGTACTAGGATTACAAAATTTATTTGGGGGCACTTGTCGATTTACAATAGTATGTCGGCAAGGTCTTTCCTGATATATTTATGATTATTTTTCTTGCTTTTCAAATGTGTTAATAAAATTGATGTTGTGTTTGTTTACACGTTTTCATACGTCTTGTCAAGATTGAGAATGTGATTATCGAGCAATTTGCGTCACCTGTCAAGTTTTGTGCAGCTGAGCTATTATCAAAACTTGCGAACCGGCAAACGGCTTCGCACCTCCATTGTTTGTTTATCGCCGGTAATGTTGTAATGGTGTTGAGAAGTTTGAGTCGTTAAAGTCTCCTGTCAATTATAGACACTCGAATAGAACGCATGCTATCGGCAATGTAAATAAAACGCGCGGTTGTGAATTAGTCATGCATGAATAACCACGTGACAATACCAATCAATAATGTCAGTTTCTTAGTTATAACTAATCCATCCGTCATGTGTACTCCTCCACAATAAAATCGTGGACAGTTACTTCAGAGACATATGATGAAAACCTTGATGGTATCCTCGTGGATAGTGTGCATTTCATGCATAATTCATTTAAATCCAAACATTTATTTTTACGCATAAAATGATAAAAAGAACAAACTAGTTGTATCGTTATCGTCTTTAAAATAATTAATAATTGAAGCAATAAAACACATAAGATCGGCAATGTAAATATAACGATTTTCAGTAAGCCTGCGGTACGGAATTTTTCCCCCGATTTTTTTTCTTCAAAATTTTTTTTTCCCGATTTTTTAGCTTAAACACAATTTATTTGATTAAAATATTCAAATGTTATATTTTTATAGTAAAGACCAGGTATACTGTATGTACTTTGCTACACACCGTATGTGCTGAAATAATATATTATATGAAGTAATGTACTTTATTGTATACCGTATGTACTAAAACTATGTATTATATGAGTAACGTGACATGAATCTAAATCATGATTTGTTTTTTGTTATACTGACGATGTACATTGTGCAAGTCAAAATAAATCATATGTTCTGTTCTGTTCTTAAAAAAAGTAGATGCGCGTTATACACAACGTTTTACGGTACTGGGTTTCGGGCTTTGGAGTAGGCCATTGGATTTGGAACGAAATGGATTGGGTGCGAATTTCTACAGATTGTATATTTTCCAATGAAATTACGTACCACAGATTCGTCTGGTTTTAACATTTTGGATGTAGTACTAGCTTCAGCCATTTCATTATCGATCTACACTGATGACATAAACAAACAAGATTTATTTTGTTGAGCATCACCGTCATGTGTGTTGTCTGCAGTTTGTTTTGGTTTGACTATACTCGCTTCTTTGAACAATCATTTAAATTTTAATCGAATACTATACAATATTCACATCTGAACAGGACAATGAATTCACACTATTAAAACATATGAGTGTTAATAACTCTAAAATTATTTTCTTATTAAGGAAAATAAAGCAAAACTACAGATGTCACGTTATCAACTCAAGTTCTCAAATGATATAAATATATTCAGTAAGCCAATCAAGCGCTACAGGAAAACACCAATCTGACAGAGTGGACATTTCTTCCTAAAATCTTCTTCACATAGCAAATTTAGCCTGGTGGTAAGATTATTTTGTATAATAGCACAAAATAAATTAACCTGATCGGGAGATTTACACTGAGATTCCATTCGTCAAAAGGTTACTGTATACACGAAGACATTTTTCCAAATTGTTTGTACAGAGTGAGTGGAAACACCGAATTCCACTTTTCACCGAATGACAACCGAATTACACATTTTCACGAATTACCTGTTGAAGAAATGAAGGTGTACTGTAATTCAGGTATTTGAAAGTTATAAATGGAGAAACGGAAAACTCAATAATAATATAAATCAAAGGATATTAATAATATTTTATTATAAATGAATTAACATATGATAAGCAATATTGTAAAAATACGGAGCTTCAATGGGGGATCGAACCCACGACCTCCAGAGTCGTAGTCAGACACTCTAACGGCGTCGCTGAAAAGCTAGCTCAACAGCAAGGCTGTTGGAAGTGACCTTAAATCACTACACTCCTCCCCCTCTTAATGTTACAAGGCCAGACATGCCCGCTACAGTATGTCATATGACACTTTTTGCTATATTATAGTGTCGACCGCTTCATAAGCGGCTCCTTGAAGCCATTAGAAAGCTCACACCCACGTTCTGAATCACAGTTCGTGTTTGCCTCGTCGCCATTATTGTAAAAATACGGAGCTTCAATGGGGGATCGAACCCACGACCTCCAGAGTCGTAGTCAGACACTCTTACCGCGTCGCTGAAAAGCTAGCTCAACAGCAAGGCTGTTGGAAGTGACCTTAAATCACTACAGCAACATCAAATTTAAACAAAAGCATACAAATTATATGAAATAAAAGAGAGAAATGTAAATGTACACATACACACAAGTATTTATTGTAATAGAGTTATCCTTTTATCACAATGACAGGGCCGTACCCAGGAAATGTTGATTGGGGGTGCCCAAACAGGGAGGGTGCGGGAGGGATTGCCCCTCCCGAATATTTTTTTTTTTATTAGGCACTGTTCAAGGTGAATTTTAATGCATAAGAAACATATGTTGTGTTATAAATGTATGGATATATAACAAGTAAATCAGCACCTTTCTGAAGTCTAAAGCTTTAACCATTACGGGCCGTCCATAAAGTATGTTACGCTCCAGGTGGGGGAGAGTGAGTAAGAAAGTGAAAGTTTGTGACTTGGGGGAGGGGAGTCAGGCCATGTGTGATGTCACACATTTATTTTTAAAAAAATGTATAATTTATTTATTATTTCTTTAGTAGAATTTAAAAATAATTTTCACAAATTTGTGAAACATTTGAATTAGTTTTATGTCAAAATAAGACGAATTGCGTATCTCCTGATTCTGTTGTTCGAAATGTTTAATAGGCAACTTGGCTGGGCCTGCTTTTTCGGATAGGCACAACCTCCACACAGATTTCAATGACAAAATAATTGGACTGTTCCATTTTTAGTTAGTAAATGGTTGAAAGAAAATCTAAATTATAATTTCTTTTTTATTAGAGGTTAACACGTGGATACATATTCATACTGCTCAGCGTAACAACCCTACAGTTATAAAAGCCTGTAATGTGAAAGTTCTTTTACCGGTAAGTGAAATTTTAATATGGTTTAATAGTGAATTGAGTTTTAGGTTAAATTTAAATTAAGTATTAATTTTAAAAAATGTTTGAAAGTGTGAGTTTGTGACGTACTTTAGGGAAGGAGGTCCAAGATTTTGTAACAGTTTGTGATATGCCGGGGTAAAAATGGTAAAAAAAGCAGTGCTCCAGCTAGGCCTAAATCGAAGGGCGCCGCGCCCTGTCCTCCCGAACCTCCGCCCTGCCCCTCTGAACCTCCGCCCTCCGCTATTTTTTATTTTTTTTACATAATATGATAATTCATAAATCTCTTATTACATTGTTATTAGTTAAATTCTCATTGTAGACATCATATTTGAATGGTTTAATAATAATGGGAATAATGCAATTATTTATAACATATAAATTAACATGCAATAGGAAGCATTCCAGAAACACCCGCGCGCTCGAACGTGCCCTTTTGACAAAATACTGCGCGTCGAAAGTGCCCTTTTGACAAAATACTGCGCGTCGAAAGTGCCCTTTTGACAAAAAAGCCCCCCTGCCCTTTTCAAATCCTAGCTGGAGCACTGAAAAGCGTGACATGCTTTATCAACAACCCCTTGGTGTGAAATTCACACACATGTTTAAATTTTTAGATTTCAGAAATGTATTACACTTTATAAAGAAGTAAAAGCAACCTTTGAAACTAAAAAACCTTTATTATGAAATGTAACATAAAGTATTACTGTAGAGGAGGTTTGATTTCAAAGAGAAAATACTACTATGGTTATATGTCAGTAACTGACATATAACCTACTAGTATTTTCTCTTTGAAATCAAACCTCCTCTATATAAAATTTCAAATTAAATTCATTTTAAAATGTTTATCATCTACAAGACAGTTTTCACAGAAATGTTTAATAAGCTATGACTCTAGAAGAGGTTTGAATTCAAAAGAGAAAACACTATTATCGTTAAGACCTACGACCTTCTGTATCAGTTACATCCATTCCCTGTTTCTCTTTCCCTGTCCAATCAAAAGACATGTTACACCCACCATCAAAAGATGAAGCATTGAGCACATTGGGTTATTGACAGATCAGGTGTGTGTACAAGGTGATAAGAAAACAATGCCTAGGGGCTTATCTCCACTGGCGAGTAAATTAGCGCTAATCCCCTTGTGTATCAGGGGCAATAAAACACATCTGCAGATTTGTATTGCAGGGAAGTGTACTGTGGGCCCTTTCATGTGAGAAAATTTGCAGTAGGCCCATTATTAAAAAATCATAACTCGACAGCCAGCTGGGGGGGCCCCTGGGCCCAGTGCCTGGGTACGGGCTTGATGATTTCAATGATTAAACATGCAGGAATTAATTAAAAAGAGAATATAGATTACCGAATTACACATTCGTTAACTTAAAAAGTGGGTCTACAAACATTTTGTAAAAAAGTAAAATAAATAGACTTATAGTGTTCTTCCCAGGAGGGCAAAGTTGCAGAAATTCAAAAAGGGCATTTTAACCAGGGTTTATGCAAAAAAGGGCAGACATAGGCGTGGTGCCTTTTAAGCCACTTTCACATTTTCCTTCTCCATTTGCGCCAACCTCCGTTTACATGACGGCATTTTCAGTCTTTAACAAATATTAGCAACACGCCTTAACAATTAAATAATAAATTGTCCAAATTAAACACGAGTCTTTTATATATTTATGTATTCCAAAATGCACTGGTCAACACTTCTTTACAGACGTAGAGATGTGATTAAAGTTCGATTAAAAAGAAATCTTTCGGTGCAGGGCGATCTAAAATGACATAATGGGGTATTTTATAAAAGGGTTCGTATATTGAAGCCCTATAGACGTTGGCAGGTAAGTTACATTTGACACGCATTTTAATACACGACCCCTTTTTCACACCTTTCATGTCGCCAGCTAAAGAACCCGTATTTTTTTTAGAAAGAAGTCCATTTTTTGAAGCCCATCATGTGTTGGCAGGAAAGACATATATATATATGCATTGACACGCATTATAATACACGGCCACAATTTTCACACCTTTCAAATCTCTAGCTAAATAGTCCGTATATTTGGTGTATCTACTATTGTAAAGGTGTGTAAGTTAATTGCCATAGGTTAATACATAATTAATATTAAATCGTGCATTAACTCTGAACATAAGATTAAACAGGAACATGTTTTTGTCGACTGTACGTGAATACTTATGATAATTTTAACATGAATCCCTATCGAACGCAGAAATTTGTGGTTGCATCGATCTAAGAACATGTTTCTTATGCGATGCGTATAAAGATTACTTCATTCTAATTGAGCCTGTTTTATACTCCCTCGCATATGCTTTGGAGCAGTCAGTATAATGACTACCTATAAATCGAGCACTGTTATAGATTAAATCTACTCGATTAATATAGTCGATTAGACGTTGACGTCTCTCGAGTAAATCAAGCACAGTCAGAGCGTCACAGACAATCAAGGAAACTGATTTTGCGGACCAAGTTAGGTCGTAAGGCAATAAAGATGTTATCGATAAGGGCGCGTGGCGACATTTGCCTTTGAAAAGGGCAGAGTGGCGATCCGGGAGGGCGGCGTGGCTTTTCGCCATGCTAAAATGGCCCGGGAAAAACACTAACTTACCACAACAGAGCTGATTCGGCATCGTAACCCAATCTATTATAAAATGCATATTTGACACAAATGAAATTTAAAAGTTTGTTTGACCGTGATATTAGGTCATTATTTGTAAGATTAGTACAACCGGCATGAACCCATTTTTCACATCCCGTACAAAAAATAGTACCGCAAACAGAACACTGGTATTTTGGTGATTCGGACATTTTATGTGGGTTAATAATACCATCAGCTCATTTGAAGATGAACAACAAATGAGTCAGCGATTAAAAAAATCTGACTTACATAAAATCCGAAGGACAATCATCAAATAATTTAAACTATTTAATAGCCAATTTGATATTTTATTCAATAAACAATCAAAATTACATTTAATTCGAATAAATGAAGATCAGCATATGAAAAAAAAACAATATAAAAAAAACGACATAATTTTTTTCTAGACTCGTAGTACAAAAAAAACGCATAAACAAGAACAACAAACACGTTGACGTAAAAAGGGAAATAGCTATACCTCCATATTACATGTATAACGACGAAATTGCTCTAGTCAGGAAATATAACTATCGCCATATAGTGCTATTTTCATCATCATTGTGTATTAAATTTAATGCTATATATCTTACGATTTTACAGGGGTCTAGCTAGGCTAAAAATTTAGGAAGAAGTCACTTCTCCCTTATGCCAAAATAGGGAGAATTGGTAACATATTTGGGAGAAATGGTACATTTGCGTCATAGATCTTAGTTTTACGTATATTTTGCAGCAACTTAACGGAATCGGGATAAGTGGTTTCTGTTCAGCTTTCAATCAACTCTTCACTTGTGTTATACAATAAGACATGTTACAATGTAAGTGTATAAAACCAACATTTTCCTTATATTTCTCATTGATTGTTGATTATGATTGTACTTTTAAATACTTTTTTTCTTGAACAGGTGTATCAAATAAACTTCAATTGTAACAAGCCAGTAATGTTCAGAATCTTTTTACTTCCTTGTTAATTTTAAGCAATTCAACATTAAATCAAATTCATATTTTGTTACAAATATTTGTTTTAAATTAAAAAATCATTTAAAATCTCATTTTACAGCAGAGATTCCAAGTCTGACCTGTAACTGAGCCCCATATTTATTGCCAGTGCTAGGTTACATCTTCCCATTTGATCATTCCTTAGTATTGTTTTAATGGGCCATTTAACATTGCTGAATCATAGTTATTGGTAGCCAGCAGAAGGCAATTAATCAAGGCATCATCTCAGGGCTTAACACTAACTTTTTTTCAACTAGCCCATTCGGGCTAGTAAATGCAGAACCTTCTAGCCCAGACCAATCTTTCATGTGCCCCGCCCAAAGTATTATCAAAACCTTTATATTTATCATTTAACATGTATTTTCTTGTGCGTGGAGATGCGCAATTATGATTCAATGGTTCTTATTAGCTTGCCTTACTAATGCTTATGAATATAATATTCATCTACTTAAGACATCTATTTGTAATCTTCACGCCATTTCGGGAGAAATTTCCTTGTTTTTTTTCTCTCATACTTTCTCTTACTTTCCTCCTTCCCTTTTCTTTTATTATCCGAGGAACCCCCATCCCCACCGGTAAAGCCAAACTTAAACAACGACATGAAGGTTAAAACCTTTTTTAATAGATTGCTGCGGTTGCCGTCTGACAACAAACGGTAAGTGAATCTTAGGTGTCACAAAATAACAAATAACGTGTTACGGTAGTCGTAACAATTGTATAAAGTTAACTCTCTACTAAAAGCCGGGATCGACCATTAATATTAGTTTTGCTAATTGAATTGCGTAAAAAAGATTGTCAAAACACTTCTAATCGACCAAACAAATTAAAATGATTTAAAATTGATAAATAAATAATAATTTTATATTAACTTTGTGTTAATGTCGAGTTTTATACCTTCATCGATCCCGGACAATCCTGGGCGATCCCGGCTTTTAGTTTAAAACGTATTTTTATCGAGAAAACACGTCACTTTGAGGAAACCAATCAAAACCGTATCTATCGGAATTCCGTTTAAAAATAGGTACTGACATGTTTTACCAGGAAAACCGCCGGGGATTTTCTGAATTGTCTGCCTCTTTTTGATTGCAATCAGGGGGTTCCAAATCTATTTCGAGTTACGATCTGTTTGTAGTCTTCGACTTAAATCTGGGATTAAATTGTCATCTGATCATACTGTATTAAGATTTTTGCATCTTTCAAAAGCTTATTTAAAACGCAGTTTATTCATATAGAACACATAATCCCGCCCAAAATACACACGACCGGTCGGGCATGTTACTGGGACATTGGCTAGCCCGGACCGAGGTACAGGCAGTGAATGTCGTTCGGACGTGCCTTAGTGTTAAGCCCTGCATCTATTAACAATTTCAAGAAGTGTAATAGCTCCAGACTGTTCTTTTGAATGTTCAACTTTGCATTACCTGTACATAGGGCACTTATGGCTGAGAATCTTCCTGTGTCCAATTCTCCACATCAAATTGATTTTAATCGGTCAATGTCTGGCACAAAGTAAATCATTTAAAGGAGGAGAAGTCACTTTGCCTTCATGAAATTAATGTGCGAAGTGAAGATTAATTTGGCGAAGAAATCGCCCATTTCGCCCACTCGCGAGACCCCTGTTTTAAACTTTATATTCAGTTTGTCAGCTTGTATGTCTCGAACTTCTCAAACAGAGTTCACACTAAACAAGGGCTGTTTGTAAAACATGCATGCCCCCCATATGGGCTCTAAGTTGTAGTGACAGCCATTTTGTAAATATGTTTTTTGTCACTGTGACCTTGACCTTTGACCTAGTGACCTGAAAATCAATAGGGGTCATCTGCGAGTCATGATCAATGTACCTATGAAGTTTCATGATCCTAGCCATAAGCTTTCCTGAGTTATCATCAGGAAACCATTTTACTATTTCGGGTCACTGTGACCTTGACCTTTGACCTAGTGACCTGAAAATCAATAGGGGTCATCTGCCAGTCATGATCAATGTACCTATCAAGTTTCATGATCCTAGGCATAAGCGTTCTTGAGTTATCATCCGGAAACCATTTTACTATTTCGGGTCACCGTGACCTTGACCTTTGACCTAGTGACCTGGAAATCAATAGGGGTCATCTGCTAGTCATGATCAATCTACCTATCAAGTTTCATGATCCTAGGCATAAGGGTTCTTGAATTATCATCCGGAAACCATTTTACTATTTCGGATCACCGTGACCTTGACCTTTGACCTAGTGACCTGAAAATCAATAGGGGTCATCTGCTAGTCATGATCAATCTACCTATGAAGTTTCATGATCCTAGGCATAAGCGTTCTTGAATTATCATCCGGAAACCATTTTACTATTTTGGGTCAGAGTGACCTTGACCTTTGACCTTGTAACCTCAAAATCAATAGGGGTCATCTGTGAGTCATGATCAATGTACCTATGAAGTTTCATGATCCTAGGCCTTAGCGTTCTTGAGTTATCGTCTGACAACCACCTGGTGGACAGACCGACCGACAGACCGACATGAGCAAAGCAATTTACCCCCTCTTCTTCGAAGGGGGGCATAAAAATATTGGCTGTTAAGTACTTATCAGATGAAATGTAATAAGACTGGATTATGGTATTTGTCCTATATTAGAAAGTGGAATTCGGTGTGTATGGCTACGCGAGAAAGTGAAATTCGGTAATAGCCCTGCGTAATGAAGAACCCGTATCTAATCGATACCAACGATCATTTTAGTCAACACAAAATTAGCTTTTGCAAAACATTAAACATAATTATGATATTTGGTAAAAAGGGAAATTAAACGAATGCTGAATTCTATTTAAGGCCAATAAAACACAGTGGACTTTGGTGTATTGGGCTTCGTGAGAAAGTGGAATTCGGTTATAATACGGCGTAATTAAGTTCCCGTATCTCATCAATACCAATGACCGAGTTTGGTTTTCTTTATGTCTTATGTCCAAAAAGTGGAATTAGGTAACTATTTAGACAGATGATAGCCATGAAACACCGAATTCCACAGTTAAATATTGATAAATAAATTGTATCAAGATAGTCAAACTTGTAATAAGTCACATGACTTATGTTCAATAAAGTTCATTAAGGTGTAATTTGGTAATATCCTAACATTATTGACATTGTTTACTCGGTAATTCGTGAAAAATGTGTAATTCGGTTGTAATTTGGTGAAAAGTGGAATTCGGTGTTTCCATGGACCTAAAAATTATACCTAATTATAAGTTTAAGTTAATAGGACACTGTACCTGAGGCTCAGGCAAAAGCAATAAAATGACACCAGGGCCAAAACACCAACTTTGGGGAAAGGGCCACAACCTTTTTTTTTCGGGGAAAAAAAGACACAATTTTATGGCTTTGGGGAATGAAAAATACTCAGGTAGATTGGACATTTAGAGAAAAATGCATGATTTTAAAGAAATTTCTGTAGGGGAAAGGGCCTTTTTGGTAAAGGGGAAGAAAAAGAGGCCCCTTGCAAAGAAGGGTTTTATGGCCATGGACACTGATCAGGTAGACTTCTATTGAAAATACAGTTATAAGTACCGGAATTAGTTATAATTGAAATTAATAAAACATTAAACAGATGCATAATTTTGAGTGTTATGTGTTGTTTTCGCAAAAAATGGCTATGAATGTGGATTTGTAGATAAAATCTTACCACTTTGCAATAAATGGTGGAGTTTTTAAAGGGACCTTTTCACTGATTTTGGCATGTATTGAAGTTTTTATCAAATGCTTTAAATTGATAAATGTAAACAGTGTAACCAAATAGCGCCAGTAAAAAACACAAGAATAAAATCAAAGAAAGAAAAAAGAAATCCTACTCTGGGATCGATTCACTGACCATTAGCAATCTGTGCTCATCCAGTGAGTAGTGTATTTTATACTTTATACAAGCAATCCTCGTAGTGTCACAAAATAATATAATTATAAAAACAAAACTCTCCAAATTATTCAGTTGTTTTGCGTTTGTTTTGCCTTATAATTTTCAGGTTTTTAAATCGTCAGAAGATGCAATTAATGAATTTTTAAGAGCATTGTTATTGATTAGTATTAATGCTTCCTTGCAATTATCAAATCCGAAACTTTTTTGTTCAATTTTGTCAATTTACCAAAACCTGAAAAGGTCCATTTACCGGTAAGCTAGGCATCCAATCCATTAAAAAACTGGTTTCGGTCCTGGTGGGAGAAAACTTTTCTCTCTTGGAAAAATATTATATTTTTGTTATCAAACTTGAGTTCTGCAATTCCATGTGTTTTACATAGCAATTTTATTCATTTTAGTCTTGACGATGCATTTAAAAAAGTGCCAAAATCAGTGAGTAAGATTCGTTACTTATTATAATTAATTTTTATCACACATGAGACAAATTTAAGAACACTTAACATATTGGAGTGATTAAAATACAAATGTTGCTTGTATAAAATATCAAAAATGCTAGTTGGTAAGGCTGAGTCATGTTGTTTTTTTATTCTATAGGACCCTGGTTCTTATCCCAGCAGGGGCTAATATTTTATTTTTGTTTTCTTTCCTCAATTTATCTTTATTTTCAATGCTGAACTCCATTAAAAACAGGAATTGAATGTCAAACTTAAAAAATGCAGAAACTGGTTATTTAAATTTAGCGAGTTATTTTTAGCCTACCTTTGCAAAAATTGCTTATGGTTAGCCATTTCGATTACCCTGATATCCATTATCATGCGATGTGCGTTGTCAAGGTTTTGCTTGTTACCACTCAAGAGGCCACATTTTGTATCCACTCTTTGGGAAACTTTGTGAGAATGTTTACCAGGGCAATATTTAGGCATCATGTGAATATGGGTACAAATTCAACTGTTGCCTTGATATTGTTAAGTTAAAGGTATTCACATACATTGTAGTTAATCCTAGCCAAGTAAGAATCTGGGTCGTGTGTGTCCAATGAACTAGGTCACAAATTTTAATCTTAGAAAAAATGTGTTACCACTCTAGAAGCAACATGATGAAACTAGGTCAGACTGTTTACCTTTACAATATATAGGCAAAGTGGGAATCTGGGTCATGTGCATCTAAATGCTAGGTTACCAGCCTTTGAAAAAAAACTTACCTTGTATAAAGAGGTACATGTAAGATTTATTACCAAAGCTTGATGAAACTTCAGATTTTCCTGACAATATTAAGGCCAAGTTTGAATCTTGTTAACATTTTAACATGTGCCTTAAAACTAGGTCATGAGTTCTATTATCTTGTTACCACTCTAAAGGCCAATCTGGTTAACATTTTAACATGTGCCTTAAAACTAGGTCATGAGTTCTATTATCTTGTTACCACTCTAAAGGCCACATTTATGACTCATTCTTAACTTAGATCAGAATGTTTATCTTGACAAATTTGAAGGCTATATTTGAATCTTGGTCAGGTGGGGTCAAAAACTATAAATCACCAGGTCAAATCTTCTACAACTGTTATCAGTGAGCTCATGAAGCCATCATTGTCCTCTTATTGTTATAAACAATGCTGGTAGCACCTTTTTACTTCATTCCTTGCTGCATTGATTTTTTCAGTCTGAGAGAAGTCTACATCAGATGATGCTACTTCAGTCAACAATGAGATTCATCCTTCAGATATTTGTGTTTGTGACATGGTGCACTACCAGTGTTTTCTCCACATGGGAAGTTCTGCAGACTGTTCAAGGAACTATTGGAGCTGAGAACTACACATACTACCGAGTAACTCGTCCCGGTCGTTTATTGATCGAATTAAAAACTCTTCAAGGGGATGCTGACCTTTACATAACTGCCAAAACTGATCTCAAACCCACCTTTGAAAATATTCATAACGACTTTGAGTCCTCTTCATGTGGTTTAGATAGTGTAGAAATCGATGATTCATACCCCAGACCATTTGGCGTTGGCGTGTACGGCCATTTTATATTTGAGGTTTCTACTTTCGAGCTGTCAGTGATTCAGCTGCCAGAGTTAGAGGAATGGGGCTACGATCATTTGACAGAGCACTACTACAACTATGAGGCGGCTGATCACTTGTTTCTCAACTACGACGCCTCTGATTACATGTACAGGGATGTGAAAGGGCATCTGAAAAAGCATAGCAAAACAAAAACTGAGACTGCATCTTCATCTTCTGCGGGCTATGAAAGTTATGATGAGGAGGAGAGTGCTGGTTCCATCATCTGGCAGATATTGTTGACTTTCCTGAAAGTCATTTTCGAAGTAATTCTGTGATGATTTAAAAAGCATGGTACATGAAATGTAATAACTCAGATTTCTTTGTTTAAGTGTGGTATGAAATGTTATTATCTGCAATGATATTAATGTAAAATTGTCGGTTGCAAAACAATTTTGATTGAACAAAAATTGCCTTGTTAACATTATATTTTCCAATCTTATTGAAATTTCAATCTCATTCAAACATTTCTACCGATGACATCCTTGCTAACTTTAAGTAAAAAATGAGGTCACAACATCATTAAAGAAAAACCCTGTTTACAGGATAGAAGTATATTTTTTCAATCGTCACGAAATGTGATCACAACATTTTTCTAAGATGAGTTTCAAAATTGTTCTGGTGTGTCCAAAAAGATGGCTACCAGGCCAGGGAACTGGTCGTTTTGCCGTTAATGGATATGGTGAAACTTTGCTTAGACTAGATGTCACAAGTACAGTCCAGTATTCATGAAACTTGTTTTTAACATTTGTTTTTATGACTACTCAGCTGAATTTGACAAATAGTGTTTGTTTAAAAACATGGCTGCCAGGGAAGAGGGCAGTTTTACTAGTATGCCTATGGTCAAACGTTCATGAACCTTGATCAGAACATTTGTTCTTATGATATCTTGGCAAAAATTGAAACTTGGTTGTGTGAGATCGAACTTCTTAACACTCTGAAAGTAATATTTTAAGTAGAAATGTCATAAAATTGGTTCGAACATTCTGTTGTAATGATCTGTTTTGAGTTCGAAAATGGTTCCTTACTGGCCACCAGGAGGAAGAGAAGTAGCTAAAATGAAACTTTGTTAACACTTTAGAAGTCACATTTTTAGTTCAAACATCATAGCAGTTACTCAGAACTTTTGTTTATAATGATATCTGGGCCGAGTTAAAAAATGGTTCCACTTTCAGTCTGTTGAAACACATGAGAGCCAGGGGTATTAGAAGATGTCTTTATATAGCTGTATTGAAATCTTGTGAACTCTTTTGAAGTCACTTTTGTTGCCCAATCTTCATGAAACTTTCTCAAAAAGTTTGTTCTAATTATACTGTATATCAATTGAGTTAAAAAAAGGTTCGAGTCTATGAAAAATAATGGATTCTACTAGTTGTGTTAGTTAGCTTGTAATTTTGGCAATATTGCAACCTTTTAACATTGGTTGTAATTGCTTTTTTTGCAAATAATAACAACAATTAAAAGGATACTAAAATAGTGTGATGTTGAAGTTTTGATGATGTTGGTGATGATGATACTGACAATGGATTCAGATACATGAACGCTCCAAATTTCAATTGGGTATTTACTTATTAATATTGTTCTATAACTTCAGGATACCCTGTATTATATTTATATTTATTATTCAAGAAAATCACATAGTGATAAACCCACTGAAACAACAAAAACTGTTTAATTTTTATACTATTTGACCTTCCATCAAATATTCATGGTATACCAGGAGCTGTTTTTTATCCTTTGCAGGATAGAAAACCAGCAATTGGCTAATGGGTTGTTACACATTTTTATGCCCCCGGTAGGGTGGCATATAGCAGTTGAACTGTCCGTCAGTCAGTATGTGTGTATGTCAGTCTGTCCGTCTGTACGAAAAAAAACGTTAACGTTGGCCATAAATTGTTCACTATTGAAGATAGCAACTTGATATTTGCATGCGTGTGTATCTCATGGAGCTGAACATTTTGAGTGGTGAAAGGTGAAGGTCATCCTTCAAAGTCAAATTTCAAATATATGGCGTCTGTCTGTCCGAAAACTTTAACATTGGCCATAACTTTTTCAATATTGAAGATAGCAACTTGATATTTGGCATGCATGTGTATCTCATGAAGCTGCACATTTTGAGTGGTGGAAGTTCAAGGTCAAAGGTCAAAAAAAAAATTAAAGCGGCGTTCTCATGAAGCTGCACATTTTGAGTGGTGGAAGGTCAAGGTCATCCTTCAAGGTCAAGGTCATCCTTCAAGTTCAAGGTCATCCTTCAAGTTCAAAGGTCAAAAAAAATAATCAAAGCGGCGTTATCATGAAGCTGCACATTTTGAGTGGTGGAAGTTCAAGGTCAAGGTCATCCTTCAAGGTCAAAGGTCAACAAAAAATAACAAAGCGGCGTTCTCATGAAGCTGCACATTTTGAGTGATGGAAGTTCAAGGTCAAGGTCATCCTTCAAGGTCAAAGGTAAAAAAAAAATCAAAGCGGCGCAATAGGGGGCATTGTGTTTCTGACGAACACATCTCTTGTTATGTGCTGTGTTGGAAATATTTTCAATTTTCAAAACTTTGTTGTAATAAAAAGCCTTGAAATGCCTTGAAATAAAATATTGATATTACATGAATTACTTTTATTCTTTTGAACTCCATCTTCTTAGAACAGTTCAGTTCCTTTGATTTTCCTCCTTTGGAGCTTAAAACAATAGGGATTTTACAGCTGGTTTAAGATAAAGTTGGGAAATTGGGCTTAGGTAAAAATGTAGACAAATATAGGAAAAGAAGGTCTCATTTGACAGCCTTGTATTGTTTATATGACATGCAAAAGGGAATATTAAAATGTTATAATACAGATATGTCCCCATATCTTTGACCTTGAAGGATGGGTGGTGTGGTGGTCGAGTGGTAAGAGAGATGTACTGGTATGAAACCCAGGTAACTCTTGCGTGTATCGGTGCTATAAACTGGGCACGTAAAAGAACCAAGGGATCTATTCGCAAAAAGCTAGGGTATCGCACCCGGATTCCTTGTATCTCAATTGTGTCTCTTCTGCTTGCTGTCTCTTCAGCACAACCAAAGGACCCCATTGGAAATAAGTGCTAGCACTTTCATGGGTTATCCTTGACTGCAAGGTCAAAAGAAATACATACAAGGATGACCTTGACCTTTCACCACTCAAAATGTGCAGCTCCATGATATACATGCATGCCAAATATCAAGTTGCTTCAATATTGCAAAAGTGTACATTAAATGAGCAAGTTTAACCCATATATTTGACCTTGAGGATGACCTTGACCTTTCACCACTCAAAATGTGCAGCTTCATGAGATCAGGCTTTCCAGCAGCGCCTTTGAAAAAACTAGGAGAAAACTAGGAAAATTATTTACCAAAAAATAGGAAAAAACTAGGAAAATGTAGGAAGGTTGAAACAAAAACTAGGAGTTACGACTAAGAAGTTAATTACCTTTTTGACTTTTCCCTACCTGATTACCATAGTAACTGTACACATTTTATACAACAGGACTGTTAAGCTGACAAGTGGCTATATTCTAGAACGTCACTCACCCTCCCCCTCGACAGAGCATCAATGTGTGTGAATGTGTATTGTTGGTTACCTATTGTATACAATCCGTTCAGTAGCAAAATGTCAAAATAATTGGTTTATTACAATAATATTTTTGCATGTGTAATTTACATATTCATAGGTGTAAAAAAACGTTTGTTTTGAATAACCCGAGCTACCCTATTTTTTGTTGCGACCATTAAATTTGTTTTGCTATTTCGAATCGACCTTGTTGCAGAAAATTGTTTTGGGGCATTTTCTTATGTCCAACTTTACATACTTAGAAAGGATGTTGCATGGTGCATTATGAAGTAGCTTGTTTTTAAGTAAAAAGGTTCAATGAAAAAGAAACGCTAACCTACCTACCCTTATTTTTTGGCGATTTTAGTGAAAACAATCACCTTTTTATCTTAAACTAGTTATATATTACAATCAAATAATTTTATATGAACACAATATCATTAATAGTTTTGTTCAATATGGTATGTGATAAATGTTAATGCTATGTTATTTTGAAAGGGTCTCCAAATTAATAATGAACTGCATGTATATCAAGTTTTAACAAGTTTATTTTTGTTGAACAAACATTTGTCAAGATCGCGCATACCCGCTTTAACTGTGAACCTTGTCGAATACATGACAATTGTTGTAAATATGCATCATTATACTATAATAAGTAAATGAGGGGCCATATAACATTTAATGCAATTAATTTTACACGACACTAATTGATAGGCAACAATCCTCGCATTAAAATATTATCATTCGAAACACTAATTAAAACTCTCACCTGAGAAAATGTCACATATAGCGATTGTTAGTACTGACATAAGTGGGTTTCCTCAAATTAAATCACCCCCGGAAACCAGACATGCTGTGAGAAGTTGGACATGCTAGGAGATGTAGCCGATATATTTTAAAGAATTTAGGTAGTGAAAGTAAATCCAGTTCTATAATTGTTGAAAGGCATAGCCATATTTCAATAAATCCTGAATATAAATATCCAGGATTTTTCTAACATACATGGTAATACCTCCTTTGCATGCACCAAAATATATTTTATTTAAAAAATGCCTTTCAACAATTATATAACTGGATTTACTTTCACTACCTAAATTCTTTGAAATATATCGGCTACATCTCCTAGCATGTCCAACTTCTCACAGCATGTCGGGTTTCCGGGGGTGTAAATGTTGTTTACTATCTTGTACTCCATGCTCACAAGATTCAATGGTGTATGTAAAAAAAAGAGCCATTACCAAAGTGCTCCAGAGTAAATATTATATCCATTAACACGAAGATTTTGTGGTTCTATTAATCTGAGATACAGTGTATTTTTCAGGTTACCCACACTTTGAAATAACTAAAACTAACAAAATAAACAGTACAACATAGTTGCACGAGCTTCTGTTTCGGTATTCATTAAAAAAAACTTTGAGTGAGGTTCGAGGAACAACCTCGCTACCTCACCATATCCTCCCTCATTCAAGGAACCTCGAGCTGTCCTAACGTTTGTGAATTCCAATGTGAGTGAAAGAGAGGACCGTTACGTAAAATCACGTGCGTTATTATACTGATTGGATTTAACTGAGGTTGGGTTAAGTGGAGAAACGTTTCAGAATATAGCCATAAGTTTTCATGTGTAGTCATCACAGAGCTCAGTCCAACTTTCAGGTATCACCAGTAACCAGTGACACCAGACCCCTAAAAGACTACCAAGTATTGTCAGCTCAACAACCTGAAGGTCCTATTTTGAAACAAAATATCTAAAACACATTAAAAAGACAGTTTTACCTTATCCAAAAAAGTGCCAAATTAATGAAAAACTAGGAATACTAGGAGGATTTAGACAAAACTAGGAAAAACTAGGAGTACATTTTAAAAACTAGGAAATACTCGGAACGCTGGAAAGCCTGTGAGATACACGTGCATGCCAAATATGAAGTTGCCATCTTCAATATTGCAAAATTTATGGCAAATGTTAAAGTTTGCACAAACAAACCAACCAACAGACAGGGCAAAAACAATATGTCCCCCCACTATAGTGGTGGGGGACAAAAAAAGTCCATAGCTGTTAAGTCTTCTTGGCCATAGTGAGAGACCGGGGTTCCAAGGTTTGACCCTTGGTCCGTTCATGGTTTGGTGAATGCCACATGTATGACACACTATGTATAGCTGGGTCTTAATTGGATCACAAATAGTTACTTGAGCTCGGAGGATTCTTTTAATTTATTAGTTTAAAAGCAAGCCAAAAGGTCTGGAAGCGAACTGGATGGCATTTATTATCTAGAATTGACATACAGAATTTGCTTTTTTTACAACTAAATAATCCAAAATGTGAGAAATGGTCATTAAAGTTAAGAGTGTGATTTAAAGTTTACAAGTTTGACTTTCATGCTTAAGACTTTACAAGCTTGTCATTCCAGCTCCTTATTAGGCTTACACTCCTTGTCCTTAAATAAGAAGTTAAAAATTGTCAAAAACTATTTCTTAATATGCTTTGGAGTTCCAGTTCTAACATAATAATACAAACGAATTAACAACAAGAGCTGTCTCCATCGGAAGACATATGCCCCTGAAAAACATTTTTTTCGAAACCTAAACGCAGATTTTGAAACCTAAACCGGGACTATAAGTTCAAGGTCAAAGGGGTCAAAATTTTAGTGCGTATGAAAAGGTCTTGTCCATATGCACATGCATACCAAATATGAAGGTTACATCTGAATCGACATAGAAGTTACGAGCATTTTTCAAAACCTAAACGCAAAAGAGTGATGGAAGGACAGACTGACAGTGCGATCACTATATGCCCTTCTTCGGGGGTATAAAAAAACTCCAAAGCAAGTAAACAGGACATGTCAGGAAACCTACATAGCGGTATCAAGATATAAATACAGTTGAGCCATTAGTTTAGTGATGGAAACAGTTTTGTTGCTTAGACTGGTATATATCTTACAGAATACATGTATATAAGAATGATTTATTGTACTGAGGAGTTACTAAAAACAATATTCAGGTTCTAGACAATGAATACTTGTTGCTGTTATGAAAAGAATTAAGATAATTTCAATTCAATTGAAACCTAGAGATGGCTCTTTAGTAGAATTCATGTATAGTGACATCCAAACAAAGAACAACTACTTTTAATGTTCCTTATTTTCTCACCAATACTGGACTTTAATTGACTGTTGCACATTAATTTCAACAAAGAAGTGTTTTCATATTTATTGAATTTATTTGAAAACATCATAGAACGATTAATATCATACAATTACAAAAATAAACGGTATCAATGTTGAATTTGAATTAAATATCATGTAACTCCAACTAGATCTATGTACATGTACACTACATACAAGTCCATAGTCTAATGGAAGTGATTGTTGTTGATAACGAAATCAACTGATACGGTTTCCATTAAACAATAATACAATAATTAAACTCACAATATTGTGCAAATCAGTTACAGACCAAGTAACAATGAATTGTGTAAAATACAGCACACTTAAATGCATCTGCAATTAATAAATAATGTACTTCTGTAAGTTTGAAACCTGCATCCGTAAACTTAAGTGCTTTTGATACATTAAGGCCAAACTTGGAGCAAAAATTGGACTGTTCCAGGATGTGTCCATTGTGGCTGATGTTAATTGTACTGCAGCACAGTCTGAAGTTAAGCGACAGCATCAACATTTACAATTAAAATATTTTATATGAACATGAAAGAATAATGTCAAAGTAACTGAATTGCCAACATCACTTTCAAAACCAAACTGGTTTCAAATGCAAAGAAAAACTTCTGATATCATAATCAACATTACGTAATTGAGCTTTTTGCCAAAATGTAAAAATAGCATTCATTGTACCCATATCTTGGGCTAACCGTTACATACAGCTATGACAAAATACTGCCAAAAAATGTTTTTACAGTTTTTATCCTTTTTTTTTGCTGCCAGTTTTATGGTATTTGACACTTATCAATCCTACAAAAATATTTAACACTGTATACTTATCAATCCTACAAAAAATATTTAACACTGTATACTTATCAATCCTACAAAAAATATTTAACACTGTACATTCTGAATATATTCATCATATATATGATGTGATAAAAATGACCTCAATGAGTTAACTATCTTTTGCAAAATATTATTAAATATGATTAAATTAGTAACTAATTATCATATACTTAAGTATGACATGTGATAATTTTATATATCATAGATTTTATTTAAAATAATAACATGTATGTGAAATTTGATTTCTGACACAAACAGCCCAGACACATTGACTTGACATTTGTTAACGTTGTAAACATAAATAAAACTTACAATTTGACATGTTCCCAGCATTTATTCTATATTAGGTTTTATTTGTGTTTTGAAACTTTCATTAGCAATACCTCCTTCAAGTCGACAGTCTTAGGTAAATGTGTCCAAGCTTACAATGTTAACAGAACAGCAGCACTATCGATGATACTTGCAATAAATAAGTAAGCCCCGCTCAGGGAAAATGTGGCTTCATGCATGTGCGTAGTGTTGTTAAATATGCAACAGGTAAGCAGCGACACCACTTTCTGTCTAGACTGGATTATCATTTAAAAGAGACTTCCCCTAACCAAAAATTACATAAAAACAGGAAGTGTTGTCACTGATTAGCATGTGCGGACTGTACAAGCTAATCTGGGGCGACAGTTTAGGCACGTGCATTAAGCCCTGTTTTCTCAGAGCACAGCTCTGGTTCATGATCAAGTTGATCAAAACACCATACAAAAAACAGAGCACAAATCATACATTATAGACAACCGAAAAATTCAGTACATGTAAATATCTACACAAATGCTCATCATGATTGGAAAATTTGACAAACATGTTTTGAAAATGAATACATGTAAACATAATGTGTAATACAAAAACAACTAAATTTCAACACACTTCCTTTCTCCCACAACTGAGACATTATTCCACACATAAATTAACATTCATTTCCACAATATCACGCATGGCTTGGCTTCAGTTCACAGAGTAATTCCTCTTCTCTTAACCAGCCTACATGAATTGCATAAACAGAGCAATGTCGCCACTATTGAATCCAACAAAATTACATTTATTACTTAAGTAATAGGATAAGATTTAAGATTGCCAAAGGTACAGGTTGCTCCTGGGGCAGTATGGAAAGCAAAATCTCTCTAACATTTGTAATTGAGGTTTTAAAACACTGTATACTCATACGTCATTGAAATTTTGCACAATTTTTTGTTTAAACATATTTTCACATATTTTTTGTTGAAATTGTAGATTTTTCCTCGTTATTAGGCAATGTTGTCCTAATGTGTATTACAAAGTGTGCATTAATTTTTTCATTCTATTTCCGACAGATGTTATCATGATTCTGCTAAACGGTTGCCTTTATTTAGAATTTTGGTTAAGAACACTCTGGTATTGACACATAATATTGTTAGTTACTTGTATATTACATATTTACACTATACTAGATATAAACTAAAACTATTGTTTCTTGAAACCTTTTAATATTGGGTAAATGTTTTCAAAGGCTTCATAAATTTCATTTCGTACTTTGGCACCTGAAAATAGTAAACACATACCGTAATAATCATAGACATGTTTACATACAGAAATAAATACTCAGAATGATCAATTAACCTATAATAAAGAATAATTATGAATGAACAATAATGCGGAAAACTCTCTGTCCAACATACAAAACCACATTCTACACTGTTTACATGTACATTGTTATTGTAGTAAACTGTCATCCAGATACAAGTATGACCAATAATGCATTTTTTCCCAGTTACCCAACACTGATTCATTAATATACATAAACTACAACATTTACTATTGTTCATACATATGGGGAGAATAAGGGAGGAGAAATTGATTCACAAGTGTTATACATTGCTTTTATTGGATAGGCAATGTATAATAAAACAAGGGACAAAATTGTCACAAAACCAGGTTTTCATTGTGAAAAAAAAATCTGATAAAGGGAGAAAACTCAAACTGAACTTTTGAAATGACCAAAAAAAATTAACCCCCTTTGTAAGTTTTTTTTTTTTTTAAATCTATTTTTAGTCGTGGCGACCTTGACATTGGAGATATTGACGTGATTCTTTCGTGGGACACACCGTCCCATGATGGTGAACAAATGTGCCAAATGATTTTAAAATCTCACAATGAATGACATAGTTATGGCCAGGACAAGCTCATTTATGGCCATTTTTGACCTTTGAACTCAAAGTGTGACCTTGACCTTGGAGATATCGACGTAATTATTTCGCGCGACACACCGTCCAATGATGGTGAACAAATGTGCCAAATGATTTTAAAATCTGACGATGAACGACATAGTTATGGCTCGGACAAGCTCATTTATGGCCATTTTTGACCTTTGAACTCAAAGTGTGACCTTGACCTTGGAGATATCGACGTTATTATTTCGCGCGACACACTGTCCAATGATGGTGAACAAATGTGCCAAATGATTTTAAAATCTGACAATGAACGACATAGTTATGGCCCGGACAAGCTTATTCCGCCAGCCCGCCAGCCAGCCCGCCAGCCAGCCCGCCCGCATTCGCCAATCTAATAACCAGTTTTTTCCTTCGGAAAACCTGGTTAAATATAATCACCACTGTCTTGTATACAGAATATTAAGACAGAAATTAGAAATTCTGAGCATGCCAGTTCCAAGAGCAAAACTAACAGGCTATGGTGTCCATCTAGCGACCAGGCGGTCATGGGTTAGATCCCTACAGTAGGAGTTCTTTAGATCTCCCCTAAAGACACCAAGTTCTGGTGCTAGTCCCAGGAAAAAGACTCAAGAGTGTTTCAAATAAGCCTTAGGCTTTCATAGCAACCAAGCTTAAGTAAATAGAATTAAACTAAAGATCATAACGAAGTGAGCAGCCATAATAGTTTACAAGCACTTGCACTTCACTAAGACTCGCTCAGACAAAATGGGGCTTAATGCATGTCCGTAGCCGTCCCATATTAGCATGTGCAGTCTGCACTGGTTAAGCAGGGACAACACTTTAAACTTTTGTGGTATGGCAGACTGCATATAGTTTAAGCACATGCATTAAGTCTCATTTTCACTGAGAGAGGCTCAATTATATTGCAAAAGCTTGATATAATACCAAAATTAAAAGAACATCATATGAAGATACCTGTTAGAACCACCTTTCCTGAGACGAATATCAACAGCACAATTCTTGGCTTCAGCATGCGGTAAATTAGACCCGGAAACAGTTCAGGCTCATAGCTGGCGGTAAAAAACACATGTGTTAGTCCTTAATAATCTATGTTTTTTGCTCAAATGTTTATACCAAAGACTGCATTATAAAATATTCTAAGAAAATCGGGGTAAAATCTTTTTAATTAAAGACCAGATTTAGATGATACTCATGTTGGTTTCATTGTGTCTAAGAAAGTTACCATTCTGAAGCTCTGGTTTGTACCCAAAGATTGCAAACATTCGTAATTAAATGGTAAATACATGGAAATGTATTCTTTCTATTTAACTTGAATTGTGGTGCCATGGGATTAATTTTTATTTACACTTGCCGGTAAATGTTTTGTGAATAATTTCGGACCATGTGTGAGGTTTGGATCTCCTTAAAAACAGTTCAAACCCCAATGATTAACATCAACTGTCCCCAGCCAGTGACCCCATTTTCCACTTTTTTTAATGTTTGTGTGTATGATGTGTACTTGAGTCTGTCCTTGTCTTGAACATTTGTTTTGAGTATAGCTGATTGGCTATTGTTATTTGCAAGAAATTAATGGCCGTATGATATTATAAGATTTCTTTCCTGCTGGTACAGCTTAAGTCTCACTTTGTAACTATTTACTATTTAAACACAATTTACTTTCTACATGAAAAGACTTTAGAAACTGAAACTGTTCGGACTTGCCAACCTTGCCACTCTTAAATTTGGAGACACACTTAGAAACAACCCGAAAATGTGAAATTCTAGGCTGCAGCCTCATCATTGAATAGCTTCCTTAGATACTCTACTCTAAAAGGCCATTAGGGCTTTTTTGGTTTTGTGACTGGTCAGTACACAGATAAAGTATACCAATCCTTCATGACATTTGTAATGAAAATATTATATAACATCTATGCTGATTCAATTATTATACTACAGAGGCCCATTTCAAAAACTTCAAAGCAGACTTAAGCTGCAATGGGAAAACCATGCTACACTAGCTAATCTGGAATTACACTTTTTGCCTAGACTGGATTTTTGCTAAGAAGACTTCCTGACACAAAAAATTACCTAAAAGCAGACAGTACAGTCTCAGACTAGCCAGTACCTGAAGAACTGGAAGACATCTGTACAACTTACCTGGAGAACTTGCCATGTGTCAGTACCAGCCCCTCCAGACGTATGGGGAATTTCACATCACAACTTACCTGGAGAACTTGCCATGTGTCAATACCAGCCCCTCCAGACGTATGGGGAATTTCACATCACAGCTGTACAACTTACCTGGAGAACTTGCCATTTGTCAATACCAGCCCCTCCAGACGTATGGGGAATTTCACATCACAGCTGTACAACTTACCTGGAGAACTTGCCATGTGTCAATACCAGCCCCTCCAGACGTATGGGGAATTTCACATCACAGCAGTACAACTTACCTGGAGAACTTGCCATGTGTCAATACCAGCCCCTCCAGATGTATAGGGAATTTCACATCACAGCTGTACAACTTACCTGGAGAACTTGCCATGTGTCAATACCAGCCCCTCCAGACGCATGGGGAATTTCACATCACAGCTGTACAACTTACCTGGAGAACTTGCCATGTGTCAATACCAGCCCCTCCAGACGTATGGGGAATTTCACATCACAGCTGCCCACCATGTTCTGAATCTTGAAGTCCTTGAACTTGGCCTGCAAAGGTGAAACAATTTTGTTACAGGTTTTCATTACTTTGAACATTATATCAGTCATATCATGGCGGTCAGTTAGCACATACTTGTTTTGCACATACACTAATAACTGAGATATAACCTATGACCTATTTTAATAAGCAAATTTGTTGAATTGATATCCCCGCCAAATAAATTTTGTTTATGAATGGGTGCAAATCCCTTGATGTACGGTATAATCATAAAAATAATTGAGTGTAAGGTAATTTTTTATGCATTGCATTTCTCCTCATTGATATCTATACACCCATAGAGTTTCATGTTGGAATCGTGTAGTGTATCTGAGATATAGTCTTGAAAAGGAACATCAAACAATAACAACAAAGGGCAATAACTCTTAGTTAAGAAAGTGTAGGGTTATGGTTCTTGACCATGGCATTTGCATCATACAAAAACATGCATGAAGTTTCATGTTTAAGAATTGCATGGTATCAGAGATATAGCCCTGAACAGTAACATAAAAAAAAATAAAAAACAGCAATAACTCTTTTTAAAGAAAGTGTAGGGTTATGGTTCTTGTGCATGACACTCGTCCTCATTGATATCTATACACCTATGAAGTTTCATGTTGATATGTTATATAGTTTAGATATAGCCCTAAAAAGTTTTTTAACAGAAAGACAAGGCCAATCCTATATTCCTCTGACTGGCGGGGGATAATTAGTGGAAGGGGGAGAATGCCCCTAGAAGTAATTTGATGATTAATACCCACTCAAGTTGTGAGACTGGGCTTGAATGTGACGCACACATTGTTGTTAAGGTAGTGCACCTCTAATGATTTCCCGCGATTTCTTCGAAGGTTGAAGAGCCTACTATTAGGTGCCGTAGCCTAGTGGTTAAGGCGATAGACTAGAAATATTTTGGGATATTCCCGCGCAGGTTCGAATCCGGCCAACGACGTATACTTTTTTGCGACGCGTTTTATTTATTTTCTAACGTAATTTGATTTAATATGGCATATAAGCTATATTTATTGTTAAATATGTTGCAATTTTTATGCACATTTTTCAATTATTAAAATTAAAACAACGTTATGGCGAAATTGGGTGATTTACTGTTGAAAATACGAACCATGCATGTTGCATTTTTATTTTTATTTAAAAAAGTAAACGGTAAATCTGTCTAGTTCTTGGTATTTATGCTGTATATAGTGTTTCTATAAAAACTAAGTTTAAAATATGACTTAAATGATACTATTTTGAATTTTATGACACTTTGTTTTTAACCGACCCAATTTTTACTTGGCTGAAATCACTTACATTTCATGGTGCTCTTCCATAGATAAAAATTTGTAAAAAATAAATGTCTGTAAAAGAATACTTATTTCATCTTGTTTAAACTTTAAACACCTTTACAGCATCTGTACACACCAACTGCATGCCCATATTTGGAAATTTGAATGAATTATGGAACTTTTATATACCCCAGGGGTGAAAATAAACTGGACAAAAGCCGAGCGTGGGGGTGGTTTTGAAAAAATCGGTATATTTTTTTAAAAAGCATGGAAAGCCTACCTACAAATTTGCATGTAGTTCAGTGAAATGATGCTGCTTAAGAAAATAATTAATTAGATTATATTTGGATATGTGCCCATTAGAGGTGCACTACCTTAATGTAAAAACTGTGACTATCCAAATATTCAGGCACTTCATATCTCTTACTTAACTCATAAGTGATTTTACAAAGAACTCATATTATAATTTGTATATATTTAAAAAAAAAATTAATTTATTATTGGGGAAAGGCTTTCATTGAGTATAATTATTTCAAGATACATGAGAATGTATGTTAATAAGTTGTGATAACAAACTTACTGGAAAGCCCAATTTTTGCACAATTCTCGCATACTTCCGAGCTGCAAGTTTTGCATATTCTTCGCTGAAATACACACGGTATGATAAAACTATAACAGCATTAATGAAATTGTCCACAGTCAAGACATTCATTAAGTTAACTGTTGATTACAAGCATATATCTAAGTAACAATAAACAGCTGCGCCATGAGCGCATGATACGCCCGTCGTTCGCCAATGAAGTAGTAAGGTAATAAATAACCCTTTGAATCATTTTTTTACTTCAGTTTATTTGTATTTGAATACATGGTTTATTTTATAAGTACATGAGCATGGAGCGCCGTCTCCTTGACATTCATACCATATCTTTTTTTGAGTATATGTATGCATTTCTTTAGAGGATATGGAGTTGAAGTAAACCTGTTATAGATATTTTGACCAATAATAAAAGAGAAATGTAGATGGGTAAGTGGTAGTGTACAATCGGAATAGAAAAAAGCTCACCTTGTTCAATTTTTCAGGGATACTAAAAAAAAAAAAAAAAAATCCATCGAAGGATATTTGAGCTACAGTAGGACATTCAATGAAATCACGAAATTTTGACGAACAAAGTCCCATAACTCTGGAACGACAATTCAGAATTCCGTCAAAAACGAAAGGGGATCAGGGTTTATCAATATTAAGATTGTGTTGAAATTTGAAAAAAATCCATCGAAGGATATTTGAGCTACAGTAGGACATTCAATGAAATCACGAAATTTTGACGAACAAAGTCCCATAACTCTGGAACGACAATTTAGAATTCCGTCAAAAACGAAAGGGGATCAGGGTTTATCAATATTAAGATTGTGTTAAAATTTGAAGAAAATCTGTCAAAGGATATTTGACGTAGCGTACGACATTAACAGACGGACGGACGGACGGACAGACGGACGCGGGGTATACCATAATACGTCCCGTCATAGACGGGCGTATAAAAATGGAAATACTGAAAGCACTTCCAAGTGTTCATTTTATTTTAAACATAAATATGGTAGCAATCTTTATAAACACATACACAATAAATTTGTCAAGATCATTTGTTTTTAATATATTCAATTAAAGACATGTTTAACAAGACAAAATACCCAATACATGATCAAGCAAACTTTACCACATTTATACAATACCAGGCTTGTCTCACCTTTTTGCACCAGTGCACACCATTTTCCCGGAGCTGAAGATAAGAGCCGTAGTTCGGGGGTCTCGTATTCTCATGATCACTGCAGCAAAACGCTTCGGGTTGTACTCGGCATTACGGGCATGTAGAGCAATTCTCTTGAGATCTAACTTGCACCCGAGATTTACTGTGCAGACTATGTTTCTGAATAAATAAATGGATAATTATCATTCTTGATAGCCATTTTGTATATAGTAAAGTGAGAAACTGACATAGTTTCTGAATGAACAATTGTATAATCATCATTCATAATTGCCATTTCTAATAAACTAATGTGAAAACAATGATATTAGTAAAACCAACCTGTTAATTATTAAAAAATATCTGTATCAATTGATACCTGAATTATATATATATATATATATGAACTGCTTAAATTGTTATATTTTAATATATAAAAATGTCTTGAGAAATGAGTGGAGATATGAAAAGATATCGGTTGATGTACACAAAAAAGAGCTTTTCCTTATAAAACAGGTCTGTTTAAAAGAACCCATTTCAATGCCTAACAATTTAGGGTTAATTTTGCCATTAAGAATAAAAGACCTAAATACAGGACTGACACAATTTTTAATGCCTTGGAAATCTGTCTAAAAGTTATAAAGCATGAAATCTACTTTTCATGTATTTAAAGATAAGTACCATGCAATGAAAACTGCATTAAACAATTTCAATCAATAATACATGGCAACCACTTAAAGTTGTTTAATTATATATATTGATTTTCCCCCAAAAGCATGTTTTCAAGTTGCCAAAGTCCCATTGCTGTCAGTACCAAACCAATGTCTAAAGCAGTGATAAAAACATTGCTCAACAAAAAAGTCTACAACACAATTTTATTTGTAAAAACACCTCATGTTCATACAACGAAAGGTCACATATTATTTTGGGCCTCTACACACCAGTTAAAGCAGGACTTCAAAGATTTAAATTGTATCATGCGTTTGAAGCAAGCAAATTTAATTTGTGTAATCTTTGACTCCAACAATTGCAATATTTAATAAAAATTTACTAAAAACTTGTGGTTTTGAAAGTAATTACCTTTGTTCATTTAAAAATAACAACAAGGTGTATTCAGAAACAATACACTGTAAATCAATATAACGTGCTCCATTATAACGCTGAATCCACTATAATGCGGGTGAGTCTTGGCTCCGTTTTTTTCTGCAATCTTTCATTTTGGTCACCGTCTAAAGCGTTTTCTTGAAGTTCATATATGGCAGCGTCCAATGAGCTGATTGCATCAAGGCTCAATTATTATCAATTAGAGACTAATCATTAGGTACAGGGGAATTTGATAGTTTAGGCGTGATTATCTATTGTTTGGTGCAATACAGGTGTGAAAATTGCTTGTGTTACATGCTTTGACAAGTTTTTCGATACATGTTTCACAAGACAAAGAGAAATTAAATAAGTTACCAAGACAATTAGTTCCACCCAAACACAGGAAAATGGTTTACAGAAATTCACTTTCATTTTCGCTTAATTTTCATGAAATGCCCGGAAGCACGTTTTTTGCATGACATGACTGAGTATGCCACAATAAAACATTGCTTTGTATCTTATTGGATAAAATCTAAATTTAAACTCACTTGTGGGTTGTTACAATTAAATCTGAACAGTGCTCCATAAACCACTGTCCCACTTTACACTTCTGGCAAAAGGGCGTATGTTTATGTTTATGGTCAGAATATATATATATATATATATATATATATATATATATATATATATATATATATATATATATATATTAAATTGACGTGTAATTATATAAGATTATCAGATAAATATATGCACTTAATAATCAAATCAAAAGATTTCAATGGGACAGGGCCCCAGACCCCAAATGGTGAAAAAAAACACTGAAATGAAATGTCAGGAACTTACTGTAGTGTAGGTATGATGCCCGATCCTTCAGAGGCAGAGGCAGGCGCTGGTGAGAAGGGGGTCATCGGTGTGGGGTAGGGGCTGGAAAGGGTTGCATTGGATGGAGGCATCACAGGGGTGGGCGTGGGTCCCAGTCCAAAGTGTTGTAGGGTTCCAGGAGACACCATCGGGCTCTTTTAATAAAACATGGAGTTCAGCTACAGTCAAATGCAGACAAATGATATTCACATAAAAACAATAGAATCACAAAAAAAACAAAAGAGCTGTCAGAGGACAGCGCCAAGACGATTAGAGTGCTTGACAGTAGAACTTAAGCCATCATGGAGAGGGGGGTATAATGTGGGTGTGTGGTCATTTAATAGTGGTCAAAAATAAGAAAAAAAAGAAAGACAAATTTATTTTATTTTTTTTTATTTTTTTGGGGGGAGGGGGGATTCTGGGGTGGGGCGTGGAGGATGGTTTGGGTGGAGTCCATTGTGGTATGTCAGGTAAGTGTTGTTTTGTCAAAGTATGAATCAAATGTGATCATAAATAAAGAAGTTATGGAAATTTAAGCAAAATTTATTCATTTGACCTTGAGAGTCAAGGTCATTCAAAGGTCAAGGTCAAATTCAACTTGCTTGGTACAGTAACATCATGATAGTAAGAAAGTATTTGAAGTTTGAAAGCAATAGCCTTAATACTTTAGAAGTAAAGTGGATCGAAACACAAAATTTAACAAAATATTCTAAGTTACTAAGACAAAAAAGGGCCATAATTCCGTTTAAAAGCCAACCAGAGTTATGCAACTTTCCCTGTACAGACCCCTTACGATAGTTAGCGAGTTTTCCAAGTATAAAACGCAATAGCTATGATACTTTAGGAGTAAAATGGACCAAAACAAAAAACTTAACCAAATGTTCAATTATCTAAGTATAAAAGGGGCCATAATTCTGTCAAAATGCTTGATACAGTTGTCTGCTCTTGTTTATAGATTGGGATCATGTTTTTAGAAGAATACGCAAAATATGAAAGCAATATGTCAAAGGACATAGGAAATATTTGAGGTGGTACGCAAACTTTAACATTGCAACGCTAACTGGAACGCCGACGCCGGGGTGAGTAGGATAGCTCTACTATATATATTTCATATATAATAGTCGAGCTAATAATTTATATATTTCATATATACTAGTCGAGCTTAAAATTATAGATTATAAAATATTAGGAATACAACAGATTTTAATTTATAATTTATTGACCTTCATTTCACAACAAGATGGTTCTGAGGGCCCCAGACCACTTACTGTAGTCATATAACACTGGCTGATTGGATATCATGTACACATTGATAAGTGGATTGTAGAGGCAGAGTAAGAAAAAATAATATTGGCCACTTGCTGAGCTGTTGCACTACAGGCAGAAGCTCACGGGCAGTGTTAACTTTATTTTGTAACCGCATAACCAATGACCAGATTACCAGACATCAAAGGGACTCCCACAGTTTTGAAAAATGGACGTACAACTGCAATTTTTGGGGTCAATTTACAGCAGTCAAATAACGCTGATTGGGTGAGCAGAGATGCTTAAAAAGGGGCAAAAAATATTAAAGAACTCTCTGCTGATAATTGGATTTGGGATTGCATAAAACATTTATTATCATACCCCCACCACCCCATTTTTTCTCCTCCCATTTGCATCAAACTGGAAAATGATCAATGGGATGTAAAATAAGCTGAGAATAATGCACGTAATGCAGCCAAGTTTACATGGATACGTTGAAATAAACAGTGTAACATCGATACAACTGGCCTTCCTATAAACACGTGCCAAGCAGTGCTTTCCCTAACGGTCCCTTGCTGGGGCACTTTAATTTTGAAATCAGAGTCAGCGAGGCCCTTGAAATTTACTGATAAGTTTATTTTTCTGCAACTATCCCCTCTTAAGATCAAAGTGATATCCGCTTCGCATAATATTTTGAGAGCGTATTAACAATCCTTTGTCAATAACAATAACAAATCAATATGTGCCAATGAGAGCACATGCTGTGCATGAGTGACAGCACTCATACGCAGTCAATACCTGCAGTAAAATCATGCAGACGACGAGTGACGTAATTGCCATAAGTGTTTGATTTTGTGATAGTTTGTTGGCTTTGTTTTCTATCAAAATCTTTGGTCCCTACAGTGTACACATCAATGATGAAATCTCGACAAGTTACTTAGAAGACTGATGATGGTATCGTAAATATTTACGATAAAAGCTCTCCATTATTTCTTTAACACAAACCTTGCCATTTTTTATAGTATCAAATAAATTTTAAGTGACTATTTATATATTTGATGAAATATTGTCTCTGAACATAAATCAATCCCCTGATGTGTTGTGTGCTTGTTAAAACGCTCAATACACGCACGTTGTTATGCAAATGACGCGATGTTGTACATGCTGAATAATTTTCGCGCTCTTTCAGGGTTTTTTTCCTTCTCTGTGACCCGCCGAAAATTGGCCCTTTCCCCTCTGATTTTTTGTTCCCCTCAGCTGGTAAATTTTCCCCTAGATTTCATTTTCCCCTCCAAAAAAAAAAATTTTTTTTTTTTTTTTAAACCTTTAAATATATAAGTTAACCTGATCCAGTGTAGAAAATAGAAAAATATTGCATAATTAAATTTTCTGTTTCCTTGAATTTGTTTTAAAAACAGTAAAATATGCTTAATTGATTATTTAAGACTTTCCTTATTTTCCCCCAAAATCCGGCGTTTCGTGTGATTTTTTCCCCCAAAATCCGGCGTTTTGCGCGATTTTTTCCCCTCAAAAAAGGCCAGGCCCTTTCCCCAAAATCAGATAAAAACCCCTGTCTTTTTAATTGAGAAAAAAGATTCGACACAAAATAAATTTGCACTGCTAATTTGAAGCAATGATATTTTAACGTTGCGGTAACATTTACATTCAGAAGTGTGTTTCGGATTAAAAACACGTTAACATCGACTTACGGGAATGGGTTTTGGATTACAAATTTAACTATTCCCATTTGAGATTTCAACAAATATTAACAGTTGCATTATGAATTCAACGATAATTTGTTTAAACACTTTACGAGTCGAATAAATGTTTTGATGGAATTATGCATGAAATTCACGTTGTCCACTAGGATTACGGCCGGTTTCCATCATCAGTCTTCTAAGTATCGATTATCGGACGAAACATTAAAAAGTGTGCTTAATTAATTCAACGCAAATTTGCGCATTACGTGTCGAATAAAATTCAGAAAAACAAGTGAATCAGTTCTATAAATGGACATGATGAAATATACATGTACTGGAATTAAATTGTTATCGCATAATTTTAACCGGGAGTTATTTGCACAACTTACTCGCTATAAGTAATTAATTGTTTACCACTTGCAATTAATTTCTCCTATTAATTATGAGTCATAGGTAACACTTGTTTACAGTAAAAAGGTGTGATGATGACGTCCGAAACCGTCTTTAATGTACTGTACTGTACTAGTTACCGGTTTCATATTACATAAATGGTACAACTTCTTGCTAATCGAGCTGCGATAAACTCTTACTTCGTGCCCGACGTCAATAAAAAATAATGGTCGATAATTAACCCCGCCCTCATAAGCATTCGCGTAACCGATTGGACGATGAACATCACAGTTTGACGACTGGAAAGTTACCTGATACATCCTTGTCAGCATTTAAATGACTGTGTAATGTGGCTAGAATAATCGATATGCGCGTCTTATCAGTGGATTATCCATAACCCCATGTGGTGTTTATGGCAATTACTTGTGAAAGTAGGTACTGAGTGCTCTTTTAAAACAGGGAATATTGATACTCTGATAGAGAAACCTTGATTTTTTTTTTACAATCTCCACTTTCTTTTTCTGAAAAATACACTGATCGGAAAATTTCAAGCGCCCTGGGGACTCTGATTTTGAAATTCAAGCGCCCCGGCGAGGGATCATTAAATGGCCTGTGGAAAGCCCTGGTGTTCAGTGGCCAATACCCTGTCCCATTTGGACGTTATTTCGTCAAATCTTTAAATAGTCGCATATGCTTAAATTCATTTGATTCTTAATGAAAATGGAGCATGTTTGTGTTTATAAAATTCTTGAGCACTTTAATCATCAATATTTACCAGAATTTGCTTTAAAAAATGAAATAAACAAGATTATTGGGTAATTATTAGCGACTGGAAAAACATAAGTATACAGCAATTGAGTCTGGTGGTTATTGATAAGGTTGATACCGATGTATTGGGGAAACTACCTCGTAGGGATTATGTGTTACTATGCCTGAAAGGGTTAAAACAAAACAAAAAATTGTCTTTATGAATGACAATTATCTATATAGCTGGGGGTTTTCTAGAATAGTCCTAATGCACCAAATAGTGTAAAAAATAAATGTAACAACAAGATGTGTTTGTGAAACACAATGTCCCCCTATATGACGTTTGACCTTGAAGGATGACCTTGACCCTTCACCACTCAAAATGTGCAGCTCCATGAGATACACATGCATTTCAAATATAAAATTGCTAGCTTCAATATTGCAGAAGTGACATTACATGAGCAATTTTGACCCATATATTTGACCTTGAAGGATGACCTTGACCTTTCACCACTCAAAATGTGCAGCTCCATGAGATACACATGCATGCCAAATATCAAGTTGCTATCTTTAATATTGCAAAAGTATCCATGAAGTAAGCGATTTGGGCCACATGTATTTGACCTCTGACCTTGAAGGATGACCTTGACCTTTCACCACTCAAAATCAGGGTTGGCATATTGACCGGTCAATTGAGTATTGACCGGGCCGGCGGTCAATACCCGGTTAAAACCGGTCAATACTGGTCTTTATTGGTCAATACTGGTCGATTGAAATTGTAGAATTTAAACATCACAACGGAAGACTTTAAGCTATTCTATATTAAATCAATCATTATTCTGTAATTGATAAACTTTTTTTGAGTTTTTTTATTGTAAACAAGGGCTGTTTGTAAAACATGCATGCCCCCCATATGGGCTGTCCGTTGTACTGGCAGCCATTGTGTGAATACGACTTTTGTCACTGTGACCTTGACCTTTGACCTAGTGACCTGAAAATCAATAGGGGTCATCTGCAAGTCACGATCAATGTACCTATGAAGTGTCATGATCCTAGGCAAAAGCGTTCTTGAGTTATCATCCGAAAATCATTTTACTATTTCGGGTCACCTTGACCTTTGACCTTGTGACCTCAAAATCAATAGGGGTCATCTGCGAGTCATGATCAATCTACCTATGAATCTGCTTAAGACATTACTGACAATATGTCTGTTAAATTTATATTAACAATATTGTTTACTTAAGCATGGCATATTCATCAAAATTGGGGGTAAAGTTCAATTAACCAGTAATGACCACTTCAGGAGTATTGACCGGGGCGGATTACACCGTGAAAAAACGCCGGTTAAAACCGGGGGGCGGTCAATTGGTGCCAACCCTGCTCAAAATGTGCAGCTCCATGAGATACACATGCATGCCAAATATCAAGTTGCTATCTTCAATATTGCAAAAGTATTCATAAAATAAGCGATTTGTGGAAACATATATTTGACCTCTGACCTTGAAGGATGACCTTGACCTTTCACCACTCAAAATGTGCAGCTCCATGAGATACACATGCATGCCAAATATCAAGTTGCTATCTTCAATATTGCAAAAGTATTCATAAAATGAGCGATTTTGGCCACATATATTTGACCTCTGACCTTGAAGGATGACCTTTACCTTTCACCACTCAAAATGTGCAGCTCCATGGATACACATGCATGCCAAATATCAAGTTGCAATATTCAATATAGCAAAAGGTATTACAAAATGTTAAAGTTGGCGCAAACAGACCAACCAACCAACCAACCAACAGACAGGGCAAAAACAATATGTACCCCACTACTATAGTGGGGGACATAAAAATATTAATGTATCGGTCCATACAATAACCGAAAAGCACCGAAAAGCACCGAAAAGCACTCAATTTCTCTCTATATATATGCAATATATCGTTTTTAGTGTATGTTAACGAGTTTTATTAGTAATAAATGGTTATATGATTGTATGTTTATACTACATTGTGCCCAAAATGGAAAATATCGGCAATTACCGACCGAAAAGCACTTCATGTGGAAACCGAAAAGCACTCAATTTCTCGCTATATATATGAATATTTGCGTTTCTATTGGGTGTAAACGGATTGAATTAGTTATAAATGGTTATATTTCATGCATATTTATACTACCTTGGGTTTATAACGAGGTATTAATGCCCGAAATTGGATAAATATCGGCAATATACCGACCGAAAAGCACTTCATGTGAAGACCGAAAAGCACTCAATTTCTCGCTATATATATGAATATTTGCGTTTCTATTGGGTGTAAACGGAGTGAATTAGTTATAAATGGTTATATTTCATGCACATTTATACTACCTTGGGTTTATAACGAGGTATTAATGCCCGAAATTGGATAAATATCGGCAATATACCGACCGAAAAGCACTTCATGTGAAGACCGAAAAGCACTCAATTTCTCGCTATATATATGAATATTTGCGTTTCTATTGGGTGTAAACGGATTGAATTAGTTATAAATGGTTATATTTCATGCACATTTATACTACCTTGGGTTTATAACGAGGTATTAATGCCCGAAATCGGATAAATATCGGCAATATACCGACCGAAAAGCACTTCATGTGAAGACCGAAAAGCACTCAATTTCTCGCTATATATATATAATATTTGCGTTCCTATTATGTGTAAACGGTTTAAATTAGTTATAAATGGTATATTGCATGCATATTTATACTACCTTGTGTTTATAACGAGGTATTAATGCCCGAAATTGGATAAATATCGGCAATATACCGACCGAAAAGCACTCAATTTCTCGCTATATATGTGAATATTTGCGTTTCTATTGGGTGTAAACGGATTGAATTAGTTATAAATGGTTATATTTCATGCATATTTATATGCATATTTAATTTAAACCGTTTACACACAATAGAAACGCAAATATTCATATATATAGCGAGAAATTGAGTGCTTTTCGGTCTTCACATGAAGTGCTTTTCGGTCGGTATATTGCCGATATTTATCCAATTTTGGGGCTTAATACCTCATAATAAACACAAGGTAGTATAAATATGCATGAAATATAACCATTTATAACTAATTTAAACCGTTTACACACAATAGAAACGTAAATATTCATATATATAGCGAGAAATTGAGTGCTTTTCGGTCTTCACTTGAAGTGCTTTTCGGTCGGTATATTGCCGATATTTATCCAATTTTGGGGCTTAATACCTCATAATAAACCCAAGGTAGTATAAATATGCATGAAATATAACCATTTATAACTAATTTAATCCGTTTACACACAATAGAAACGCAAATATTCATATATATAGCGAGAAATTGAGTGCTTTTCGGTTTCCACATGAAGTGCTTTTCGGTCGGTAATTGCCGATATTTACCATTTTGGGCACAATGTAGTATAAACATACAATCATATAACCATTTATTACTAATTAAACTCGTTAACATACACTAAAAACGATATATTGCATATATATAGAGAGAAATTGAGTGCTTTTCGGTGCTTTTCGGTGCTTTTCGGTTATTGTATGGACCCTTAATGTATGGAGGGGAGGCACTCCCAAACCCACCCCTTATGGCCTTGCGGCGTCTGAAAGAAATCCTGTGGAAAGAACTGGTGCCAAGTGGAGACTTGATACTTCATTCCTTGTATAAACTATAGATCAAATATTTCTGTACATCACCTTCAATGTGATTGGAATTATTGTTTAGGAATACCTGCTGTGGAGTCATCCCAGTGCTGTATGGAAAATTCTGTCCATCCATCATGTCTGTTGAAATCTTTGGCTTTTGAAACCAATTGTTATTTGTTTTCGCGACAATAATTCAATTATATGATTTCGAGGCGTGTTCGTGTTTTGATGGGTGTTTTTCAATGCATTTTAATAGCAAATGAACAAACAAACTTTTTTTTCTGTTTTTCCTTCCTAATTTTAACTTTCAAGAACAATTAAGAGCATAAGACCAGCACTTCTATTTCAATCATTTCGGTTTATGCCATTTCAATTATCGCTTACATCTAAGGCTGAATGTATTTCTATTGAAATCATAAAATAAGCCATAAGGATTTAATGTCTTTTGTTTTATTAAAATAGTAAATGGAAAAGTTCGAAATCATACATATTCCATTATTTTTTATTTACGTGCATCAACATTTGTACATCTACTAGACATGGATGCAAGCGCCTTTCGTACCCAAAATCGAGATTCGTACAAAGAGGTTTCGAAGATATGTTGTTTCATGCTAAATAGAATATCGACATAACGAGTAAGATTTTATTATACTCCACGAATAAAAATTGTTATTTTTAATAGTATAAAAATATTTCTCATCTTTGCTTGTCTGTGACATAGCCATAGGCCTCCGACCAGCTTCCTCCAGCCCAGGCGTATCGGTTCTGGGCTAGTTGCAATAACCCAACACCCATGCAGCTACTGCCCTCAGCCCAGGGTAGCTGTACGCATGCACTAATAAAAGCTATTTACCGATGGTGGTGGTGATTCAAGTGGTATTTGGCCTGACTGGTTCCAGTTGACTCTCGCTTTCTCCAGCTAAAGGTCCATCTTCTCGCAAGTTTGCATTGTTTTTGTTGTGTTCTTTGGGTTTTGTATAGCGACTAGATGTTTCATAGGATTAGGTAGCTAACCATACGCCAAACCTTGTTAAGTTGGGCTTTGGACTGTTAGTGGTGGAGTTTATATTTCAAATAATGTTTATTATTGTTCGCAGCAGGTCATTGTGGAGGGTGCCACCTCCGATCAGGTTCCAGTCGTCAGTTGCGTGCCCGAGGGTACTGTCCTTGGGCCGCTGCTATTTCTCATCTTCATCAACGACCTACCAGACGGACTGAATTCATCTACAAGGCTGTTCGCTGATGACTGCATTGTGTATCGCCAAATCAGAGCCAAAGAGGATTGTGACATCCTGCAGAACGACCTACAAACCCTATCTGAATGGGAACAAACATGGGGTATGGAGTTCCACCCACAGAAATGCAGTGTACTAAGAGTCACCTGGAAGGGCCGTCCAATAGAACACACATACCCATTGAAAGGAACAACCCTAACCATGGACAAAACAACAAAATACCTTGGTGTGGACATTCACTCTACGCTGTCTTGGAACACCCATATTGACCGAACCACCAAGAAAGCTAACAACATGCTGGGCTTCCTACGTAGAAATCTTCGGCACAGTCTTCAAGCCACAAAAGTCAATGCCTATAAGACACTAGTCCTACCCCACTTAGAATACTGCCCATCAATCTGGAACCCTAACATAAAAGAACAAGTAAAGAAAATTGAAATGGTCCAAAGAAGAGCAGCACGTTTCGCCACCAACCGTTATCGCAATACCAGCAGAGTTACGGATATGCTGCATCTACTTCAATGGGAGTCTCTTGAGGACAGACGCACGAAACTCCAGCTTGTAATTCTATACAAGATTATACATGAACTTGTCGACATACCAAGTCATGTCTACCTATCAGAAGCACCAGTGCGAACACGTCGGAACATGTATAGATGCATAGCTTGGCATACAAACACTACTCAGCAACATCAGATGTCTTTAAGTTCAGTTTCTTCCCCAGAACCATCCCAGTGTGGAACAGACTTCCAGCCACAGTAGCTGAGCCCCCTCTTTGGTATCCTTCAAGAGGGAGCTAGCGACGCTGCATTTCTAACAAGGGGTTTCACTCCCAGCTGGTTGAATGACCAGCTGGGATTATCTCTCTTCCATGTATCTATTCTTATTATTCCTAATTATGCCCCCCTTCGAAGAAGAGGGGGTATATTGTTTTGCACATGTCGGTCCGTATGTCCGTCCGTATGTCCGTCCACCAGATGGTTTCCGGATAATAACTCAAGAACGCTTAGGCTTAGGATCATGAAACTTCATAGGTACATTGATCATGACTCGCAGATGACCCCTATTGATTTTGAGGTCACTAGGTCAAAGGTCAAGGTCACGGTGACCCGAAATAGTAAAATGGTTTCCAGATGATAACTCAAGAACGCTTATGCCTAGGATCATGAAACTTCATAGGTACATTGATCATGACTAGCAGATGACCCCTATTGATTTTCAGGTCAAAGGTCAAGGTCACGGTGACCCGAAATAGTAAAATGGTTTCTGGATGATAACTAAAATACGCTTATGCCTAGGATCATGAAACTTCATAGGTACATTGATTATGACTCGCAGATGACCCCTATTGATTTTCAGGTCACTAGGTCAAAGGTCAAGGTCAGGGTGACCCGAAATAGTAAAATGGTTTCCGGATGATAACTCAAGAACGCTTATCCCTAGGATCATGAAACTTCATAGGTACATTGATCATGACTCGCAGATGACCCCTATTGATTTTCAGGTCACTAGATCAAAGGTCAAGGTCATGGTGACCAGAAATAGTAAAATGGTTTCGGAATGATGACTCAAGAACGCTTATGCTAGGATCATGAAACTTCATAGGAACATTTATCATGACTCGCAGATGACCCCTATTTATTTTCAGGTCACTAGGTCAAAGGTCAAGGTCACGGTGACTCAACTTAGAAAAATGGTTTCCGGATGATAACTCAAGAACCCCTATGCCTAGGCTCATGAAACTTCATAGGTACATTGATCATGACTCGCAGATGACCCCTATTGATTTTCAGATCACTAGGTCAAAGGTCAAGGTCGGGGTGACCCGAAATAGTTAAATGGTTTCCGGATGATAACTCAAGAATGCTTATGCTAGGATCATGAAACTTCATAGGTACATTGATCATGATTCCCAGATGACCCCTATTTATTTTCAGGTCACTAGGTAAAAGGTCAAGGTCACGGTGACTCAACATAGAAAAATGGTTTCCGGATGATAACTCAAGAACGCTTATGCCTAGGATCATGAAACTTCATAGGTACATTGATCATGACTCGAAGATGACCCCTATTGATTTTCAGGTCACTAGGTCAAAGGTCAAGGTCACGGTGACCCGAAATAGTAAAATGGTTTCCGGATGATAACTCCAGAACGCTTATGCCTAGGATCATGAAACTTCATAGGTACATTAGTATTATCTCTTCTAACATTATATACTCTGAATATATACTATTATATTGTCCTTAATTTGTATGTAACTCTCGTATTTTTTATATAATCTATCTTTCTTTCCATCTGTTTACTTTTGTATTAAGCGCCACTGACCATTTAGTAATTGTCAAGTTTGACTGGTCAACGTACCGATGTAGATGTAGATGTAGATGTTTAGTGCAATTGAAATTATATAAATGTGTTCATGACAAGAATACATGCAGTTAATTTTAATAAATTGGTTCAATGTAATTTTATAGCGAGTAATTTTAGTGTACCAGTGTATTCAGCTTTTGTCTGCAACTTTTTAATTAAAAAAATCTAAGACACTACATCGATTGACGTATATACAAGTTACAACAAATGTTATTTAATAGATCCATTATACATTAAATATACAATTAATGTTTTTTACTAAAACACTGCAATGCAACAGGGTCAGTCTGTTTTCTGCAAATTGACTTGTTAAAAAGTACTTCATTACTGCATTGTATGTTGAAATACAAATTGAAAAAGTTTTTTCACCAACTTAAACTTAAAATATTCACTTACAGTGTTGCTGTCATGCTTCCTATGTCCAATGGAAGGGGACAGCACATACAGCCCCAAGGTCCCCCCCCCCCTCTCTAACAACTGCCAAGCCTTGTTTTGTTCTGATCACATTATTTCACTAAAAATTGTATTTACTAGTTCCAATCTATTGTTTTAATAATTTACAAAGTGAAACGATACATTTTTTCAATGACAATACATGTACCTTTACCAGGCTTTTTCCCAGGCATTTTTCCAAGCACAGCGGAAAGGCAGTGAGGATGGTGGATGCCCTCCCTTGCTTGTCAAAATTAAACAAACTTTCTTCAAATTAAAAAAAATCTGCACTTCTTTGGATCTATTAAACAGCTTTACTTAATTTTTTAGCTCGGCGTTTTCAGAGAAAACCCGAGGTATTGTCATAGCCAGCTCGTCGTGCCATCCGCGTTGTGCTAAAACCTTTACATTTTGTTAAGGTTTTGAACATTGGCTCTAAAATCAAATTGCTTCCACCTACAGCTTTGAAACTTCATTTGTAGATGCACCTTGATGAGTTCTACACACCACACCCATTTTTGGTCACTAGGTCAAAGGTCAAGGTCACTGTGATCTTTAAAAAAAAAAATAATCTGACAAGCTTTCATTTATTCAAAACTGCACCCGTAGCCGAGCGTAGCACCCGTTATGCGGTGCTCTTGTTTTACAATACAATAATTATTGTGTTGATGATGTTATTTGCAGCCATTAAATTCCCTTGTTTTTGAACTGACCATAGACATATAGCTATGTCATAGCTTAGGAATAAGTATTACAGCTAATCCATTTCATCTTTGCTATACATAGAAATTATTATTTTCTTTTATGCTTCCATTTTTTTTGGCATGTATCCCTTTAGTTTAATCACAACTGAAACTATAATAAAATGCGCACAGTTTAATATCCCAAAATTTCTAATGAGTAAAGGGCAGTAATTCAACATATACTATCACATCATTTCATGGTTCAAAACGTTGATGACAGACTTACTTGTTGAGAGGTCACCTGGTTGTGACAATTTAAAATCCACTTGACTGTGCATGACGTGTTCTGTAGTCTGCTATCTGCATGTGTTAAAAGATGAAATGAGGTAATCTTATTAGCTCGGCTGATTTCGGAGAAAACCCGAGGTATTGTCATAGCCAGCTCGTCTTCTGGCATCGTGCTAAAACCTTAACATTTTGTTTACCTTTTGAACATTGGCTCTAAAATCAAAGTGCTTCCACCTACAACTTTGAAACTTCATATGTAGATGCACCTTGATGAGTTCTACGCGCCACACCCATTTTGGGGTCACTAGGTTGAAGGTCAAGGTCACTGTGACATCTTTAAAAAAACAAACAAAAAAAACTGACAAACTTTTATTTATTCAAAACTGCACCCGCAGCCGAGCGTTGGCACCCGTTATGCTGTGCTCTTGTTTACCTTTATTTTTCCGTACGTTTATCAACTTAAATTCATATACACATATCTTTTACATACCTGGTTGCGGTTTTGGCAATCTAAATCACATATATTTTTTGTTGTTGCATCGAGTGTTGTATCGCTAAGTGAAAAAATGTTCAAATTAGACAAAGCCATGTAAGTGTTTTCAAATTTGTGTAATGATTTTTTTAAGATTCGAAAAGCATTGCAGAATTTTACTGTGATGTAAGCTCATTTTAACTACAAATAAACAGTTCTCATGTATTTCATGTAAATCATTTGTCCTGATTAAAAGGGTGCAAATATTATAATTCATGTACAATGCCGTCTCATCCTCATGAAAAGTATGGGCTTTAATATTTGAATGCAGAATTAAAACTGTGTAGCACAGAGAATGTTGAGATCTTTACTTTAGGTTAGAAAAAGTGTGTTATTTTTTACAAATTTGTGCACAGATATTCTCTAAATTAAAACATATTTTTAATGTTGTATCTGCAAGACTGCAATGGTTGAAATAGGTTAGTATTGATCTGTGATAAGTACAAATTACATATACTGTATAAACCTCCATGTGGAAAACATATATTTGGATGCCTAAACGATGATTGACTGATTAGATAATGGAGCACAACAGATTTTACGCAGCATCATTTTATAGTCGATGAGAGAATGAAAAACTGTTCATGTTTGATTTTAGGAAAGTCCCATTATTGTTTGCTGTGCTTCACAAATCCTAGCTGGAGCACTGCTTGGATAATTTTTGATTTCATTGCCAAACTGTGTATATTTTTTTCTGTAGATGGATATGGAAACAACAGATATTCCAGTCACCAGTGTCAAGGCTGCTGACCCAGTAACAACAACACAGACACACATTTGTGGCGATTTAAAGAGACAGTTTCCAAACCAGGATGATTCTCATCTGATTCAAATCCGAGCTTCTTCATCAGAGGTTGAGTTATATGTTGTACAAAATTGAAAAATAAAAAGATGAGAAAAAAAAAGTGTAACCTCTTATTCCAAATGTTTTATGAGTAAACAGTAAACATTGATTTTATTTATGTTGGTTCCTATAAAAGTGTGTAATAAGTTTGGTATTAATTGTGCAGAAACATGTCTTGCTTTATCAGTGGTGACAATATATGTTTTAATATCCCACTTTTACACCGAATTCGGTTGATTAAAGTCCCGTTGATTAAATTTCTGCCATAAACTACGGCATGAAATGATGTCATTTTTTTACAAAATGATGTCATAAATCCAGCAAAATTATCCAGTTAAACTAATTTTGTTTAAATAAAAAGACTTACTGAATAAAAAGTGGAATAAATAGAATAATAGATAAGTGTTGATTAAGCAAGGCTCGTGCTTTTTGTTTTCTAAGCCTCGCATGATAAACCTGCAGATCTACAATAAAAACTTACCTATTATTCTCTATTTTTACAATTGTGCGATGGTATATAGTGCAGTTTGGCTTTGTTTAAGTAGTTAAATTGAAAATGTTGAACAATTACTTTGACCTATTTTAAATAACGTATAATTAAGTCCAAAAAACAACTGATATATAGAACACTGCTTCTTGATAAAGTTTTATTACCTTCCTACCAGTAATTTGTTAAGCGTATTGTTAATGATTTATTTTTGTGACATACATTACATTTTGATTTATACTTTCATTATATTCATTCTTAATTGTTTATGAACATTAGTATATACTTATATACTTAACTGAAGTTAAAAAAAACACTAAATTATATAGTTTTCCTATTTTCACACCTCAGTGCATAAACTGGAGTGCAAGAATATATGTATTGTATTAAAGATTGCACGCCGAATCTCTGCGCTCATTGAGCAGAAGCAGCGGGAAGTTGACATGGCCAACTGCCAGGAGTTCTGTGGGGTGCATCCTGCATTGGAAGGTGACCAGGCCTGTCATTCATGTTTGAAGTCTATACGTTTGATCTTCCTTAGAGATGACTTTATTTTTACTTAAAGAGAAATTAAAGATCAGCTTATCTTTGTCAAAATCAAAGTTTCTGCTTCATAAATGATATGATGTTAACCATTTTAGCAATAATAACTTCTTTTAAGGCATTAAAATGTTGTATGACATAAATATGAAATAGATAGTCTTAAAATTGCAATATCAACAAAAACTTACCCCCGAAAAAAGAGCCCCGAAATTAGAAAAATCAATTTTTAGCTCGGCTGTTTTCGGAGTAAACCCGAGGTATTGTCATAGCCAGCTCGTCGTGTCTGTGTCCGTCGTCATGTCGTCCGCGTCGTGCTAAATCCTTAACATTTTGTAAAGGTTTTTAACATTGGCTCTAAAATCAAAGTGCTTATACCTACAACTTTGAAACGTCAACTGTAGCTGCACCTTGACGAGTTCTACACGCCACACTCATTTTTGGGTCTCTAGGTCAAAGGTCAATGTCACTGTGACCTCTTTAAAAAAAAATGTCTGACAAGCTTTTGCAGCCGAGTGTGGCACCCTTTATGCGGTGCTCTTGTTTATATTTGCATTGAAAGAATTGGCTCCAAAAAGTGTTAATAAATACTAGGTTTCATCCGATATAAAATCCACGTTACCAAGTTTTAGCCCCTGTTAAAATGTTGTCTCTAGTTGTTAACATCTTCCGAACTTGACAGAATCAGCTGACCGAGCTTGTCACATGTTTGCCAGATTCTAATTATTCACACGCAAAAAATGGAGGTGAAGAAAAAGCATTGCAGACCTTCAGCACATTTTATATGTCTAATGTTTTTTACCTCATGTCTCGTGTTTTTTATTTGAGATATTGAAATTATGAATTATTATGATAGGGCTTGAACTTAAGTGTTATTGTTTGAGAGTACATGTATTTAGTCTTACTTCCAATTGATAAATAGATAAAAAGTTGGATTGATAAACTAATTTAGCCTTGGTCCTTGAAAACAGGGTTTAATGCATGTAGGTAAAGTGTTGTTCCATGTACGTAAAGTGTTGTTCCATGTAATTTTGTGCAGTCTGCACAGGCTAATTAAGGACAAAACTTCCAGCCTAAACTGGATTTTCACTAAAATGAGACTTCCTTTTAACAAAAATGACATAAAAGCAGAAATTTTCTTCCCTGATTAGCCTGCGCTGACTGCATAGGGCAAAGCCAATTTTTCCAAAGCAAAGCTCTATTTGATGGCAAACTGCATTCAAATATTATTACATGGATTTTGTTGCAGCCTCAGATGATACCTGTGCCAGAACATCGGCAGAGTTTGTGCCAAGAGCTGGGGGTAAAAGTCACATTAAAGGTAAGTTGATTAGGTTAGATAAAACGTTAATACTATACTTGTTTGAAATGATTATATGGGTAAGGTGAATATGTCAGGTTGACCTATAATTTTAATCACCTTCCTGTCTATCCTCATTTGTGTTATCTTTTCACCTATTGAACTAAAAAACTATCAAACTATTGACTTGAAACATCATAGGAGGATGAATTTTAATTAGGAATAATGCTAGGCTTAAGAACGGTAACTCATAAGTTAGGAGTTTTGCCTAGCATTCTTTTGTGATCACTTTTTGTATGTTGCCATGTACTTTTTGTCTGTTGTCAACATATGACTAACAAACAATTTAGAGGCAAAATTTATTGTTAAATCATCATGAAACTTAGGTCAGAACAATTTTCCTAGTGATATCTTGGCCTAAATATTAAAAAAATGGGATTATGTGGGGTCAAAAACAAGGTCGCTCAGTCAAATCAAAGAAAAGCTTGTGAACATACTAGAGGCCACTATAATCGTCTATCTTCATTAAAATTGGTCACAGAATCTGTCCCAACAATATCTCAATCTAGTTGAAAGCCCAAAGAAGGGAGGTCAACAACTAGGTAACAAGGTCAAAGTAAAACAAAAACTTGTGAACACTCAAGAGTCCACATTCAAAATCTTCATTAAACTTGGTCAGAATATTTGTCTCTATGACATTACTGCCTAGTTCAAAACTGTGTCAAGTGGGTTTAAAACTAGGTCACTTGTTAAAATTAATTACGGTAAAAAGCTTACGAATACTATAGAGGACACATTGCATGATTTATTAGTGTTTCATCATGAAACTTAGTCAGTACAATTGTTCTTGATACGAATATCATTTCTCCTCTGAGTGAAATATGGTTCCGGTTCATTGAAAAACATTGCTGACATGATGCCGGGCAGTTTTTCTAGCATGGCTATAATAAGCCATTGGGAAACCCTAGATGTCACTTATTTCACCCAATCTTTGTGAAATTAGACCTCTGTGTTAGAAAATCATGGTGGTTTGTTTTAAAACACGCCAGGTTTTGGGATAGATTTCTTCATTAGTCTGTAGTGAAACCTTTGAACACTGCCTGCTCAGAATAGTTTAGTTCTTTTTTGGGTGTTAGCACCTTAGGATACTGCCTATTCCTATTCTGAAAAGCTGTGCAACCTTGTTTAGTTAGTCCAGAAACAATGTATGTGTAAAGTAAACACATTCCATCAAATTTAACATTTATTAAACGACGAATCAATGCTGCGCTATCTACAACATTAAGTACTTTTCGTACCTTTGTTAATTGGTTCTTACTAATGCTTATGTAAATTTTAAGTTTCATGCTGACCAAATATTTATGGTTTTACAGTATTCTCAAATAATCACATATGGACTTCACATGTTCACATTTTGAAAGATCTTTTTATGACCCCCTTCGAAGAACAGGGGGTATATTGTTTTGCACATATCGGTCGGTTGGTCTGTCGGTCGGTCCGTCGGTCCGTCCACCAGATGGTTTCCGGATGATAACTCAAGAACGCTTAGGCCTAGGATCATGAAACTTTATAGGTACATTGATCATGACTGGTAGATGACCTCTATTGATTTTCAGGTCACTAGGTCAAAGGTCAAGGTCACAGTGACTCAAAATAGTAAAATGGATTCCGGATGATAACTCAAGAATGCTGAGGCCTAGGATCATGAAACTTCATAGGTACATTGATCATGACTGGCAGATGACCCCTATTGATTTTCAGGTCACTAGGTCAAAGGTCAAGGTCACAGTGACTCGAAATAGTAAAATGGTTTCCGGATGATAACTCAAGAATGCTTATGCCTAGGATCATGAAACTTCATAGGTACATTGATCATGACTGGCAAATGACCCCTATTGATTTTCAGGTCACTAGGTTAAAGGTCCAGGTCACAGTGACTCGAAACAGTAAAATGGTTTCCGGATGATAACTCAAGAATGCTTATGCCTAGTATCATGAAACTTCATAGGTACATTTATCATGACTGGCAGATGACCCCTATTGATTTTCAGGTCACGTGTAGGTCAAAGGTCAAGGTCACAGTGACTCGAAACAGTAAAATGGTTTCCGGATGATAACTCAAGGATGCTTACGCCTAGGATCATGAAACTTCATAGGAACATTGATCATCACTGGCAAATGACCCCTATTGATTTTCAGGTCACTAGGTCAAAGGTCAAGGTCACAGTGACTCTAAATAGTAAAATGGTTTCTGGATGATAACTCAAGAATAATTAGGCCTAGGATCATAAAACTTCATAGGTACATTGATCATGACTGGCAGATGATCCCTATTGATTTTCAGGTCACTAGGTCAAAGGTCAAGGTCACAGTGACAAAAAACGTATTCACATAATGGCTGCCACTACAACTGACAGCCCATATGGGGGCATGCATGTTTTACAAACAGCCCTTGTTTAAATTACAATCTGCAACAAAAAGTTATATAAAAAGTATCAATATTTATTATCTTCAGTGAGCAGAGTGGTGAACATGTATGGTCCACAGACCCGCTTCTCAAATCAGGCCAATCAGAGACCTTATAACAAACAGGAAGTCAAACAGGCAGACTCAACGGTGGATGGCTTGGAAGAGAGGCTCTCTAATATGGAGGAACATTTGAAGCTTGCAGGTTTGTGGAGTATTGCTTAACTCATAAGCATAAAGGGTCGTCTCAGATTATCATGTGCAGTCTGCACTGTCTAATCAGGGATGACACCTTCTGCCGTTGCTAGAGTTTGGTTAAGAAGAGACTTGTTTTAAACACAAATTTCATAAAAGCAGCAAGTGTCGTCCATTATTATCATGTGCGGACTGCTTGCATGGCTTAGAAGAAAGGCTCTCTAATAAGGAGGAACATTTGATGCTTGCAGGTCGGCTTACCTAAGAATAAACTGTTAACAATAGTTTTATCATTCAACATTTGAGTCTCTTTCCCAGGTAGAACAATTAATTAAGCAACTTTAAGTTCTCACAGGCTTAAGTGAGACACACTTTCTTCTTTTTATGAAATTTTGCGTTTAAAGGAAGTGTCTTTTAAACAAAAATCCACTCTTTTCGGAAAATATTGTCCCAAATTAGCTTTTGCTGACTGCACAAGCTAATCTGGGAGAACACTTTAAGCATAATTATGCCTAAAGATCAGTTTTTCTAGAACAAGACTCAATAGGTGTTTTTGGAAAGAGTTTGATGCGTTCCAAGTGAGGATCCAATGCGGGACCTTTTGGGTACATATTGTCATTACTCCATAGTGACATTCTTTCCCGGGCTGCAGGGCAAATCAGAATGGAGGAGGAAGCAGAATGCTGCTATTTTGCTTTTAATAATTCCCCTGTTAATATTTTTTAAATCAAAGATGCTCAGTTGAATACTTCTTTTTATCCTCCCCCAAAGGCGAAGGGATAAAGAATAGGTTTGTCAGTCTGTCTGTTAATATTTCAGTCCGTCTGTCACAAAACTGTTAAGGGCTATATCTCAGAAACTATATAAGATATCAAGATGAAACTTCATAGGTGTATTGACATCAATGAGGAGAAGTGCCATGCAGAAGAACCTTAACAGTACACATTCTTTAAAAGAGTTATTGCCCTTTGTTTTTTTATTTAATGTAACTTTTTAGGGTTATATCTCAGATACCATGCAAGACTTCAACATGAAACTTCATGGGTGTATTGATATTAATGTGAAGTGTCATGTTTAAGAACAATAACCCTTCACTTTCTTAAATAAGAGTTATTGCCCTTTGTTTTTTATGTAAATTTTCAGGGTTATATCTCAGATACCATGCAAGACTTCAACATGAAAGTTCATGGGTATATTGATATTAATGAGAAGTGTCATGCTTAAGAACAATAACCCTTCACTTTCTTAAATAAAAGTTATTGCCCTTTGTTGTTTTTGTATGATGGAACTTTTCAGGGCTATTATTCAGATATGATGCAACATTTTAACATGAACTTCATGTGTGTATAGAAATCAATGGGAAGAAGTGCCATGCACAAGAACCATAACCCTGCGCTTTCTTGCTGTGTCATTAGAGTTATTTTATATGTTTTGATAGTAGACATAATGAACCGAAACTACTTGAGAATGAGATCTTCTAATGTAATCTTTGCAGGTCCCAAGAAGTCAGATATTTACAGTAGACTCAAAGAACTTGAAGAAAGAATTCTGTTCTTAGAAAGTCTATCGCCAGAATACTTTTCGTCTGGGGTAAGTGTAAGGGAACATATAAAATCACCAAAACTGTTGTTATGAATGTTTGTTAATGTCTTCACTAGTTTCGTATTCCATAAGCATCTTAAGTTATATTTTGATATATAATTCAGCCTTATATCAGTTCTTTAGCTTGTATATACATACATCATATAGGTTATATTTAGTGCTTAATACTTTATCTGTTTTAACATATTATTTGGCGATGTGTAAGGTATTGTTTTGCTTTACATTAAATTGTTTCGCAGTCTTATTGGAAACATTACTGGTATATATCGTACATTACTACAGTTTGATGAAAATCTCATTAAAAAGGTGATGATCAATCTAGTTGTCTCCCTTACAATTTGTTCCATAAATCTAGTTTCGCCCTTACACTTTGTTCCATACGAAACTTGTTGGAATATTAAAATTACCTTAAGATGTGATATACAATGTACAATGTGTCGAATTATCTTGCAGCCTCCAAGGCCAAAGAAATTGAAGCCAGAGCCCCGTGATCGCCAAGTGTTGTCCAGGGATAATAATGATGTAGGTCCAAGATATAATTCACCCTCAGGAAATTCTTGAATTTTCTTACTTTAGAGTGTTTCATCTGGAAATGTTTAAATAAGGTTGTTTTTTACAGCGTTTTTAACAATATAGTAAGATATTTGGACAAGTACACAGTAATCATTGGACATGCCCGTTATGATTTTGCCAGCTGTGTACAAGTACATAAATATGTCATATTCTAAAAACACTGTTAAATAAACTTTGTATTATTTACTTATAATTTTTTACTAATATATTAATTCCATTATTACATAATTGATATTTTAATGTATATTACAACGTCGAGTTTGCACAAGAGGGCTAGCAAAATCATTTAAGTGATTAAATGGTGTTGTGTGATGATTAGTTATTCATTGTAAACATAATTTTTCTCAAGAAATAATCCCTCAGAAATTATTATGGAAATGTTTTTAAAATGCTTAAATGTTGGACTTGATATCTTATCTCGTTTTGGCAGTTCTGCAATAGGTCTTGTTTTAAAACAATGAAGATTATATAAAAAAAATTATGAAGGATACTTTTAGAGTAGACTCGGATATCTTTGTTTTACCTCTCACTATCCATTCCAATATAGAATTTATAAGACACATGATTGTCCAATATGATAGTATATTGGACAGGCAGGTGGTACAATTTATGACATATTATTGAATTATATAAATTGGTATATGGCTTGAACAAGTTATTTTTGTAAACACCATGCCCATCAGCATACCAAAGTCTATATATTAATCAGGAAATTGAGTTAGATGCAGATGATTGTTTATAACAAAAGTCTCCTCAAGAAATGTTTTGCATGGGCATTAATGGTACTTTAAATGATAACTGAAAACGACTAGAGCACCTTTTTAATTTCCTGATAAGAGCTCCTGTGACCTTCACTTTTGACCTCAAAATCGATAGGCTTACTCGCCACCATTTCTATTGTCAAAACTAAATAATTGTGAAAAAAACTTCTCTTGGAAAACTAACAAATAAATACCAAACGTGCGCTCATTGATGTAAGAATATCTTCCAATTTATCCATAAATATATCCGTCATTAAACTAGCTCTTGTCATTAAAATGGGTGGACATTAAGCAACTAGGGCTAATGCCCTTTTGGGTAATCCCTATTCATCGCTTTTAATCATCGCTTATTACAGCTGAACAATGCTAAATAAAAAAAGAAATTCTCAAAAGATGACTGTGTTTTGACCTTCATTTTGATTTTATATGTGCTTTATTTCAGGATTTGAGCATCGAAGACATAGACAAAAGGATAAACAAACTACGGGAGACCCTACATCATAAAATACAGACTTGATATTGATGTACATTGTTAACATGAGCAAGAAAAAGTGAACTAGTGCTGACCTCCTGCCCTGTATGTTTTATGGGAGGATTTAGGGGTAGATTGTTTATCCTGTGAAAAAGAAGCACAAATACCTTCATGGAATCTTGGTGTTCTGAATTTTGCTGCCTGCAAAATAGTTGTTCCTAAAATGTTGTCATGGGCAATGGTGTGCATTTGGTCTAGAAATAATGACTTGCATAGAGGAAACATATAACAACTTGCTTAAGAAGTATAATTATACCCTGCTTAAGAAGTATAATTATACCCTCTGGTATGCAATAAACAGGGTTTAATGTACTTGTCATGTACGTCTGTCTTTCCATCCGTATATCAAAATTTGTCTGGAGGAGTTCTCCCATTCTTTAGTGTACAACATCAATACATGCAAACCTTTCTCCAATGATGTCAGTTGTGCAAGTGTTTATTGTCCCGTACTGGTGAAACCGGAGGGGACTTATGGTTTGCACTCCGTCTGTCTCTGTCAGTCTGTCTGTCTGTCTGTCAGTCAGTCTGTCTCACTTTTCTGGATCCTGCGATAACTTTAAAAGTTCTTAATATTTTTTCTTGAAACATGGATAAATGGCAATATGGAGATTATGCACATCATTTCATTTTGATCCTACCTCAAAAATTCTGGTTGCTATGGCAACAAATATATGTAAAAAATAAAAAATAAAATTCTGACAATGGTGGAGTTTCACCGGTAGGGGACCGTATTGCTTGGCAATCTCTTGTTTGTATTATTTTGTCAAAACCATATCTCTAAAACAAAAAGAGATGTCAACTTAAACCTTTAGAGGTTGGTAGAGCTCATTGGGGGAAAGTGAACAAGAACCCTGACTCTTGCTTCCATAGTTTCAGAGTGATTGCCCTTTTTAACTCACCTGAGCACAAGGTCCTCATGGTGAGCTTTTATGATCGCCTTTTATCTGTCTTGCATTGCCAACATTTGCCTTGTTAACACACTAGAGGCCACATTTATTGTCCGATCTTCAAGAAACTTGGTCAGAAGATTTGTCCCAATGATATTTTGGACTAATTCGAAAATATTTCCGGTTGGTTGAAAAACATTGCTGCCAGTGGGCGGGGCATTTTTCCTTATATGGCTAAAGGTAAACCTTGTTAACACTTTAGAAGTCCCATTAATTGTCCAATCTTCTTGAAACTTATAAAAAAAAATGTTGAAATGATGTCTTGGATGAGTACCAAATTGTTACAGTATGATGAAAAACATGGCTGCCAGGGGGAGGGGCATTTTTAGCTCACCAGATTGCTCAGGTGAGCTTTTGTGACCGGTTTTTATCTGCCGTTAACATTTGTTCTTAAACACTCTAGAGGCCACATTTATTGTCCGATCTTCATGAAACTTGGTCAGAATATTTGTCCCAATAATATCTCTATCGAGTTCGAAACTGGGTCATGCTGGGTCAAAAACTAGGTCACTAGGTAAAAAAAAAAAGAAACAGCTTGTAAACACTGTAGAAGTCACATTTAATGCCCAATTTTCATGTAACTTTGTCAAAATGTCTGTCTTAATGATATGTTGGTTGAGTTCAAAAGTGGTTCCGGTCTGTTGACAAACATGGCCGCCAGTGGGCGGGGCAGTTTTCCTTATATGGCTATAGAGAAACCTTGTAAACACTCTAGAAGTCACAATTTTGGCCCAATCATCATGAAAGTTAATCAAAATCATTGGTTTTATTGATATGTCGGATGAGTTCGAAAATGGTCCAGATCGGTGAAAAAACATGGCCGCGGCGGGGCATTTTTCTCTATATGTATATAGTGAAAACATGTGAACACTCTAGAAATCACATTTTTTGCCCAATTTTCATGAAGTTTGGTCAGAACATTTGTTTCCTTGATACGGGAGTTGATATATCTCAGATGAGTTTGCAAATGGTTCCGATGGGTCAATAAACATGGCTGCCAGGGGGGTGGGGACGTTTTCCTTATGTGACTCTATAGAAAAACCTTGTGATCGAACACTATAGAAGTCACATATTTTGCCTAATCATCGTGAAACTTAGTAAACACATTGGTTTTATTGATTTCTTGGACAAGTTGGAAAATGGCTCAGATCGGTGAAACACACTTTTTAGCTCACCTGGTTGCTCAGGTGAGGTTTAAGGATTGGTCTTTGTCCGTTGTTCGTCCGTCCACATTTGGTTTGTAAACACTCTAGCATTCACATTTCTCAAGCATTCTTTATCAAAGTAACTGAAAGATCTCAGTCAAGTTTGATAATGAGCAAAATCACATAATTAATGCCATAATTATTGCCCTTAGATTGTCCAAATTTTCAATATATTATACAAAATCCTTGTAAGCAAAGTTTGATGTTTGGTAAGGGGGGTCAACTCAAAATATAGGTCACCATTTAAAATCTTACAAAAACAAAAACACTCCCTACGCCAGAGTTTTGGTTCAATAATGATGAGACTTGACCAGGATGTTTGTCTGGTCAATATCTAGGTAAAGTTTGACATTAGGAAAAGATTGTATGAACCGACTCCTCTCAGGTGAGCGAACTAGGGCCATCTTGGCCCTCTTGTTCCTTATATGGCAATTGTAAAACCTTGTTAACACTCTCAAGTCATATTTATATTCCAATCTTCATGAAACTTGGTCATGCATTTGCACTTATGATTTATTAAATGAGTTCGAAATGGTTCCAGTCTGTTAGAAAACATGGCCACCAGTGGCGGGGCATTTTTTCCTAATATGGCTATAGTAAAATCTTGTTAACTCTGTAAAAGTTACATTTATGGTCCAATCTTTATGAAACCTGGTCAGATTTGTTTTAATAATAGCTCGGCCGAGTTAAAAAATATATACGGTTTCGGGAATAATAAGGCCCCAGGGGGGCGCGGCATTATTCCTTATATGGCTATTGTAAGACCTTGTTAACAACCTAGAAGTCACATTTTTAGTCCAATCTTCATGAAACTTGGTCAGAACATTTGACGAGTTCGAAAATGGTTCCCATCCATTTAAAAACATTGCTGCCAGGGGGCTGGCCATTTTTCCTTATATAGCTATAGTAAAACCTTGTTAACTCTCTTGTTAGTATTTTTGCCAAGTTTGAAAATAGTTTCAGAAACATCTCAAAGAGCAGCTCAGTCCCCCAAAGTCTCTGGTGAGCCACTATGGGCTTCTGGCCCTCTTATTTCTTGTAGGTACCTAAGGGGGTATTTCAGTCATGACAATAAAAGTTTGAGATATTTCATGTTAATTCTTTAAGATAAAACCTTTCAAAATGTGTTTGTTACTTTTTTGACGATTCATTTGCGAATGAAGTTGCTCTTAAATGATGATTTAAAGAAGTGTAAAACAAAGTAGTAGTGCAACCGTGGATATTAATCAATCCCAGTTAAAGAATGGTTAGGAAGATGACTGTATTGTGAGGCGAGCTCTATCGCCATGGTTAAGGAAGATGACTGTATTGTCAGGTGAGATCTATCACCATGGTTAAGGAAGATGACTGTATTGTCAGGTGAGATCTTTTACCATGGTTAAGGAAGATGACTGTATTGTTAAGGTGAGATCTATCGCCATTGTTAAGGAAGATGACTGTATTGTAAGGTGAGATCTAACGCCATGGTTAAGGAAGATGACTGTATTGTAAGGTGAGATCTATCGCCATGGTTAAGGAAGATGACTGTATTGTCAGGTGAGATCTATCACCATGGTTAAGGAAGATGACTGAATTGTAAGGTGAGATCTATCGCCATGGTTAAGGAAGATGACTGTATTGTCAGGTGAGATCTATCACCATGGTTAAGGAAGATGACTGTATTGTAAGGTGAGATCTATCGCCATGGTTAAGGAAGATGACTGTATTGTAAGGTAAGATCTATCGTCATGGTTAAGGAAGATGACTGTATTGTAAGGGGAGATCTATTGCCATGGTTAAGTAAGATGACTGTATTGTAAGGCGAGATCTATTTCCATGGTTAAGGAAGATGACTGTATTGTAAGGTGAGATCTATCGCCATGGTTAAGTAAGATGACTGTATTGTCAGGTGAGATCTATTGCCATGGTTAAGGAAGATGACTGTATTGTAAGGTGAGATCTATCGCCATGGTTAAGTAAGATGACTGTATTGTAAGGTGAGATCTATTGCCATGGTTAAGGAAGATGACTGTATTGTAAGGTGAGATCTATCACCATGGTTAAGTAAGATGACTGTATTGTAAGGTGAGATCTATTGCCATGGTTAAGTAAGATGACTGTATTGTAAGGTGAGATCTATTGCCATGGTTAAGGAAGATGACTGTATTGTTAGGTGAGATCTATTGCCATGTGTTGTGTAATAAGGCAAATGGAGCACTGTTACAGTGCTCAGCATATTGAAAAAGAAGAAACATTGAGCAAAAGTGAAAAAAACGCTAGCACCACCAATCGAGCAACAACACAACAAAATAGAAATACCCCAACTTAATGCTACCAAATTTGCCTTATCAGTCTGTGGGAAAAAAGGTTTTAAAAAATAAATCTTATTAAGTTCAAACTTGCATTATTTGTATATCTGTTTCAAGAGGTTTTTCAACCCTTTGTGCACATCTCATTGTCCAAAATCAGTTGATATGATTATATAATCATCTCCCCCTCCTCAATCAAACACCTGAATATTAGTTATGTATAAGTATTTGAAATCTATCATTCTGGAGAATCACCTGTAGAACTGTAACGATTCACCCATCATTCGATTCGATTCGATTTCGATACCAAATGGTCTGATTCGATTATTTTCAATTTGATTCAAATTAAACTATTTGCTGCTTATTTTGCAAACTATTTCATGTTTGGTTTGTCCAGAGCATGAGTAAATATGTTTGGTATTTGTTATTAACTTATTATGTTGAACATTTAACGTGTTTAATTTTTGAAATACAATTTAAAAACACAACATTGTTTTATAAGTAACAAATTTATTGAAAACATCCTATTGATTTATTCTTAAATAACATAAAATGCACAATGTATCACATGCGTTTAACAGAAAAAAATGTAAGTATATAAACAACTTCCAGTTGACTTCGTAACAGAATGCACACAGTTTAGTAAACAAACCATATGGGTACCTTACGTCAACAAAACACGTTTTGCAGGTTGCCTTTGCATCAGAACCTTCGGGAAACCGGAAATGTTACCATACTTTTTATTTTAATTTTGACGGTGCGTCTTTTGACGTGGTTGAAGGAGCCATTTTACCGCCTGATGTAATGCTCAGCATGTTATTCATTCATTCATTGGATGCCTTATTGGCTATTGACCAATCACAATAGGTATTACAAATGACAAGAATGTTTAGACGACGGTTTTGGAAAGTAAGGTTTAAAATGCGGATCAATCGGGATTGCAGTGAATCGAATCGAAATTGGCCGTATTGGTATCGAAATCAAATCGGCGGCGTTGAACCGGTTTTTCGATGCATCGAACCGAATCATTACAGCTCTAATCACCTGTCACCTTAGATCAACTATAGATGGGTTGATATTCTTTATTGTCCCCTACCCGTTTCACTGGAGGGGACTCGTGGTTTGCACTCTGTGCGTCTGTCTGTTATACTTTTCTGGATCCTGCGATAACTTTAAAAGTTCTTCATATTTTTTCATGAAACTTGAAACATGGTCAGATGGCAAATGGAGATTATGCACGCCTTTTCATTTTGTTCCTACGTCACGAATTCTGATTGCTATGGCAACAAATATATATAAAACAAGAGCACCGCCTTGCGGGTGCAGACCGCTCATCTATTTTTCTTTTTAAAGGTGAATGGACCTATCTCAATTTCAATCACAAAGGAAGGAGGGTGGAGTGGAGGGTGGTGTGTAGTGTGGGGGTGTGGTTATTTATTACATTTTCTTCCAAAAATGCACCCAAAAAGATGCAATTTTTTTTTTGGGGGGGGGGGGATTCTTGGGTGGGATGGTTGGACAGTATTACAAAAGTAAAATAATACAAAAAAAAAATGTGTTTTTTAACCATGTTTAAAAAAAAAATGGGGGGGGGTCGGGGGGGGGGGGGGGGGGGGGGTTGGGGGGTATAGTGTTAGGGTGAGGTGGTCATTTATAAGATAAAAAGAAAAAAAAAATTAGGGGGGGGATTCGGGGGGGCTTGGGGGATGGTTTGGGTGGAGTCTATTGTGGTATGTCAGGTAAGGGTTGTTTTGTCAAAGTATCAATCAAATCTAATCATCAATAAAAAAGTTATGGTAATTTTAGCAAAATTTTATAATTTGACTTTGAGAGTCAAAGTCATTCAAAGGTCAAGGTAAAATTCAACTTGCCAGGTACAGTACCCTCATGATAGCATGAAAGTATTTGAAATTTGAAAGCATTAGCCTTGATACTTTATAAATGAAGTGGATCTAAACACAAAATTTAACCATATATTCAAAATTATCGAGTCAAAAAAGGGCCATAATTCCGTAAAAATGACGACCAGAGTTATGTAACTTGTCCTTTACTGTCCCTTTATGATAGTTTGCGATTGTTCCAAGTATGAAAGCAATATCTATGATACTTTAGGGGTTAAGTGGACAAAAAGCAAAACTTAACCAATTTTTCAATTTTCTAAGTATAAAGGGCCCATAATTCCTTCAAAATGCCAGCCAGAGTTACATTACTTTGCCTGCACAGACCCCATATGATAGTTAGTAAGTGTTGCAAGTATAAAAGCAATAGCTTTGATACTTAAGGAATAAAATGGACCTAAACACAAAACTTAACCAAAATTTTCAATTTTCTAAGTATTAAAAGGGCACATAATTCTGTCAAAATGCCAGTCAGAGTTACATAACTTTGCCTGCACAGTCCCCTTATGATAGTTAGTTAGTGTTGCAAGTATGAAAGCAATAGCTTTGATACTTAAGGAATACAATGGACCTAAACACAAAACTTAACCAAAATTTTCAATTTTCTAAGTATAAAAAGGGCACATAATTCTGTCAAAATGCACGCCAGAGTTATCTAACTTTGCCTGCCCAGTCCCCTCATGAGAAAAGTGGACCTAAACGCAAAACTTAACCGGATGCGACGCTGACGCCAAAGCCAAGGTGATGACAATAGCTCTTTTTATGTCCCCCACTATAGTAGTGGGGGACATATTGTTTTTGCCCTGTCTGTTGGTTCGTTGGTTGGTCTGTTTGCGCCAACTTTAACATTTTGCAATAACTTTTGCTACATTGAATATAGCAACTTGATATTTGGCATGCATGTGTATCTCATGGAGCTGCACATTTTGAGTGGTGAAAGGTCAAGGTCATCCTTCAAGGTCAGAGGTCAAATATATGTGGCCAAAACACCTCATTTTATGAATATTTTTGCAATATTATAGATAGCAACTTGATATTTGGCATGCATGTGTATCTCATGCAGCTGCACATTTTGAGTGGTGAAAGGTCAAGGTCATCCTTCAAGGTCAGAGGTTAAATATATGTGGCCCAAATCGCTTATTTTATGAATACTTTTGAAATATTGAAGATAGCAACTTGATATTTGGCATGCATGTGTATCTCATGGAGCTGCACATTTTGAGTGGTGAAAGGTCAAGGTCATCCTTCAAGGTCAAATATATGGGTCAAAATTGCTCATGTAATGTCACTTCTGCAATATTGAAGCTAGCAATTTTATATTTGAAATGCATGTGTATCTCATGGAGCTGCACATTTTCAGTGGTGAAGGGTCAAGGTAGAGGTCATCCTTCAAGGTCAAACATCATATAGGGGGACATTGTGTTTCACAAACGCATCTTGTTTTTCTTTCAAAAAATAGATAAGCTAAAAATCTGACAATGATGGAGCCGGTAGGGGACATATATTGCTTGGCAATAGTCTTGTTAATGATGGATTGTGTAAATAAACAAAATATATGTACAAATAACATGTCTTCTTTATTCAAATATATCTATTAACAAAGTTATGTAGTTAGGCATAAATTACTTGTTGTCCAAGATACTCGAATATTGTTACCGTATACGTGCGCTTATAAGACGCCCTCGCTTATAAGACGCACCCCGACTTCGGACTTTATAATGGGTGGATTTGAGACTGACCCACGTGTAAGACGCGGTCAAATTTTGCCGTATTCATCGGCCGGAAAATGGCCGAAAAATGGCAGAATGTTAAAGAAAATCATCAATTATTAAACATTGAGAATTTTTCAAACTCGCGCTGCATACAATTAGTAATTCACGCAAGTCTGAAAAATAAAACAATCACACAACAAAGTAAATAATATTTGTTTATTTTATGATATATTAGTGGGTTTTAATTTATTTTCAAGTATTATTCATGCAATAAAAATAATTATCAAATTGACAAAATTTCTAACAACTGCGTATTAATCATTTGCCCTAACAATTGCAAACAATTGCAAACATAAAACATATTACGTTCGTAATATCAATGCACAAGCAAAATTGATCGTGTCAGTCATCTTAATTGTATTGTTTGACAGGTATTGAAATCTAATAGGCAGATATTTTGAAAGCGTTTAGTTTTATTACCTAGATTATGCAAATTTTAAGCCCATTGTCTATCAACAATAGGTAACGCCTACTTTCATAAAATTAGCCAATCGCGTGATAGAGTGATAGACTCCGAAGCGCAGATCGAAATCACGTGTCAAGAAGCAAGCCATATGCGGATAATTGCATGCGGTCGCTCTTTGCTCCCGTCGTTGTTGGCCCCTAATAAATAATGTGTCATCAGTATTAGTGGTTCGTCTGAATAAACGTGTTTATTTAACAATTGACAGTTGCAAACTGGTAACTTATTTCAGAGGATACCCTAATTGCCAATTATGTCTTAATTGAAAATTAACGACGTGGAACAAAGACGATCAGGTGATACAAACTTGTCAAATAGCATTTGTAATCGGCAGCGTGTTTACTGAGAATTGATTTTGCTGTTGTTTTAAGCATGTTGGCATCGTGTTGCCGCTTACACACGTATACTATAATGGCCAATTTATATGGCATTTAACGACGTCGCGCGCAGACAATCAGGTGATAAAAACTTTTCAAGAATAATCACGGACAATATAACGTCTTACGCCCCAAAAATAACAAAATTCAAATTAAAAATAATAGACAACAAAATCAGTAACAATACATTTTATTACAAATAAATCGGTAACTGAACATAGCGTTCCGATACACGGTACGGGCCAATACAGACTTTAGAGAAAATGCAAATGGCTGCCGCGATGATTCAAAACAACTGACAAGTGTCCAACTTGGCTAGAATAAGCCCAGTAAACTCGATATTTTGATTTTTTTTGTTTATTTTCACCAGTGTCTCGCTTATAAGACGAGACCCCAACTGTAACTTATTAATTTAAGTCTCAAAATGCGTCTTATAAGCGCAAGTATACGGTAAAAGGTCAAGAAAATAACATTTATTGTTTCCATAGCAACAACACATGATTAACTAACATTTGACAAACAGAATTATGAGTAACTGCAAGACAATCGCATAAACACAGCAAATATTGCAAACCACATGATCATACAAATTATTATTTAAAAAAAAAACAACATGTTTACAGAATGAAATGCAAGTTAAACAAGGCTTTTTATCAGATGTGCCAACAAAACAACTGGGGCTGAAATATTTTAATGTTTCATGGACATGTGTTTGTATTAATTTCAAATAACAACAAAGTAAACATGGAAATCAATAGCCATTGAGCAAATTATCTTCATTAACTTTAGCAAATGTATGTCGACATTAACACCATTTGTTACATCATATTTAACAGTATCAGCACTTATAAAAATATTCACAAATATATTTATCCTTCTTTCATCCTCAACATACCATATATAGTCTATGAACAAAGTAAAACACCACAAATGATCTCAAGATGGCATGTAATGCTCTACATTTATCACATGGTTTTCCCTAGCAATAACTGAAAAATACTACTTATAGTTTCCATGGCAATGGCTACACAAATCCCAAGTGCATAATCTTCCTGTAGGGCTGTGGACCTCCCCAGTACCCTCTGTAATAAAGCAAACCACTATATAAAGTATAAAACACTATGCGTCTGTAGACATAAACTCTTTATAATCAGAATATTCACTATACAACATGATTTGTGTATTAAGGTGACATATTTTCTAACGTCTGAATTATGTTAACCAAGCCAATAGGCGATTGCTTTATCCTGTGGTAACCAACAAGAGGGCCAAAAGGCCATGTGTAGCTCACCTGAGATCAGGAAAATACTAAACTTTTCTGAGTCACTACAATGTACTGTTACACTATAGCCATATAAAGACAAGAATATCAGTGAAACTGATGGATGCTTCCTGATGATGCGCTGTTCAATCTATGTGTTAATAACCACCTAAAAAATCTATTATTAGCCTCTGTGACCTTGACCTCAAACATCATCAAAAGGTAGAGGTCCATGCAAGGTACATACATGACAAATATGTAAGAGATCGGTAAAATATTGGAAGGCGCTATGAGAAACTGTAACAAAATTGTGACGGAAAAATCTATTTTTAGCCTCTGTGACCTTGAACTTGACCCCAGTGACTTCAAACGTCATCAAAAGATAGAGGTCCATGAAAGGTACCTACATGCCAAAAATATGTAAGAGAACGGTAAATTATTGAAGGCGCTATGAGATACTGTAACAAAATTGTGACGGAAAAATATATTATTAGCCTCGGTGACCTTGACCCCAGTGACCCCAAACCTCATCAAAAGGTAGAGGTCAATGAAAGGTACCAACATGCCAAATATGTAAGAGAACGGTAAAATATTGAAGGCGCTATGAGAAACTGTAACAAAATTGTGACAGAAAAATATATTATTAGCCTTGGTGACCTTGACCCCAGTGACCTCAAACCTCATCAAAAGGTAGAGGTCCATGAAAGGTACCTACATGCCAAATATGTAAGAAAACGGTAAAATATTGAAGGCGCTATGAGAAACTATAACAAAAGTTTGACGGAAAAAGATATTATTAGCCTCTGTGTCCTTGACCCCAGTGACCTCAAACCTCATCAAAAGGTAGAGGTCCATGAAAGGTACCTACATGCCAAATATGTTAGAGAACGGTAAAATATTGAAGGCACTATGAAAAACTAACAAAATTGTGACCCAAAAAATCTATTATTAGCCTCGGTGACCTTGACCCCAGTGACCTCAAATCTCATCAAAAGGTAGAGGTCCATAAAAGGTACCTACATGCCGAATATGTTAGACAACGGTTAAAAATAGAAGGCGCTATGAGAAACTGTAACAAAATTTTGACGGACAAATATATAATAAGCCTCGGTGACCTTGACCCCAGTGACCTCAAACCTCATCAAAAGGTAGAGGTCCATGAAAGTACCAACATGCCAAATATGTAAGAGAACGGTGAAATATTGAAGGCGCTATGAGAAACTGTAACAAAATTGTGACCAAAAAATCTATTATTAGCCTCGGTGACCTTGACCCCAGTGACCTCAAATCTCATCAAAAGGTAGAGGTCCATTAAAGGTACCTACATGCCAAATATGTTAGAGAACGGTAAAATATTGAAGGCGCTATGAGAAACTGTAACAAAATTTTGACGGACAAATATATTATAAGCCTCGGTTACCTTGACCCCAGTGACCTCAAACCTCATCAAAAGGTAGAGGTCCATGAAAGGTACCTACATGCCAAATATGTAAGAGAACGGTAAAATATTGAAGGCGCTATGAGAAACTGTAACAAAATTGCGACAGAAAAATCTATTATTAGCCTCGGTGACCTTGACCCCAGTGACCTCAAACCTCATCAAAAGGTAGAGGTCCATAAAAGGTACCTACATGCCAAATATATAAGAGATCGGAAAAATATTGAAGGTGCTATGAGAACCTAACAAAATTGTAATGGAAAAATATATTATTAGCCTTGGTGACCTTGACCTTGACCCCAGTGACCTCAAACCTCATCAAAAGGTAGAGGTCCATGCAAAGTACCTACATGCCAAATATGTAAGATATCGGTAAAATATTGAAGGAGCTATGAGAAACTGTAACAAAAGTGTGACTGAAGGAAGGAAGGAAGAACGGAAGTAAGGAACTTCAAACTGGCAACTATATGCTCCCCGAAAATTTTTGGGGAGCATAAAAACTAACCCAGCCTTTGAAGCAGAACAAAACAAAAGAACCATTCTTTACCATACCATGATATCCTGCGAACACAATTTTCAGATCAAGTTTTATTTAGATTTAGCAAAAAATGTATCTTCAAGAGTGTTCAAAAGATTTTTCTTTACCTGGCATCCTAATTTTTCACCCCAAGTAGTGCAGGTTCAAACTCACTTGAGATAACATTTGGACAAGTCAATTGAAAAGTTTGATCAAGATTTGACAAAAAAATGACCCGTTAAATGTTCACAGGGTAATTGACCAACGAGGTCGAAAAGGTGATCACAAATGCTTATCATGAGAATATTGTGCTAAGTAGAGCTAAAAATCCCATAACCCTTTCCAGCTCAGAAGCAAAATGAAACTGGCTATATGGAACCAGCTTAAAACCAGAACAGCCTACGAGAAACTCGCAGTCTGTTACAGGTTTTATGCCGTTTGGTATTCAACAGTATTCAAGATTAAGAAATTAAGCCTTTCAAACTTGAATCAAGTAGGGAAGGTCTTTAATTTAATTTGATTTTCTAAGGGACTACAAACACATCAAAATGCTTATCGGAGTGGGTAAGGGAGACAAAAATCACACAATGAATCCTACTTGAGCAGCATTTGCCAGTAGATCTGTGGCATGACATCTTTCTTCATGTGGAACATGGTGCGTCTCTCCTTGCCCTGGTCGATGGGGAATGTCTCAAGAACGACCCCGTCGAAGCCAAACTCGGCAAGTATGCAGCTGTGGTAGCCTGTGATCAGTGGGCATGAAGTGTAACCCTCGTACTGCAATAGAAATCACGATGTGTAACCCTCATTCTTCAAAAGAAAACATTATGTGTAACCCTGGTACTGAAACAGAAAACATGATGTGTTACCCTCGTACTGCAATAGAAATCCACAAGTATTGGGCGCATGGCCAAGTCACTTTAACACGATCAATATGTCACAAAACAACTTTTTTCATCAAAAAAAATATAACAAGGGACAAAATTGTCACAAAACCAGGTTTTCATTGTGAAAAAAAAATCTGAAAATTAACCCCCTTTGTAAGTTTGTTTTTAAAAAAAATCTATTTTTAGTCGTGGCGACCTTGACATTGGAGATATTGACGTGATTCTTTCGTGCGACACACCGTCCCATGATGGTGAACAAATGTGCCAAATGATTTTAAAATCTCACAATGAATGACATAGTTATGGCCAGGACAAGCTCATTTGTGGCCATTTTTGACCTTTGAACTCAAAGTGTGACCTTGACCTTGGAGATATCGACATAATTATTTCGCGCGACACACCGTCCAATGATGGTGAACAAATGTGCCAAATGATTTTAAAATCTGACAATGAACGACATAGTTATGGCCCGGACAAGCTTGTTCCGCCAGCCCGCCAGCCAGCCAGCCAGCCCGCCAGCCAGCCAGCCAGCCAGCCCGCCCGCCCGCATTCGCCAATCTAATAACCAGTTTTTTCCTTCGGAAAACCTGGTTAAAAATCTGATATAATATATAATGTGGATTATATTCGGTAGCTGGGGTATTTCCATACTTTAACTCTTGTAAAAATCGGCAATGAACGTTCCGTCAGAATACGAGTTTGAGAAGTTTTTCTTGTAGTTTATGTTGGCAAGTAGCCGTTCCTGGTCATTTTTCATCACAAGGCATCCTTTCCCAACAAAATGGTACATAGTTTACGAAAATCCACCGCCATTTAGGCACTTAATGGCTTAAAAAAATCGGCAATGAACGTTCAGTCAGATCGGTGCCGACCTAGCATTTCTACGAGTTCGAGAAGTTTTTCTTGTAGTTTATGTTGGCAAGTAGCTGTTCCTGGTCATTTTTCGTCACGAGGCATCCTTTCCCAACAAAATGGTACATAGTTTACGCAAATCCACCGCCATTTAGGCACTTAATGGCTTAAAAATGTTGATGTAGGTGATTTTCCTGTTTCAAGAGATACCTACATTTGTACATGTACCTTGTATATATATATATATATATATATATATTATATCAGATTTTTTTTGTTGATGAAAATAGTTGTTTTATGACATATTGATAGTGTTAAAGTGACTTGGCCACGCGCTCAATACCTGTGTAGAAACCATGTGAAGTTTTAATGGACGATTTACCAGTATATTCTGGGATCTGAAACTTATCCAAGAAGTTCTAACATAAGACCTTATGGGAGGATGCAGTTTTTAAATGTTGATAAATGTGTTAGCTTCCTTGATTTACATATCAATAGATATAAAAAAGTTAAGCTAAATAGGGAGGTCTTTTAGTACCACATATAGACATCTTACTGAATGCGTGTAAATAGTTGGGGAATTTGATTTTACAAAAAGAACACCCATTGAAGTAACAAGAGCACCGCATAACGGGTGTCAGAATTATTTTTTTTCACAGTGACCTTGACCTTTAACCTTGTGACCCAAAATGGGTGTGGCGTGTAGAACTCATCAAGGTGCAATTACATATGAAGTTTCAAAGTTGTAGGTGGAAGCACTGTGATGTTAGAGGCAAAGTTAAAGTTTTATCTTAGAGGTCACAGTGACCTTGACCTTTGACCTAGTTACCCATAAATGGATGTGGCGTGTAGAACTCATCAAGGTGCATGTACATATGAAGTTTCAAAGTTGTAGGTGGAAGCACTATGATGTTAGAGGCAAAGTTAGTTATATATTAGAGGTACAGTGACCTTGACCTTTGACCTAGTGACCCAAAAATGGGAGTGGCGTGTAGAACTCATCAAGGTGCATGTACATATGAAGTTTCAAAGTTGTAGGTGGAAGCAATGTGATGTTAGAGGCAAAGTTAAAGTTTTATATTAGAGGTCACAGTGACCTTGACCTTTGACCTAGTGACCCAAAAATGGGTGTGGCATGTAGAACTCATCAAGGTGCATGTACATATGAAGTTTCAAAGTTGTAGGTGGAAGCACTTTAATTTTAGAGCCAATGTAAAGGTTTTAGCACGACGCCCCCACGGCGGACGGTGGACGCTGAAGAGGCTATGACAATACTTGGAGTTTTCCCCGAAAACAGCCGAGCTAATAAAATTACAACATTAGACCACACTTCACTATTTGACAGTTTTAAAATCCTTACTTTTAGCATATTCATATTACTGAAGTACTGAATCAGAATCAAAAAAAATATATTGTATAGCATATAACATGACCATGCTCTTAAAATAAAAAAAAATCCTCAATGACATAACTTTAACTGGTTACTGGTAATAAATGACATGATACCACATAGTAAAAGATGTTAAATGATGGTGAAAGTCTAAATTTACTTTACTTGGAACATGATGGCAGAGATAAATCAATGAACTTACACCACCAGTAGGCGCTTTTCCTGCCATAACTTCTGTCATGCTTCTATGAACAATTTTGTTCTGTGTAGCTGTTAAAAAGATAGAATATACATTCAAACCAGTGTTCATTAATGCACTCTACAGCCACACAAATATAACAGAAGAACACAGTTGTGTTCCATTATCCAATTAACAGTGATGACCCAATATCATTGAAACCGTGCTTAATGCAAGAGCGAAAAGTGTCATCCCAGATTAGCCTCAACAGTCCGCAAAGGCTAATCTGAGACAACACTTTACAGAGTACGCATAATAAGCGCCATTCTCCCACAGCCAGGCTCAGTCAATTAAATTACTTGGCACTTTATGTTGACAATGTCTCACAAATTACAATAAGAAAATATTTTGACAAGTCTCTAATTGTAAACAGCATCATATTTACTAAAATGACATTGTAATATACTGTGAAACCATTTATTTTCGTCAGCACGAAATTTCGTCCTTTTTAAAAAAATGACTATTTCGTCAGCACTTAAATTCGTCCATTTCTGGTTTTGAAAAAAAAGCGTCCGATTTGTTTGTAATGTTTGTAATACATGTAATACGCGGTTGCAAAAAAAGAGGGGAAAGAGGGGTGACACTTGGTAGTCACTTGCAGGAGGTGGGCCTTGTTTGGCATATGCCAATTAACAAGTCTGTTATTTCAGGTGATAGTAACTGTCCCTTATTATTTTATGTCATTGACACGTTCTTTGGTATGATTAGCGGATAAGTGGGACTGAATAACCGTTAACCAGTGTTTTAAACAACGAAGCCAATTGCCAATTAGTCTTTTTCCATTACAATCACGGACAACCAAACACAAATCAATATGTTCTTTATTAATTTGTAATAAAAGCGCAGAATATATTTCAGTCAGGTCTTGATCACACATCGTCATATTTTAATTGCGTTTAATAGCATTGTCTTTAATCCGGATTCGCCGCGTGTTGGCTGTATAATCTGCAACACCCCTGAAAAACACAATACACACAAAGGGTAATAAAGTTGTTAACAATTAGCGCTAATCAACACTATTATAACTAAACGAAGTCGACGCATTCGATACAGCCTTATTGCATTCGCATTTTACAGGAAATGTCAGTTGTCAGTACACTGTATAATGTACACCCCTTTGTGTCAAAACCGGATTTAACTTGAGTGTGAATAGTCGACTGTTTCATGTTCTTTGTATCAATACCATTAGGGTATCTGTACTATAAGTATACCAGTCTACAAACAAGGTGCGCACTTCCGCATATGGGTATTCGGACGTTCAAAAAAATTGCCCTACGTTTTAGTGTCACGCCGACGAACGCATTTAGCAATATAACTCTTTTTTTTTCACTATTTCTTTACTTGCAAAAAGTACTAGTGGCTTATAACTTACCTTGCAATCTTTTTTTCTCGCATTTTGCGAGTGTGCGAGTGTTAATTTCGAGCCCTGTTTATATGCGTGAATTACGCTGGATTTAAATGCCTCATGCCTACAGTAATTCAGTCTTATTTGTTTCAAATATGGGACATGATTGTTCGTTAGGATCTTAAATTCGTCCATCGGTCGAAGGACGAAAAAGACGAAAATTAATGTCTGACGAATAATAATGGTTTCACAGTAAACCGACATAAACATGAACTCGCAAGTAAAAATCTCAGATATAAACTCATATGAACTTTATGACATCCAGAATATTATAATACACTGTACTAATATAAAAGGGTTAACCAGGACATGCAAAATCAGGTTCTGTTCTAGACCTAATTTCAATATGGGGAAAAACTTGACCCCCCACTGGCAGTTTATTAACTCTCTTTGCGTTCATAGATCATTTCCAAGACCAATCAAAATGTGATATTGATTTACCTTTAAACTATCTTAAGAAAACTCTTTATCCTCCATTCTAACATTCAAATATCAATAACATGAAAATATAACCACATACCAACAGCTGCTGCAGTTTTTGATGTAGGAATGTTGGTACAATCGCCAATGCCAAAGATATTGGGAAACTTGACGTGCTGACAGGTGTACTTATTTACGTCAAGGAAACCTGAGGCATCCACGATCGGCACTGTAGAGTTCTTGAGGACATCTGGGGCAGACATGGGGGGTGACACATGGAGGAAGTCATACTGTTACACAAATACAGAATTATAAATACGAGCCTTGCTCTGTGAAAAAAGGGTTTAATGCATGTGCGTAAAGTGTTGTCCCAAATTAGCCTATGCAGATGGCACAGGCTAATCAGGGAGAGCACTTTGCGCTATGATGGTACTTTTTGGTTTAAAGGAATTCTCTTCTTAGCAAATATCAACTTTAGACAGAGTTAAATCCCTGATTTGCATGTGCAGACTGCACAGGCTAATCTTGGAAAACACTGTATGCACATGCATAAAGCCCCATTTTCCAATTGCGCAGTTCAAATACATAAAAATTAATGTGGTAGTAAACAAGATGAGTTTCTGAAACACAATGTCCCCCTATATGTTGTTTGACCTTGAAGGATGACCTTGACCTTGTGAAAGATGACCTTGACCTTTCACCACTCAAAATGTGCAGCTCCATGAGATACACATGCATGCCAAATATCAAGTTGCTATCTTCAATATTGCAAAAGTATTCATAAAATAAGTGATTTGGGCCACATATATTTGACCTCTGACCTTAAAGGATGACCTTGACCTTGACCTTTGACCACTCAAAACTTGCAGCTCCATGAGATACACATGCATGCCAAATATCAAGTTGCTATCTTAAATATTGCAAAAGTATTCATAAAATGAGCGATTTTGGCCACATATATTTGACCTCTGACCTTGAAGAATGACCTTGACCTTGAACTTTCACCACTCAAAATGTGCAGCTTCATGAGATACACATGCATGCCAAATATGAAGTTGCTATCTTCAATATAACAAAAGTTATTGCAAAATGTTAAAGTTGGCGCAAACAGACCAACAGACAGACCAACAGACAGGGCAAAAACAATATGTCCCCCACTACTATAGTGGGGGACATAAAAAAGAATGGTATGAAAACTATAACAAGGGCACTGCATAACAGATGCCACGCTCGGCTATGGGTGCAGTTTTTAATAAATGAAACAGTGACCTTGACCTAGTGACCCAAAAATAGGTGTGGCAAGCAGAACTCATCAAGGTGCAGCTACATATGAAATTTCAAAGTTGTAGGTTGTAGCACTTTGATTTTAGAGCCAATTTTCAAAGCCTTGACAAAATGTTAAGGTTTTAGCACGACGCGGATGACACGACGAGCTGGCTATGACAATACCCAGGGTTTTCTCCATAATCAGCCGAGCGAAAAATGAAACTCAAAAACACCTTGTTTTGGAACTAATCATGTGCTTATATGTTAGTTTTTTGCACTGAGCTATTAAAATATCAGATTATGCTTTTTTTTCAGCATTTTGTTTAAGGTATATGGCTTATACGCTTCCGATCATCTACACATTATAGCTGTATCATAAATCATGAGCTCAGCATTTAAAACATAATACATGTAGCAACAATTGTTTTCAAATATATTGTCACAAAAGCTGGAGTATGACCTTCCACGGAAACAATATATTATTTACCACAGAGAGAATGTTTAATCATAATCTGTATCACATGCTTAAAAGCTCGAACAACAAAATTGTAAATATCACCAATTTGCTTCAATGGACAACCACCCACCTACAACAACCATGCTAGGTCAAGTAACAATTCTCAACTAGACTATTGTCAAGCAATGTAAGTCCCCTACCGGCTCCACCGTTGTCAGAAATTCCACCATTTTCAGGATATTTTTTTTATTTGTTGCCATAGCTACCAGAATTTTTGACATAGGAACAAAATGAAATGACGTGCATAATGTCCATATTGACATCTATCCATGTTCCAAGTTTCATGAAAAAATATTAAGAACTTTTAAAGTTATCGCAGGATCCAGAAAAGTGTGACGGACTGACTGACTGACTGACTGACAGACACATGGAGTGCAAACCATAAGTCCCCTCCGGTGAAACCGGTAGGGGACTAAAAACACTGCTTCTAATGCCTACATAGAGGATAACCAATAAGTTACGATCTAGCATACTGATGCATGCCCATAGCAAAAACTCACTTTTACTTAAAACGACATCTTCAAAGACTTTGAACATAATTTTTTACCATACAAAACATTTTGCAATGTTATTAACCTAAATAAAGATACAACTTACAAAGCTTTTGCCAAATAATTGTAAAACAAGAAACTGTCAGAGACGGGTGATGCTCCCCAAAGGGTTTTTTTGTCACAATATTGCACTATATATTCAGATAAAAGAAAACGTCTTGAGGCGCATAACTTTGGAAAAAATAATACGATGGATGGTTTAGCAACTTAAAAATTTCAAAGGGACATAACTCTCTAAATAAATCATCTAACCAGAACCCACAAATAACATGCGCATCTCCTCAAGGTAGTTAAGCTTCCCATAAAGTTTCTTTGAATTCCAGTCAGTAGTTGAGGAGAAATAGCCCAGACAGGAATTGCACTATATGTACAGCTTATAGAAAATTTCAAAGGGCCATAACTCTGTAAAAAATCATCCGACCATAACCGGCTGATACCATGCACATCTCTTGTTGGTAGTGAAGCTTCCCATAAAGTTTTATTGAATTCCTGTAATAAGTTGCTGAGAAATAGCTCGGGCAAGAATTGCACTATATGTACAATGGAAAATTTCCAAGGGCCATAACTCTGTGAAAAATCATCGACAAGAACCAGCTGATAATATGCACATCTCCTCTTGGTAGTGAAGCTTCCCATAAAGTTTCATTGAATTCCGGTCATTAGTTGCTGAGAAATAGCCAGGACAAGAATTGCACTATATGTACAATGGAAAATTACAAAGGGCCATAACTCTGTGAAAAATCATCCGACCAGAACCCGCTGACAATATGCACATTTCCTCTTAGTAGTGAAGCTTCCCATAAAGTTTCATTGAATTCCAGTGATTAGTTGCTGAGAAATAGCCAGGACAAGAATTGCAATATATGTACAGTTAATGGAAAGTTTCAAAGGGCCATAACTCTGTGAAAAATCATCCAACCAGAACCCGCTGATAATATGCACATCTCCTCTTGGTAGTGAAGCTTCCCATAAAGTTTCATTGAATTCCTGTCATAAGTTGCTGAGAAATAGCCCGGACAAAAATTGTGCACGGACGGACGGACACACGGACAGACGAAGCGGCGACTATATGCTTCCTCCAAAAAATTTGGGGGGGAGCATAAAAAGAAAGGTTTACAGAAAGGTTGAAATCAAATCCTTCAAAATATTGAGCCAGGTGCTTTTAGACTTCTGGTTTCCAAAATCTTTTTAACCATTTCTCACTCAGAAGCAAAGTTAAAATGACTACATGCAACCAGCACATGCAGTTCGCTGTTCATCAGTATCTTATGGTTGGCAATAATCTCATTTAAACTTGAATCCATTAAAGTGATATTATGGGCATTTTTCACTGTTGAATTGAGCTGAGAAGAATTAACAGGTCAAAAGAGTTAGTTTAAATGTGGTTACTGACCAATTATCTGCGACTCATCTTGCTACCAGTTGTTTGTAAAAATATATTTTATATTCGATATTCTTACGTGACCCACCCAGTCCTGTAAGCCGAAATGATCCGTAAAACAAAATTGCGTCTTTGTGTCGTATGAACGAATCTGCACTTAAACTAAATTTAGGTTCAAATTGTACATGCATGATCAGTTGTCAAACAAATGTACGGTTGATATTCAAATGCTTTATTTTTCTCTTTCCGGGATATTGTTTTAGTATGTTGATGCTGCATTAACAAATATAAGTGTATATGAAGTGAAAACACCAAAAATAAACAATGGTTGCGATAGACACCTATAAACGGTTAGATGCCCATAAAATCACTTAAAGAAAAGTCTTTAATTTTTCAAGGCACTACAAATGGGCAAAATGCATATCTGAGGGGTTAAAGGTTACATGCTGCTTACTGTGTAGGTCTTTTTCTCTCCATTCTTGTTGTCAAGAAGGTCAAAGGTCGCAGTCTTCTTCAAAGGATCCACAGAGGTAAGACTCTCGCGCAGGTTCAGATTTATGTTCCTACAAGGGCCGAAAGTGGTGAACATTGAGTATGTTTTATACTGGTTTATTTGCTAATAACACTTATTTGACTCATTTGACCCTATCCACCTTAGATGCAAAGTAAAAATGGCTATATGTAACCAGCATTAAACCAGAACAGCCTTCGAGTACCTCACAGCCTGTTCCGGTTTGATGCTCATCAATACCTTAAGGTTGGAAATGAAGCCTTTTAAACTAGAATATTGTAAAACAAGGGCTGTTTGTAAAACATGCATGCCCCCCTATATGGGCTATAAGTTGTAGTAGCAGCCATTGTGTGAATACGTTTTTTGTCACTGTGAATGGTGGTGGTGGTGGTGGTGGTGGTGGTGGTGGTGGTGGTGGTGGTGGTGGTGGTGGTGGTGGTGGTGGTGGTGGTGGTGGTGGTGGTGGTGGTGGTGGTGGTAGCAGAAGAAATAGTAGTAGTAGTAGTAGTAGTAGTAGTAGTAGTAGTAGTAGTAGTAGTAGTAGTAGTAGTAGTAGTAGTAGTAGAGAAGTAGTAGAAGTAGTAGTAGTAGTAGTAGTAGTAGTAGTAGTAGTAGTAGTAATAGTAGTAGTAGTAGTAGTAGTAGTAGTAGTAGTAGTAATGAGTAGTAGAAGTAGTAGGTGGTGGTAGCAGAAGAAATAGTAGAAGTAGTAGAAGTAGTAGTAGTAGTAGTAGTAGTAGCAGTAGAAGAAGTAGTAGTAGTAGTAGTAGTAGTAGTAGTAGTAGTAGTAGTAGTAGTAGAAGTAGTAGTAGTAGTAGTAGTAGTAGCAGCAGCAGCAGCAGCAGCAGCAGCAGTAGTAGTAGTAGTAGTAGTAGTAGTAGTAGTAGTAGCATGCATTACAAAATTGCTGTTAGCCTTAATTTGGTAAAATTTAAATATATTACAAGGGAGGCAAATCTGTAACAATAAATTTAAACTTATTGCATTTGTGTCCCCTGTAGTGTATTACCTCCCCTGTCCTGCATATATTTATATTAATCAACAAAATTAAACATTAACTCAATATTTAATATACAAAATATACAAAAAATCTCATATTCTGATAATATGTTTACTGATCCACTGTATTTTACTAAAAGGATGATGTTTCATTGGACTGATAATTATAGATTTAGGATTACAGACCAGTTGCTTCAGTAATATTGTTCAAAGTGTGCCCTGTTGGCCGCGAATGCATTCTTGAATTATCATTCAAAAACCATTTTACTATTTCAAGTCATCGTGACCTTGACCTTTGACCTAGTGACCTCAAAATCAATAGGGGTCATCTGCGAGTCATGATCAATGTACCTATGAAGTTTCATGATCCTAGGCCCAAGCGTTCTTGAGTTATCGTATGACAACCACCTGGTGGACGGACGTACCGACCGACCTACCGACCGACCGACTGACCGACATGAGCAAAGCAATATACCCCCTCTTCTTCGAAGGGGGCATAAAAACGGTCATGAATTTAATTATATTTTCTAAGGGACTACAAACATGTCAAAACTCATATCTGAACGAAAGCATTAACACTAATTACATTTGAAGTGTATGATCATTCACCAGATTAATGCAATGTAATACAATTAAAATTAAACCTATATTGTTAACTTAAAATACTAACATAACATTTAATATTACCAATAAAAATTTGAGTTGAGTATTTTGAATGAACATTTATTAAATTATTCTAAATACTATGGGCCAATTAAATTTTCCTACCATGTAAAACTAGAATTAATGGGTTTCTAGGAAGGAAATCTCTTTCACAAAAGGGCATGTGATAAATCTTATCTTGATGATGTTCAAGCAATTGAAATTAGTTGTTATAAATAGAACAAGACGAGTTAAGCATGAACAGTTTTATTGTTTCTGTCAAACTTACTTCCTTTCCACAACGGTCAGTAGCCGTTCTGCATACTTCTTCACTCCAAAAATTACACCTAAAGCTGAGTTGTACATTACTTTGGTCTTGTCACGAACGCCATGCTGTAAAACAGTAGAAAGTGTGAACCATGACTAAAATAATAAACTTATCTGATTGCTTTAAACAGACAAATACTGCATTGGCCTAAAATAAAATAAACAAGAGCTGTCAGAAGACAGCGCGCTCAACTATTTGAGTGCTTGACAGTATAACGAAAGCCATCATGGGTAAATCGTTCATATTCAATAAGGTCAAGGTAATATAGTCATATTCTATGCTAAGTGGAAGAGGACCATAATTGAAACATATTGATCGCTTATGCTTTAAAGAAGTTTTACTTTATAGACAATTCTGAGTTCAGGTATATTTTCCACAATCTATTGAAAATGTGTAAAGACATAATTAAAACAAACAAATTACATATTATTTCAAGTTTGATAGCAATTATAACTTTTGTTGGATGGTTGGACGGTCCTTTTTTTTACCATATTAAAAAAAAAACTACTATGTCTTTTTGGTTGGGGGGGGGGGATTTGGGGGGTGGAGAGGGGAATATAATGTGGGTGTGTGGTCATTTATTAGATGATCTTTTAAAAATAAGAAAAACCAGAAATGTGTTTGTCAGAAACACTATGTCCCCTTCTGCGCTGCTTTGACTTTTTTTCTTCTTTATTTTACATTTGACCTTGAAGGATGACCTTGACCTTCCACCACTCAAAATGTGCAGCTCCATGAGATACACATGCATGCCAAATATAATGTTGCTATCTTCAATATTGCAAAAGTTATGGCAAATGTTAAAGTTTGACCAAACCAACAAACAACAGACAGGGCAAAAACAATATGTGCCCCACTATAATGGTGGGGGACATAAAAAGGAAAAAATATATTTATATTTTTTTTGTTGGGGGGGGTGGTTTTGGGGTGGGCGTGGGGGATGGTTTGGGTGGAGTCCATTGTGGTACATGTATGTCATGTAAGTGTTGTTTTGTCAAAGTATGAATCAAATCTATCATACGTAAAGAAGTTATGGCGATCTAAGCAAACTTTGTTAATTTGACCTTTAAGAGTCAAGGTCATTCAAAGATCAAGGTCAAATTCAACTTGCCAGGTACAGTACCCTCATGATAGTAAGAAAGTATTTGAAGTTTGAAAGCAATAGCCTAGATACTTAAGAAGTGAAGTTGATGTAAACACAAAATGTAACAAAATATTCAAAGTTTCTTAGACAAAAGGGCCAGAATTCCGTTAAAATGCCAACCAGAGTTATGCAACTCGCCCTGTACAGTCCCCTTATTAAAGTTAGCAAGTTTGCCAAGTCTAAAAGCAATTGCTATGATACTTAAGAAGTTAATTGGACCAAAACACAAAACTTAAACAAATGTTCAATTTTCTAAGTATAAAAAGGGAACATTATTCCTACAAAATGTTTGATACAGTCGTCTGCTCTTGTTTATAGATTGGGGTAATGTTGGTAAAGAAGTATGCAAAATATGAAAGCAATATGTCAAGGGACATCGAAAATATTTGAGGTGGTACACAAACATTAACATTGATTTATCAATAATATGCATATTCTAAGTGAAAAAGGGGCCTTAATTCTTACAGCAAGAGGCCCATGAGGGCCTGAATCGCTCTACTGGTATAAACACTGTGCAAGTTTAATAAGGATGAGATGGAAACTGTGTACCTAATCGCGCAAACAAGGAGAATTTTCTCAAATTCAAGGGGAGATTATTGGGTACTTATTTCTCCGATACTGCTTATATTCAATAAGATTCAAGTTCTCATTGATATAAAAATACTGTGCAAATTTGGAAATAATTGGATGAAAACTGTGAAATTAATTGCGTAAACAAGCGGGATTTCAAAATATTCTCATATTCAAGGGGAAGTCATTCTGGACTTATTACTTCGATATTGCTCTTTTTAAACAAGGGCTGTTTGTAAAACATGCATGCCCCCCATATGGGTTGTCAGTTGTAGTGGCAGCCATTGAGTGAATATGTTTTTGTCTCTGTGACCTTGACGTTTGACCTAGTGACCTGAAAATCAATAAGGGTCTGTCATCTGCCAGTCATGATCGATGTTCCAACGAAGTTTTATGATCCTAGGCGTAAGCATTCTTGAGTTATCATCCAGAAACCATTTAACTGTTTCGTGTCACTGTGACCTTGACATTTGACCTAGTGATCTGAAAATCAATAGGGGTCATCTGTCAGTCATGATCAATGTTCCTATGAAGTTTTATGATCCCAGGCGTAAGCATTCTTGAGTTATCATCAGGAAACCATTTTACTGTTTCGAGTCACTGTGACCTTGACCTTTGACCTAGTGACCTGAAAATTAATAAGGGTCATCTGCCAGTCATGATCAATGTTACTATGAAGTTTAATGATCCTAGTCGTAAGCATTCTTGAGTTATCATCCGGAAACCATTTCACTGTTTCGAGTCACTATGACCTTGACGCTTGACCTAGTGACCTGAAAATCAATAAGGGTCTGTCATCTGCCAGTCATGATCGATGTTCCAATGAAATTTTATGATCCCAGGCATAAGCATTCTTGAGTTATCATCCTGAAACCATTTTACTGTTTCGAGTCACTGTGACCTTGACCTTTGACCTAGTGACCTGAAAATCATTAGGGATCATCTGCCAGTCATGATCAATGTATCTATAAAGTTTCATGATCTTAGGCATAAGCATTCTTAAGTTATCATCCGGAAACCATTTTACTGTTTCGAGTCACTGTGACCTTGACCTTTGACTAAGTGACCTGAAAATCAATAGGGGTCATCTGCCAGTTATGATAAATGTACCTATGAAGTTTCATTATCCTAGGCCTAAGCATTGTTGCGTTATCATCCGGAAACCATTTTACTATTTCTAGTCACTGTGACCTTGACCTTTGACCTATAGACCTGAAAATCAATAGGGGTCACCTGCCAGTCATGATCAATGTACCTATGAAGTTTCATGATCCTAGGTCTAAGCGTTCTTGTCGGACCGACCGACCGACATGTGCAAAACAGTATGCCGCCTCTTCTTCGAAGGGGGGCATAAAAAGGGTTTGAGTCCTCATTGATACAAAGACACTGTGCAAGTTTGCCAAGAATTGGATGAAAATAATGGACTTTATCACATACAAAAACTGAATTTTCATTTTTTTCTCAAATTCAAGGGGAGATAATTCTGGACTTGTAACTCCGATATTGCTTATTTTCAATAGGGTTTGACTCATCATTCAGATAAAGACACTGTGCAAGTTGGGAACTGATTGGATGAAAACTGTGGACTTTATTGGGTAACAAGCCTTTTTTCACAATTTTCTTAAATTCAAGGGGAGATAATTCTGGACTTTTTACTCTGATGTAACCCATTTTTTAAAAGGGTTCGAGTCCTCATTAATGTTAAGACACTGTACAAGTTTGAAAAGAATCGGATGAAAACTGTGGACTTAATCGCGTAAACAAGAAAAAGTCTAACGCACACACACACACACGGATGGACGACGGAAACCACACCATGACATAAGCTCTGAAGGCCTTTGGCCAGTAGAGCTAAAAAGCTTGATACAGTTTATAGATTTGGGTCATGTTGGTAAAGAAGTATGCAAAATATGAAAGCAATATGTCAAGGGACATAGAAAATATTTGAGATGGTATGCAAACTAAAACATTCCAACGCTCTCACACACGGGAACGCTGACATGGGGGTGAGTAGGATAGCTCCACTATATATATTTCATATATAATAGTCGAGCTAAAAATTAACTCTAACATTGGACTTTCCATTAGTTTGTTTTGTACTAATTTTTGCCGCTTTGAAAATGTATTTATCATTTCAGACTATATTGAATTTGACATAGTAGAATTTTTAGTATTCTTAAGACTAAATTCTCATTGGTAACATTCTTTACATGTATGAACATTTCAAAGCTTTTTTAACAATCTTCATACTTTTAACTCATGTACCAGAGGCGTATCCAGAAAATTTTGAGAGGGGGGGCTCAACAGGGGAGGGTACGGGAGGGGTGTCCCCTTCTGTCGTCGAATTTTTTGAAATGGCACCTTGAAATGATGCGATTTCCTGCTATCTAATCAGCATTTTGCATGATAAAAGTGCATGTGAAACAAAAAAAAAGGAACTTGAGTTCACACATCAAGTGTGACAGACACACGGACAGACAGACACACAGGGGTAAATCAAATGTCTCTCAAACCACTAAAGTGGTGGGAGACATTATGTTTATCCATAACTTTTTTAACGGAGTTAGATGGGTGAACCTCCTAATTAACCTTGTTGGATATCCTACTGGGTCAACATAGGTACAACATTAAAATGTTTATGTCCATGTCCCTATGAATGGAAAGCAGGCACACAGCGGACAACCATTGATGATCTTAGTTTTGTCTTAACAAGTCCTTGGGCACTGATACTCCTTTCACACTCGCATGATGGGACAGGGAACACACATGATATGGACAAAACAGTGTAAATGGTGGGGTACAGCTGGGAATCACAATGTGCAACAGAGCCCTGAAGGGAAGAAGGTGGGTTGGGTACACCTTTCCACCTAGCCTGCCATATAAAGTGCAACTCGGCAGGGAGGGACTGAGAGGAAGGGAGATCATCATTGAACCATTCAAGTTCACTAGCACTGACAGGAGAGGAGCACATTTGTTCATGTATAAACTTCAATCCCATGGCTGCCTTAGTCTGCAAATCATTGAATTTGGTGTCCATTTCGTTCACAAAAGTGTCAACAAAGGGAGTCGTTAGGTTTCTTGTGTAGTTTAATTCGGGTGTTGCTGCCTCGATGTTGTCACGCTTTAAGAAAATGATTTAGTTTCATATAGCAAAGTAATTCTTCATTTTTGAGTCTTTTAATTTTAAAAACTATGGATGAACATCAAAGCAGTTAGCCCGATTTGTAAAAAAAACAACAAATAAAAAAAAATTGCCATTCATTAAGTGTGCAGTTGAATTTCACTGGCAATAACTTGTTACTCAAAAGGATTATCACTCTAAAGAGCTAATACCAATTAAATTCATCAAAGAAATTACCGAGAAAATAATAATGATTGTCCAATGCGTTCGTCTAAACTCTTTAATTGCTACAAATTGAAAGATTGTTTTTCACAAGTTTCATGCGGCAGCCATTTGTAAACATTTATCTATAGCTAAATTTATGGATGAATTTCATTAGTTGAATGTATCTTCTCAGCCAATCAAATAGCGCAGTTTATTACTTACAGTCAATGAAGCGTGCACTTTAGCTGACAAAGGTTAGATCGTCTGTACACATGCCTGGGGGCTACTCACACAAATCGACAGCTGTTTATGGCTTAATTAGGGACAAATGACAGGAAATACACAAGTGGATTGAAACTGTAAGGGGCTCATTTTTATTAAAAATCGTGTCTAGCCAGCCAGCTGGGGGGGCTTTAGCCCCCGAGCCCCCCACCTAAATACGCCTCTGTGTACATTTTTCTCTAGGTGGAACATCAAACAATAAAATTTCTCCATATGATTGCTTTTTAATAATTCAGATTTTGATTTTAATAACATCATGTTTGGTCGAGGTATACAATGTCCAAAAATGCTTTCTGCCCTGTAGTACTTATGATTGCAAATCCTTACTTATCCTTTTGAAAGCATGTAAGATTACATTTTACATGTAAAATTAGCAAAAACAAACTCTCAAAATGCTCTCACCTTTGCCCAGTATTCTTCCGCCAGGTACATGATTTTCTGTGGTGCACCTGCACACTTTATGGGCGTGTTGGGAAATGTGAAGATTGCATTGCCTCCCTTGAAATTCTGTATGGCGGGATACGTTTTCACCACATAATCACTGACATAGTTTGTGCAGACGTTGGGGTCAACTTTCAGAGCCTCTATCAGGCCTTCGACCTGCAAAACAAGTTTTGTGTGGTGTGTGTGTTTTTTTCAGTACATTTATTTAATAGAATCATTTTTCAATCAAACGTTTATTTACGTTTAAATTAATATACTACTGCATGTCATACATAAGGTTTTACAGTACTTAACTCATAGAATTGGGGAAGTCAATAAATTTCGTAACACTTTTGTCCGGCAAGCTTATCTGATCTAAGCAACAGAACTTGAGCACATACCTATACTGTAACAGGCACTTTGAGATGAAATAATAAGGCTAATACAAAACCATGGTCTTGATTATGGAGCTACACCATCTTGCTGTCAAATAATCAAATAAAAATTATATCATACAAGTTATGTGTTTGTCTGCCTGATGTATCACATGCATTTATTTGAAATCAAAATACTAAACAGCTTATAAAATGATCTGCTGTTAATTCATTATAAATCAATTCTGTTTATTATCCCTCATATTTTGTAAAAGAAGTTTTAATTGCTAAATGTTTTAGAATTGTATCAGAACTGTGGTTTAAAAGAATATTATATTGATTTAACACAATTATTAAAATTCCTAGCTGTGTCAAATAGAGGGAGGATATTTGTTGTATTCAGTGGAATATCAATTTTATTTCATGAGTCATCATAGAAAATCATATTTTCACGAGTGGCGCAGCTACGAGTAAAAAATATATATTTTCTATGATCACGAGTAAATTAAAATTGACATTCCACCAAGTCCAACAAATTTTCTTTTTATTTTATGCTTTTTTTCACTGTTTATTTACATTGTGAAAGAGTTTAACTGGAGAATTTCGCTGGTATAATGACGTCATTTCGTCAAAAAATGACGTTATTTCACAGTAAAACAGTGAATAATATTGATAATTTTCACTATTATTTTTAAACTAATGATAATTTGCTGTTCATCAATCTGTGATTATTAACTACATAAGTACCCACTTAGAATATGCACATCAACAATTGTTGCGTGCGACAACTAGGAAGATCTTAGGGGTCTGAGAATAACAATTAGCCTCTGCATGGCTGTGTAAGGTATATGGTCAAGGGTGAACAACTTGGAAATGAGTGAATCACTTGCAATGAAGTTTCTGGTCCATCTACATTTCATGATGATAAAACGATATACTTGAAAATTAATTGCTTAAGCAATAAAAAAACAATAAAAAAAAACATTTTAAGTGAAAAAACTGCTGACTGATGAAAAAAAAACGATCAAAAGAGTGACTCTGTTGTACATGTACTCTGATTTCCAATATTTGTTTGAATTCACATGAAGAATGTCCCTTACCAGATTTAAATACAAAGTAAAAGTTCTTACCTTATTAAGGTTGATCTGTATCCCGAGGCCGATGACAAGGTAGTCATAGGTCAGCTGAAAAAGGACACACATGAGTTAACTAGTCATATCTGTATATCTGTTCTAGAAATACGTATTATAAGCCATTGAAAACACAATTATTAGATTGCAGTCTCCTGGTAGCACATTGTAAGCGCTATGAAAGAGGGCAGCCGCTCAACATTAACTTGTAAATCGACTTGTTCAGTTGGACTAGATCCTAAAAATTTCACTTGCCCTAACTGAAAAAATTACTTGTCCTTAAAATAAAGAGAAAGAGAATAAAACTGGGCAATTAATTTTTATTATTAACAATGTATATAACAAAGTGATGTTACATAAACTATAATGAAAATAAAGGCTAGTATGGTGTTGTGAATTGAATGTTTTTTATCTCCAGTGTTAACAATACTGTTTTGGGAGTTAGCATAGGAATACTAAGTCAGTAATGCACACACCAAAAGTCCGAAAAATAAATCACATCACTGCAGAGAAAATAAATCACATCACTGCAGAGCTTGTTTAGTTTGTGAATGGTAATCTACCTTTTCCCCATTGTCCAGTATGACAGTGTTTTTCTCTGGGTCTATTTCCTGTAGGCGCTGTACGTAGTGGTCACAGCCCTGGGGTAGCACCTCCTTCATCAACCTCTGAGAGTTGTCGATCTTCTTTATTCCCGCACCCACCAATGTCCACATCGGCTGGTAGTAGTGATGCTGTAAATAGACATACATAAATTGTATTACACAAAATCTATTTTGTGTTTACAGTGAAAGTGAAGGCTTGTACTGGATAATAATTGTCTCAATTTGTGGTTTTGACCTTAAGCATGTAATAAATGAGTGGTTATAATGTACATCTCAATAACTCTTAATGAGTATTGCATCTGGAAAGAAAATCCAAATGGCCTTTGAGTGCTTTTTATTAGATTTGTACTTATTCATCCATGCAAACCTAAAAATAAGTTTGGCTCAATGTGTTAGATTGGCAAACCTCAGAATAAAAATACTGAAACTGGCAACTTTTCAAGCTGCGAAAAATCCTGTATCTAATGAAGATTTCACAACAATTAGGATTACCCCATAATGTCACTCTGAGAATCTGAGAAAACCAGTGAGAAATACAGGTACTCTGTCTGCATATTAAGTATACATGGAGTGGTATAATAATTGACAATTGATTCATGCTTGTTTTGATACATCTGGTTCATTTTAAAGAGAGCAAAGGTCCATTCACAGATAAATCAAAACTTGAAAGAATTTCAGTAAGCCCTAGATCAAGCATTGAAAGAAGTGCCTCTGTCTGTCCCCTAGGAAAATTGTTTGAATGACTGACTGCATAATTATTGTGTCTTACTCTACAATCTGTGGTACCTTAACAACTTAAGTTTTTTGATTGTACAGTTAATTGTTACGCTTCAAGAAAGTCAAAATGAAATATAAATAGCATATATAAAGCTATGTCATTACAAACTATGCTAGGAGGCCTTTGATAAATATATTTGCATGTAGATCTATGTCTGCAAAATAAAGCATTAAACAAGCTTTTTATTGTTATTATGCAATTAACATCTTACTTCTAAACTATGTGTAATAATGCCATAATATAAAATCTTATCTTAAGGACATGTCACTTTCTGAAATGGTCAGAAGTTGGTGGGGTAATGTAAAATAATAATTCCTTATATAAGCATTCTATATATAGTTTGGAACAATATGCACAACTAAAATAACATATAATTCAGTGATACATGAACCAGTTCTAATGAAAACTTTCAAAAAGAGTAAATTATCACATTTTTTTACCTTATAAACCCCTTTTTCTTGAGCGTTCTAAGTCCTTATTTTCTCATATTCTTCATAAATCTGCTGATACCAGCTGGAACATACACCACTGTAGAACATAGTGTTAGAGTATTATTAAATATAACACACTAGAACATAACCCCACCCACTTCTGACTGTTTCAGAAAGTGATATGTCCTTAATGTTTAGTGACTGCAACTATAAACCATTGTTTATTGTTAGATCTAGAGATTCTATGAATACAAATTCGCGTTTTTTTATTTAACCTACCTTTGCCTTTTCACCTACCTTTGCTGGTTCAATTATGGCCACATTCCCTGGTCCGAAAGTTCGACACGACCTCGCCCCAACGGAGCAACCGCCCGTCCCCCCGCCGGCAATAACCACATTGTAATGTTTCCCGCCCTTGCTGCTGTAACAGCGCACGAGCTGCACGAGAATTTTACCACATGACTGTGGTCTAGATGCCATTGTGTTCGTACCAAGTTTTAAAGCGTTAAGTGTTTGCTTATAAAGATTTTCCCTCCATCAAAATATCCGAAAACGAAAATTAATCCGAATTATATAACCAGACCTGTTTACAAAGCAAATGTAAACGGCGTACAGTACTGATTACTGCAGTTCCAGCTTTTGCACTTCCCAAAGTTAGGTCAAGTTTTGCCAATTTTTAAACTTATTGTTTAAATTATTAACTGAGCATCCAAACACTAATCAAACCAGATATTCGATATTAAATAGTGTTCGAAACACCATAATTCAAAACGATCCCAAAAACACAACTGTACACGCAGCTCATTTATCCAGTCAGCTGTTCAGACGATCAATAGTGGGTTTCACGTTCACGCGGGTTCAAGGTTGAAGACACCAGACAGTCACGTAGCGCACGTTCACAATCCGATTTAAGTATTTGGTTACAATACCTATTTTGATCAAAGTCATGTTTCACGCTTAGGAAATACAAAATGTTATATTTGATTTACACGCAGTTTTCTTTCGACACATTTAAATCACACTTTCATAGCCGCGTCATGCGGAAATGGGTCTTATGCGTTTCGGCCAGCGTATCTTAAACCCAACATGTGCATTTGCGCAGTCTGGTCATAGGTGATGTTGTTCGCTATAAAATCACTCAATGTGTTAAGGTCTCATTATGTATCTCCTGACCAGACTGAGAGATGCGCAGGTTGAGTGGGCTGTATATATGATGGGCGCATTTGGAATAAGACCCATTGTCGCATGACGGGAGTCATTAAAAATCTCATTGCGAATTGTAAATGACACATTTTAGCACAATGCTTTTCGATACAAAATTGAATGCAAAATAGCAAACTTGTAAATAAGTACAGCCTATCCAGGCGTTCAGGAACGATTTCCAGACGTGCTGACCGAGTACGGCAAACATTTGTGGTTGGATAATTAAACGATTTTCCTCTTATCGTGACACTATACTATTTCGGTAATGTTTGTTTTCTCATCTTGAAAGCAAAACTGTGTTTATCGATAGTCAATTGTATATTCCCCGGACGATTTAGTGAACGAGTACTTACCCTGAAATTCTGCGAGATGGCTTTTAAAGGGGCCTTTTCACAGATTTTGGCATTTTTTTTAACTTATTCATTAAATGCTTTATATTGATAAATGTAAACATTGGATCGTAAAAGCTCCAGTAAAAAATCAAGAAAAAAAAATAAAAAAGAATAAGAACATTGCCCGGAGCAGGTTTCGAACCAGTGACCCCTGGAGTCCTGAAGTAAAAACGCTCTAGCCTACTGAGCTATTCCGCCGAGTACACATTCGTGACGTATTTTATACCTTATATAAGCAATCTTTGTAGTTTCACAAAATTTAACGACAAAAACAGAACTCTCCAAATTATTCAATCGTTTCGCGTTGCAACGCTTTATAATTTTTAGGTTTTAAAATCATCAAAAGATGCATATAATGGCTATATTAGAGCATGGTTAATGTTCAGTATTACTGTTTCCTCACAAATATCATAACTAAAACGAAAACCTACGAATCTGAAACAACTTTTTTCAATTTTGTCAATTTACCAAAGCGTGAAAAGATCCCTTTAACACGTAATTGTAACTGGGTGACAATTTGTGTCGTTTGAACATACAGAGAGTACCGGTAGTCCGGAATTCCTTACACTGAACAGTGCTACATCCTTTGCGCTGAGCACAGACACAGTGATGTAGCCAAAGCTCGGAGATTTTATCTCGAATCAGCCTATGAAATATTCGAAAATATTCATGCGTGTCAGCTGGCGTTATGTAAAAGTCGTTTAAGGTGAAAAGCTGGGTAAAACAGCTATGCCGAAAAAGCGCATTATTTAGTGCTATATACCTATTTTAGGTCAGAGTTGTTGACACCGTGTGGACTGCCAGGGTAACAAGTAATGCATTAACAACAAAGTACGCGTCAACAGGGCTGTCTTCATGACCTAATTCGTGAGTAAAAAGTATTGCTCGCAGATTTATTTTTTTATTTATTTTCATCAATTATATTATTGTATGTTTTGAATTTGTATATGGTGTCAAAAATCTAAAGTTTTGTACAGGGAATTTCCATCATGAAATTATATTCTTAGTGAGATAGGTATTCGATATTCCAACAATATTCATTAAATACTATGGTGCTTGCAAATTGTCTTTATATTCAGTTTTCATTACCATTTTCATCATACTTTCAGAGCGTCAAAAAGGGCCATGTTGTTGTTATTTTGTCTAAGTTATCTCTACAAAATAAATAGGATGATAAACAGTGCACACAAATCTCGACCCGGCCTGCGTTATGACACATTCTTTATAAATTTCAATGGCGTGTGATCATTTCAAACTTGCGATTAATTTTGAAAAAAAAATGAGTTGCGTCTTAAATTATGCAATAGCGAACAACTTCGGTGCGTTCAGCGCTTTTATTTTTACTTTTTATGAATAACAAAATAACATACTTTAATTTTCTTGTGAACAGCATAGAAAGATACACATCTGAACAAAAAAAGGGGCGCCCAAAATTACGACAATAATAATATAATAATAAATCAGCCACCATAAGAAGCCTAAAGATTTAATTAACTGTTAATAGTCTTATTGCATTTCGGAGCTTAGTGTTACCATACGCATTTTAGGATCTCTTTGCTGTCCTATGCTTGTATCTCAATGGTTCTTGCTACTGTAATTAACAAATACTCAAAAAGTGTGTGATTGTGTTGTCCAATCCTGTGACTTTTAAAGTCTTGGTCACTCAACATATGAACGACTAGAAAATCAGAACGTGCACGTCGACTGATTAATTACGAGGATTCTAAGACTTACACAGGGTAGTTAAAACAGCTTTACAGTTCCTCTCCTATAAATATACGATTGAACGTTCAGCCTTTATATCTTATTTTCTGTGAAGTTCTTCTGAAAGGAACAAACGGTTGGTCCTGAAGTAAGACTTGGCTAAAAAAATTATGACGAGCATAATTGTGTTAGTCTATTCGTGATAAGTGTTCAATCGAAAAGGTTGTCATTGCACTATCAACACATGTCTACTTCAGGTCTTGTTCTCTTAATGAACTATTCACAATGTGACATAAATCTAATGCTACATATAATTCTTATGCTTAGCATAACATATTGAAACAACAGGATCTATTCTTCATTAAACCTCTATGTACCCTATAGTTTCATTTATAACATAAATGTAATACGCGTATATGAGAATATTTAAACTGTACTCTACACGCAACAGAACACAACAAGAAATCGTCGGAGACGGGCGATGCTCCCCAAAGTTTTTTTGTCACAATATTGCACTATAAATTCAGATAAAAGGAAACGTCTTGAGGGGCATAACTTTGGACAAAATAATACGATGGATGGTTTAGCAACTTAAAAATTTCAAAGGGCCATAACTCTCTAAATAAATCATCTAACCAGAACCCACTAATAACATGCACATCTCCTCAAGGTAGTTAAGCTTCCCATAAAGCTTCATTGAATTCCAGTCAGTAGTTGGGGAGAAATAGCCCGGACAAGAATTGCACTATACGTACAGTTTATAGAAAATTTCAAAGGGCCATAACTCTGTGATAAATCATCCTACCATAACCGGCTGATAATATGCACATCTCCTGTTGGTAGTGAAGCTTCCCATAAAGTTTCATTGAATTCCCGTAATAAGTTGCTGAGAAATAGCTCGGACAAGAATTGCACTATATGTACAATGGAAAATTTCAAAGGGCCATAACTCTGTGAAAAATCATCCGACGAGAACCGGCTGATAATATGCACATCTCCTCTTGGTAGTGAAGCTTCCCATAAAGTTTCATTGAATTCCAGGCATTAGTTGCTGAGAAATAGCCCGGACAAGAATTGCACTTTATGTACAGTAAATGGAAAATTTCAAAGGGTCATAACTCTGTGAAAAATCATCCGACCAAAACCGGCTGATAATATGCACATCTCCTGTTGGTAGTGAAACTTCCCATAAAGTTTCATTGAATTCGGGTCATTAATTGCTGAGAAATAGCCCAGACAAAAATTGTGCAGGGACGGACAGACACACGCACTGACAGACGAGGCGGCGACTATATGCTCCCCCAAAAAATTTTGGGGAGCATAATAAATTCTGACTCCAATTTTACGCAAGAGATTAAATATATACGAATATTTAACAAGACCTTAAATGTAGACACAACGTATACAATGTAAAAGATGATGAATACATACAGACACACAATTTAATTTGTCGCTTGACTTTTTCAATTTTATTTTATATGTATTTTTATTGTCTGTCTTACGCATTAACGTTTTTAAGAAAACTTTCTTATTTATATATAATTTCCTACTTTCTTTATTGTTATAAGGCATAAAAGTATATTAAATTCGTCAAATATTCTTATTTATTTGAACATCACTAATTTAACAGAAATAAAACAAAACAAAGCACAACAATTGTTATTTTATACCGTTCGATTGCTCGGTACATCACTACAAGTGTATAGTAGATATAAAGAAGTAAAACTCCAGCTGCTGAAGCAGTATTGCATTCTCAATATATACAATTTGTTGGTCCGTTATTCAAGGCAAGTGACCAATTGCCAAATACTTAAGGCTACTGTTTACTACAGCTCATATGAAGGCACAATTACGACAAATAATACAATTCCGGAAATAGCGTGCATTAAGACCATACTCTTTACCAATTAAGACTTCATTTAATGGTTGCGTAAAGCATTTCATGTTATCAGTTATCAAAACTTAGGTTATATTTGAAAAACATCGTAAGGTAAGTAAAAATATATTGACTTAGACTGACGAGTCCTGCTCCTCTGCGGACGCTCCATCGTTATTATCTAATACGATTTTCCATTTACTTACCAAACAGGTTAATCACTTCTCTCGCAAAACCAAGTTTGAAAAATGGATGCTAAATAAGGACCTGTAATTACATTCATTTCATGCAAAATATTTTTATTATATACATTATATGCATTTATTTATTTTTGCAAAATATGGATATTTTGTCAAATGCATGTTAAAGCATGAAGTTAATATACTTACAATATATCATAATATAAACAATGTATACATTTTATTTATTTATGCATAATACATGCACGATTGTGTATAAATTAATATTTAATGTTATCATAGAATAAACATAAACAAGACCGACAATATGACCTAAACTGGATTAAATTCGCATGAAGAAAGGATTTAAGACTGGGGCCAATTTCCAGCCAACATATGGATCACACTTAATTTATTCAACTATTCCTTTTGTTTAAATTTTAATGTCTATGGCCGAAACATTTAATGATTTGCAGGCCGTACAGCTACTCGTATGGGTATGGGTACGTTTAAGCTAAGCATAAATTGCCTTAACACTAGATTGTGAATAAACACGCACACTAACAAAGCAGCAGAGATACATCATACTTAGTCTGCCACTATTTATGGCACAATTAATTCCATTGCATTTCTGGTTTGGAATATCTTTGAATATAATATAAAAATCATATCAATTGGATATAACTCAATGTTCTGTAAAACAAAAAGACAAATTCAATGTAAAATCTATCCCCACAGTTTCAAACAGGTGACTGATTGATGACATGGTCCACAATGCAATCACAAACTATCCTGTAAAGGTCATCTAAACACAGCAGCTCCACGTTGTCAAAATGGACCTAACTGGAGTGTTTAGATGTCCTCACTTGACTCTCTACATGTCCTCACTTGACTCTCTCCATGTCCTCACTTTACTCCGTACATGTCCTCACTTGAATCTCTAGATGTCCTCACAGGACTCTCTAGCAACACATTCCCAGGTGCATGATATATCGGTAGGTGGCTGGGCCATTCCAAACACCCCTGGAAAACAGGTTTAACATGGATCTACATTTACAGACTGATACAGTGACAAAGTGTAATGGCAAAAATACAATTTTCAATTACAGTCCAACCCCTACTTCCGGTCACCCCGTGTTTTTTAAGAAAACTAATAATTTTAAACCGAATTTCATCAGGGTCTTTTTTATATTTCTAACAGTTGTAATTTGTATTTATTGTAAAAACACTTATCATTTTAAATCAAATCTCCTTAAGCATCTTTCTTTATATTTCTAACAGATATGAAAGATTCTATGTTGTATATAATCGTTGAACATTTTTTAGAATTTTTAGAATTATCGTCTCTCGTAACTCTTTTAGAGTGGTTTTGTACATATATATATATTATGATTTTGTACTGTTTTATGTACAAAAATGAGACGCTAATAAACTATTCTGTCTGTCTGTCTGTCTGTAGGCGGCCGGTCTGTGCCGCGACCGTCGATAAACACTATATAATGCACCCCTCTTAAGCGGTAACCCCGTTTCTCCGGCCAGCGGCCAGCAATTTTGCATCCCAAATGTTAAATTCCCCCCCCCCATTTGAGTGGTCACGCGCAAGTAAGTCAGTCATGTACATTGGCAAAATTACACAGACGCAACGGCGAAAAATACGTACTTCCAGTCTGCGGTTTAGGCTCTGTAGTACTGAAGCGTGATGTGTGATAAACATTTTGACAGCCAGTTTGCAAATTGCAATTAATTAGCGGCGGATTATCGGGTTAAAAGCAATATGCGACCGTTTGATCTTTTTATTTCCGCACGTGCGAATATCACCTATTATTACTGGAAAGGAGATTCTTAATTTATAATTTATTATTTGTAGCTCATACTATTTCAAGCACACATTTATGACAATTATCGGCTAATTAAAAGTTAAAAAGAACAACAAAACTTTTAACCGAAATCAACTGATCTACATGTTCTCTGTGCTTCTAAGTTTTTATCCAAAAAACAATACACGCATGCTTTCGAACCATGGGTATGGCGTGACATTGTACATTGGTGCATAATTTTCGCGCGCTTTTGTCGGGACAAAGGAAATACACGATGCTAGAATTTGTAAACGTCGCGTTAACATTAAACAATCGGGAGTGTGTTTCGGATTACAAATTATTATTCTCATTTGGGAATAAAACAAAACATTTATATTTGTTTTATATTAACAATGATTCAATATTAATTTTAATAAAAACCTTTACGTGGTGAAAAAACGTTATTAAAATATTATGCATGAAAAGCACGATTACCAGGAGGATAACACCCGGTTGTGTGTGTATTTGAGATTTATTTACAGGTCGTCCAGCGTCTTCTCGACTACAGATGTATCGACCTGCCCCTGTGACCCTTCAGGGGAGAAAATAAGGTCATATTATACATCATAGCACGATGGCCAATGAGACCTTAATGTGACTAGATGCTTTTTTTTTTTTTTTTTTTTAATGGATTATGTAGTGGTTTGCCTTTTATCAAAATGGTTTTTGCAGTATTCCTATTATCAATAACACCCGGTTGCTATTATCAGTCTCTTAAGTAACTGGCCATGATTTTATCGTGAAGGAGATCACTGTCGGGACCAATTGACATGACGCCTTATCTATGATCGCTCCGCCCACTAGAATTGATCCACCAATCAGCGATCGCTTAATCGGGCGCACTCGTTAGCAACGACCTGTCCGCCATTTTCTAGACAAGCTACATGTTTAGGTTCACTTTTATTCCAACGAGTTTCTTTTGTTATCCTCTTAAAAAAGCGATTAAAAATGGTTAAACGGTGTCAATGGGATTATGTAACTCGGACAATCGATATCCTTAAAGATTAGTTGGTGACATTTAATTTATATTATATCGTTTCCAAAGCCGAAAAGAGATCTTGAGAAGTGTAGGAGATGTATAAATACATGCGGTCGTCACCACGAACAACTGAACGTCAACACTGTCAAAGACAAATATAATATATTTTTATCGGATATACTAGCAGATTTAAATAGTTAATATTATCGATCTGATTATCACATAATATTTCACTTTTTTAAAAATAGTTTTATCAGTTACTAGGTCAGAAGCGAGTTTCATCTGCATTACTTAAAGAGAAATAAAACCCAGCATGAAGCCTAATTCATGCTGTGTTTTATTACTCTGATAGTAATGCACTTAATTGACATCATACATGTTATTTTATATTATCTTATTAACGGTATCACACATTTGCACTCATGTGGTATCACCAATGAACGCTTTTAATCCACACTAGGAGCTCGAATGCCTAGATCTCATTTTTAAACGAGTTTCGTTTATTTTGTTCGGATTAAAAAACGGAAATGAAATACGGCAAAAACGGTGTAAAAGGGTTAATGCAACTCTGAAAGATAATTTAGATGAATTAAATTTATACCATTTCCAACGCGGCAATGCGTCTTGACAAGAGCGAGTGGAAGCTTCAAGAATTACCGAGATCCCCTTTATAGAACATTAATTTATTTCACAAACTTGAAATGTCATATAAGCAATAATTAAGCATTATTTAGTATGTATTATGTCACGTGTGCATGTAAAATAATTGAGAATTTTGGTACCCAATTCGTGTAACTTTACGAAATCCCCGTTCAAAATCGCGTTTCTGTGTGTGTCAGAAACAAGTGAAAACCATTTTGTTATTATTTTAATAAAGACGTATCGATACATGCTATTGTAAAAGAGTTATTATCACTGATATTAGTTTACCAATAAATGCGGTAACGTCGGGGAAGTCGCGAGCGTCTGATATTGGTAGCCTTATTAATTTATAATAGCCTGATCGTATTCCATTTCGTACAACGCTAATTTTATATCAGACAATGTCCAAACTTACTGTGTTGTTTTTGCGCTTTAAATTATAGTGATTGATAAATGTCCCATAAGCAATGTTTAATATGATTAATATCACTTTTATACGCAATAACATGTGGGATTGAGGTACCCACCCGGCGTAAGAAAGCGCGTAAAACTTCACCGAATTCCCAGTTATAAAGCGCTATTTCGTGTCAAATACACGGGTAGGGGGGAATGTTTCGGTAATAATTTTGTTTATAACACGGGTAAATACCAGTGAAGTGTTAATTTATTGCAAATACCACCATTACACGTAATAACGGGTTCGATTTCGGTAAGCGCGCAAGCGTTTGAGAGCGTGTTTAATGTACCGATTTACCCGTTATAAATAGCTGATGTTCTCTTTAATCGTATATTTTTTTGCATTTGCAGAATAACTAAATGGCATCAACCCCTTTACAAGTGTAATATGGTGTTAAACAAGTCCATAAAATCATCCGGAATATCGCGTAAATCTATATGCAGTCTATAGGCAAAGAAGCCATTTTGGTGTTAGCTTGTCTAGGTTTTCTTCCCGCTGAGCCACGTGATTGAGTGGGCGGAGCGATCACTGAAATGGCGTCATGTCAATTATTCGTGCGGTAGGTATTCAAAGCCATAAAACTGCAATAAACCGATTAAATTATCGATTTATAGTGACATGGGAGTTATTCACGCATAACTGATTCACAACTGTTCCCATCTTAAGTGCATTGGGGCCATACAACGCGCATTGTGTAAACAATGAATCATGATAATGATTCTTTTTCATTGACTTGATTTTGATGATGATGATATTGATGATGATTAGAAAGATGAATGGAATATTTTTTTGAATGAAAATGTTGTCTTATAGCTGATTTTAGAAAGGAAGAAATAAAACTATTTTAAGTCTATACATTGTTTAGTACATGTACACATATTTACCATTTTGTTTATAGAAAAATTGAACAGTTGGCCATGCACTCATCAACTCCAGACTCCCTATGACCCATCCCCCTCTTATGTTAGCCTAATTTTGCTTATTGTGTATATCATAACATGCACCCTGTCATGTGTTTTAGTACATATTAGTAAATACTCCGGTAAAGAGAAAGGTTTAAACTTTCACATGCAAAACTTGATGTCAAAAAGAACAATGAATGCAAGTTTGAATTATGGATATTTAAAAGTGTAGGAGTATTTTGTCTGAGAAGTTTGTTTCGACAGACAGACAGGCGGATGTAATTATATTAGACCCCCTATATTTTTTAGGTTTATAACAAACTTCAATAGTTATCTTCTGAAACTGTAAAACATTGACAAACTTGGTCATCATATTCCAGTAGATCTGAGGCATAATGTACTTCTTGAGATAGAACATGGTCTGCCGTTCTTTTCCCTGCTCGACAGGGAACGTCTCCAGGATGCTCCCATTGAAACCAAACTCCGCCAGAATGCAGTGGTTGTAGTCTGTGATCAGTGGGCAAGATGTGTAGCCATTGTACTGAAAATCAAAGTATAAAGTTTGAAGGAGCAACACAACTTTCTTTAATGATTAGATCAATTGCAGTTCTTCACAGGAAAAATGAGATGCCATTGGCAATGTGTAGTAATGCCAATAGACCCTTTTCACAATAAGCCAAAATCGATAAAAGCGCGAAGTCACGTGACTCGCAGAATTCCAGAACGAGGCGGAACGTGATGCCGTTTATAATACCACGCAATGCCGCATCTAATTTCAACCCATCACGCTTTTGACGTTACGATATTGTCAACACAAGATGACATCGTCAGTAAATATCTACTTTCCATTTTAGGTGTCAATACATTGTATACATTTTCTTGATTAAAGAACTTGTTTTTATTCGCATGTTTGCACAAATTTTGACACTGTTAGTTTGAGCCTTTTTATCGCGGTGTTTAATCAAAGATCTATCAATAATCTTGTTTATTCGTATATCTGTTGTTTAATTGTCCCTGTGTTCAGCACAAACCCATAATCTCGTTATCATCAGATACTGTGCCGACACATACTAAATAACAACAAGGGGTCATAAACCAAATGTTGCGTATGTCTGGTCATTTCCACATAATTTATGATACCATCGTGTCTTCTCGTGGTAGTGGTATTGCATTGTCATTTCTTAGAGTTATTAAAAGTCAAATACTCAACTGTTGCTATAATAAGATGTATAAGATTTTGTAAAAATTACCATTACATTCGTTCCTTATGTACATTTACTAGAATAAGTGATACAAAACTGAACGGAATAAAACAATTGGGACCGCATAAGAAGTTGATATGTTGTTCTTTATTAAACTTATAATTATGATGGTATGCCTAAGAAAGGAATCGAAGAGGCTTTTTGTGAAAAACCATCGTAATGAAGAGTAAGACATGAAGATTTATTCTTTATTTTAGTCTCAATTACAAATGATACAATACAAACATTCAATTATATATAGACAATTTGTTGGTGATATTTGATATAATGCGACATCCCAATAATCTATACACATATGTTGCATAACAGTTATATGATATATCATATAGAAATCTAAAAATGTCCTATGTAACATAAGAGCATTGTAGCACATGCGTGTCTGCTCATCATTGGAAACAATTACTTGAAACAGGTGATGTTTTTATTGAATGCTACGAATTTATAATATTGTCGTCTGACACCGATCTGATATTGTACGCCTCGAATATGAAACACTTTGCGAAAAAAACATAATGGTATATACCATCTGTGTATTGTGTTGGTAAACAAATAATTAGCTAAAAACATATCATGATAAACATACATCAAACAATTCATAAATGGACATGTGTTTATCTTATAATGTATGCACTTATAAATAAAAATTTGCCGCGCTGCATTTCCAAAGGATATTTATGAAACAACACGAACCTGATCATATTCTCAAAGCATACATTACTAATTGTCATTGTTTTCTTTGTTCACACACGGTTGTGTTCGTGCACATGTTTCATGAGATTGATATCACCATTACTGAAATTAAGTGGTAAACCATATTGTCTCTTTTCATCGTTTACAGTTTGTCAATACTGAATTAGTATTAGCGCAACGAAAACGAGATCAATATTACGTAACATCTGTCGAGCAGCCGCTAGTCTCACTCTGTTATCTGACAGTATACATGTTTGGACAGTTCAATTTCCACCACGTCCGTGTGCTTCACTTGTATATAATGATTCTTCAATATTGTCATACACTGTTAAATAAATTTTATTTAATGTAAAAGAAAATTAACATACAATTTAAATAGTGTCAAGTACTTCACGTTTATAGTGCTTTGTTTTATGGTTGATTCAACGCTTACAAGTTCGACAGTTCATGAAAAATAGCGCACACCAACACACCCATACGTTTGAGAATTATAATCATATAATACTTTTTATTATGCGGCTTATATATATATATCTTTGTTTTGAGCAATTATCGATGTTAGGTCTTCAGACCACCTTTACTCTGATGTGTTAATGGGTTATACGTATTTGTATAAAGATGAGATAAAATTTAAAAATATTTTCTTATTGTACTAGATAGTATGTAGTTGAATTATTATTATGGTTGTTATAATGTTTATTTAAGAAGTATTTATCAATTTATTGACTTAACACATACTGTAATAATGTTATAACCGTCCCGAATGTAAAACATAAAGTCAACTGCTCGATATTCTCCACCATTCGCATAACATAGGAAAAGAAAGTTGTCACGTTCCGCCTCGTTCTGAGATTCGACTCGTCACGTGATATCTAAAAATAGCAACAGTGTTCGTATTGTGAAACTGGTCTATTGGCAAAGGTCCTATTTATTACATGTATTTAACAAGCTTAACCATAAAATGCTTGATATATGAGACCATTGCCCAAGAATTGACACACCTTATCCACTTGGTGAAAAAAAAAATTGTAATTCATTTTACAATTGCATTATGAGTGATGAAGTTATAGTCAGGACAAGCTGTTTATGGCTAAATTTAGCCCTCTACCACTAGTTGTGTACTTCACCTTTCTGGTAGGGAGACAGGTATATACCGGTAAACACAAGCTGTCTCCTCGTGGTAGTCATCTGAGGTAAATTATTTTAATTTTCAGGAAGAATGACAAAGTAAAAGTGCGGAAAAGCTTTTTCATGGCCAATTTGACTGTTGACCTCTAAGTGTGACCTTGACCTTTGAAGAAGTGATAAAAGTTTCACACTTGACAAGCCCTCTCTTCATTGGTGATCATTGTGTAAGCTAATTTAAAATTGCATGATGAATGATACTTTTATAATCTGTGCAAGTTACAGTGCAGACAAGCTAGAACTCACAAACGCACGCATATACACTCAACTATACTGACTGCTGTATCGAGCTTTGCTCAACTCTCCTCAACAAAAAAGATTAAATGATAAAAACAAAATGAAGACATTTTACTGCATGTGATTGCTGCACTCAAAATGATGCTAACAGCTCAGTAATCCACATAAGTCAATGACACTCTGAAAATGGTAAAGAAGTGATTCTTCTGAGATATGAGATAGAGATGACCTGTTTGATAAACCTTGCTTTAGTTTAAATCTTGCTTTAGTTTAAACCTTTCTTTAGTTTGATCTTGCTTTAGTTTAAATCTTGCTTTAGTTTAAACCTTGCTTTAGTTTAAGCCTTGCTTTAGTTTGAAATTGCTTTAGTTTAAACCTTGCTCTGGTTGAAACCAATTATTTTTTTCATGATTGCATGGAAAGACTTTGGCTTATAGACACACTCAAGTTTGAAAATCACTACTTGGTGACTCTGGGAAGATTTTGTATATGCTACCCACACAGGGGTCTAACCTTGCAAACCTCAGTTGCAATACCCATTACGCAAGTGCCATCTGAATTTTATCTTTTATATACCCAATAAATACCTTGCTTGACAAGGGCTTGCCAGCCATCATTTCACTTATTCCCGTCATCACTATCTTTGTCTGTGGAGCTGAAATATTGTAAAATACATTGCAGATTTTGCTTTTTTTAAATGCGCAGACTCGTTAATTTAGTAGATTGCAAATAAAACAAGCAAATTTGTTGAATTGATATCCCCAACCAAATAAATTTCTTATGGATGCGTGCAAATCCTTGATGTATGGTAGAATCTATAAACTCATGAAGTTTCATTTTGGAATCAAGTATCGTATCTGAGATATAGTCCTATAAAGTTACATCATACATAAACAACAAAGGGCAATTACTCTGATTTATGAAATTATAAGGTTGTGCTTCTTGTGCATGGCACTTTTTCGTATTAATATTTATACACCCACAAAGTTTCTTTTTGAAATCTTGTATCATATCTGAGATAAAGCCCTGAACAAATACATCATACTAAAATAACAAAAACAACACTTATTTGATTAAGGAAAGTGTAGGATTATGGTTCTTGAGCATGGAACTTCTCCTTATTGATATCTATACACCCATGAAGTTTCATGTAAAACTCTTCTATCATATCCAAGATAAAGCCCTGAAAAGTTACTTCTTACACAAACAACAAAGGGCAATAACTCTTATATAAGACAGCATATGGATTTTTGTCTTTAGCATAGCACTTCCACTTATTGATATCTATATCACACACGGACTGACAAGGCCAAAACAACATCCCTCTGCTTTCAAGGAGGATAAAACTGATCAATCCAGTTTTGTGATTATTTTCTACAAAATACCCTTTATGAACAAAATCAACAAACAGAAATAACGAAAAGAAATTACCACACAAAACCAACTGACAGACCAAAAGAGTAACTCCAATATATTCCCTCAAAAATGTAATTATAATAATAAACTAGAGCTTTGTCAAAGACGTGACGAATAACCCCACATTCCAAATTAAGACACATAATATTTTGCATGTCGTCTTCACAAAAAACAGCGGACACCATGCTCAATTTTTAAAACGCACTAAGTGACTCCTTGACCTAGTTTTTGACCCAGAAAGGCCCATGTTCTAACTTGGCCTTAAGATCATCTCCATAAAACTTGTGACAAAGTTTGGTGAGGATTGGATGAAAACTACTTGAATTAGAGAGTGGACACCATGCTGAATGTTAAAAAACGCACTAAGTCACCCCGTGACCTAGTTTACGGCCCAGAATGGCCCATGTTCAAACTTGTCATAGAGATTATTTAGATAAAACTTGTGACAAAGTTTGGTGAGGATTGGATGAAAACTACTTGAATTTGAGAGCGGACAACATGGTGAGGTTTAAAACGCACTAAGATACCCCGTGACCAAATTTTTGGCCCGGCATGACCCATATTCAAACTTGACCTAGACATCATCTAGATACAACTTCTTACTAAGTTTGGTGAAGGTTGGATGAAAACTACTCGAATTAGAGAGCGGACAACATTGTGATGTTTAAAACGCACTAAGTGACCCCGTGACCTTGTTTTTGACCCGGCATGACCCATATTCAAACTTGCCCTAGACATTATCAAGATACAACTTCTGACCAATTTTGGTGAAGATTGGATAAAAACTACTTGAATTAGAGAGCGGACAACATGGTGAGGTTTAAAACACACTAAGTGACCCCGTGACCTAGTTTTTTACCCGGCATGGCCCATGTTCGAACTTGACCTACACATCATCTAGTTACAACTTCTGACCAAGTGTGGTGAAGATCGGATTTAAACTACTTGAAATAGAGAGTGGACACCATGCTCAATGTGTAAAACGTACTAAGTGACCCTGTGACCTAGTTTTTGATCTGGCATGGCCCATGTTCGAACTTGGCCTTCAGATCATCTAGATTAAACTTCTGACCAAGTTTGGTGAAGATCGGATGAAAACTACTTAAAGAAGAGAGAGGACACCATGCTGAATGTTAAACAAGAGCACCGCCTTGCGGGTGCAGACCGCTCATCTATTTTCTTTTTAAAGGTGAAGGGACTCTCATTTTCAATCACAAAGGAGGGAGGGGTGGAGTGGGGGGGGGGGATTCTTGGGTGCGATGGTTGGACGTTATTTCAAACATAAAATAATAAAAATAAATATTTGTGTTTTTTAACAGTTTCAAAAAAAAAAAAAATTGGGGGGTGGGGTGGGGTTGGGGGGGGGGGGTATAGTGTGAGGGTGTGGTGGTAATTTGTGAGATGATCTTAAAAAAAAAAAAATAATAATTTAGGGGGGGGGGGATTCGGGTGGGGGGAGGGGGGGGTGGGGGGGGGATTCTTGGGTGCGATGGTTGGACGGTATTTTAAACATAAAATAATAAAAATAAATATTTGTGTTTTTTAACCGTTTCAAAAAAAAAATTTGGGGGTGGGGTGGGGGGGGGTATAGTGTGAGGGTGTTGTGGTCATTTGTGAGATGATCTTAAAAAGAAAAAAAGAAAAAAAAAAAAATTAGGGGGGGGGGAGGGAGGGGGGAGGGGATTGGAGGTCACACGGGATGGTTTGGGTGGAGTCTATTGTGGTATGTCAGGTAAGAGTAGTTTTGTCAAAGTATCAATCAAATCTAATCATAAATAAAGAAGTTATGGCAATTTTAGCAAAATTTAATAATTTGACCTTGAGAGTCAAGGTCATTCAAAGGTCAAGGTAAAATTCAACTTGCAAGGTACAGTAACCTCATGATATCATGAAAGTATTTGAAGTTTGAAAGCAATAGCCTTGATACTTTAGAAGTAAAGTGGATCGAAACACAAAATTTAACCATATATTCAAAGTTACTAAGTAAAAAAAAGGCCATAATTCCGTAAAAATGACAACCAGAGTTATGCAACTTGTCCTTTTACTGTACCCTTATGATAGTTTGCGAGTGTTCCAAGTATGAAAGCAATATCTATGATACTTTAGGGGTAAAGTGGACCAAAACACAAAACTTAACCAAATTTTCAATTTTCTAAGTATAAAGGGCCCATAATTCCGTCCAAATGCCAGTCAGAGTTACATAACTTTTCCTGCACAGTCCCCTTATGATAGTTAATAAGTGTTGCAAGTATGAAAGCAATAGCTTTGATACTGTAGGAATAAAGTGGACCTAAACACAAAACTTAACCAAATTTTTAATTTTTTAAGTATAAAAAGGGCACATAATTCTGTCAAAATGCCAATCAGAGTTACATTACTTTGCCTGCACAGTCCCTTTATGATAGTTAGTAAGTGTTGCAAGTATGAAAGTGATAGCTTTGATACTTAAGGAATAAAATGGACCTAAACACAAAACTTAACCAAAATTTTCAATTTTCTAAGTATAAAAAGGGCACATAATTCTGTCAAAATGCACGCCAGAGTTATCTAACTTTGCCTGCCCAGTCCCCTCATGATAGTAAGTAAGTGTACCAAGTTTGAATGCAATAGCATTGATACTTTCTGAGAAAAGTGGACCTAAACGCAAAACTTAACCAAAATTTTCAATTTTCAAAGTATAAAAAAGGGCACATAATTCTGTCAAAATGCAAGCCAGAGTTATCTAACTTTGCCTGCCCAGTCCCCTCATGATAGTAAGTTTACCAAGTTTGAAGGCAATAGCATTGATACTTTCTGAGAAAAGTGGACCTAAACGCAAAACTTAACCGGACGCCGACGCCGACGCCAAGGTGATGACAATAGCTCATAATTTAAACAAAAAAAATAGATGAGCTAAAAACGCACTAAGTGACCCCGTGACCTAGTTTTTGACCGGGCAAGGCCCATGTTTGAACTTGGCCTTAAAATCATCTAGATACAACTTCTGACCAAGTTTGGTGAAGATCGGATGAAAACTACTTGAATTAGAGAGCGGACAACATGCTGAATGTTTAAAACGCACTTAGTGACCTCATGACCTAGTTTTTGACTCGGCAAGGCCCATTTTCAAACTTGGCCTAGACATCATGTAGATACAACTTCTGACCAAGTTTGGTGAAGATCTGATGAAAACTACTTGAATTAGAGAGCGGACACTTAATACGGACCGACAGACAGACAGACCGACCGCCGACCGACCGACAGACAAGTTCACTCCTATATACCCCCCTAAACTTCGTTTGTGGGGGTATAATAATATTGGGACTCTGTCCCCCTGGAGAACAAACCAACAGCAGCCGCCGTCTTAGAGGTGGGTATGTTGGTACAGTCTCCGATACCAAAGATGTTGGGGTACTTTATGTGCTGGCAGTTGCTCAAGTTCACATCTAGGAAGCCATCTACGTCAACGAGGGGTGTCGCCGAGTTGCGCAATACGTCAGGTGCGCATTGGGGTGGGCCCACATGTAGGAAATCATACTGAAATAAACATGGCAAATGCTGTAGAATTATTTGACACAGGCTTTTCTTCAGGATTTGGTTCAAGCACAGGGTCAAAGACTCACAGTTGGCAATTGGTTTGATTCTTTATTTTAATTTTGTTTCCAATATATGATTGTACATTACGACCAACATAAAACAAGAACAAAAATATAAGGGTACCCCTGTAATCATGCACTGTGCCAATGAATCAGCTACATAGAGAATAACATTTTTCATTAAAAAATATATATATGAGCATATCTTGTATAACATGTCTGAACTTTATTGCTTTGTACAATCACTATGTTGCATGATCATATACATGTATACATTGTATGTATTATATTGAATAAATAAAAAAAGAAAAAAAAGAATAACAGGTTACTGCCTGATCTTTTTGTAATATATCAGGCAAGGCTTAGAATAATACAACAGCGAGGCTTGCCAAGCCATTATTTTATTCGTGCCAAACCTGATATATTACAATAAGATCAGGCAGTAACCTGTTTTTCTGTTTATCATACCTCGTCCCCGTTTGAAAGAAATATTGAAAACATCACTAAAAATCTGCAGTTTTAGCAGGAAAGAATATGACTTTTGTCGTTTGACGTATTAATAATGACGTCATGAGCATGCGCACTTAATATTTGTAAAAAATGTTTTTTACTGTTTGTGTTGCATTAAAATATATTACATCTTGGTATCAAATTGTTTGTTTTGTGGAATCTGATTTGAATTTACTAAAAATGATTACTTTACAGTTGATTCTGAGTAATATGACCATCCTCCACACATGACTGATATAAGAACTTCCTGTTGACCATGTTATAAAACAAGAGGGCCAACATGGCCCTAGTTTGCTCACCTGAGTCGGTTCATTCAATCTTAACCAAACGTCAAACTTGACCAAGATATTGTCCAGACAAACATCCTGGTCAAGTTTCATCATTATTGAACCAAAACTCTGGCGTATGGAGTGTTTTTGTTTTTGTAAGATTTGACCTGGTGACCTATATTTTGAGTTGACCCCTCTTACCAAACATCAAACTTTGCTTACAAAAATAAATATTATGACCAAGATTCATAAAATCTGAAACAAAATTGTGACCTCTAGAGTTTTTACAAGGATTTTGTATAATATAATGAAAATTTGGACAATCTAAGGGCAATAATTATGGCATTAATTACGCGATTTTGCTCATTATCAAACTTGACTGAGATCTGTCAGCAACTTTGATAAAGAATGCTTGAGAAATGTGAATGCTAGAGTGTTTACAAAACAAATGTGGACGGGCGGATGGCGGACAAAGACCAATCCTAAAACCCCACCTGAGCAATCAGGTGAGCTAAAAAGTGTGTTTCACCGATCTGAGCCATTTTCCAATTTGTCCGAGAAATCAATAAAACCAATGTATTGACTAAGTTTCACAATGATTAGGCAAACAAATGTGACTTCTATAGTGTTCAATCACAAGGTTTCTCTCTAGTTACATACATGTAAGGAAAACTGCCCCACCCCCCCTGACAGCCATGTTTTTTGACCGATTGGGACCATTTGCAAACTCATCTGAGATATATATAAAACAAATCTTTTCACCAAGTTTCATGATTGGGCAAAAATGTGACTTCTAGTGTTTACAAGCTTTTTTTACTATATAAATATAAGAAAACTGCCCCCCCCCGGCAGCCATGTTATTCAACTGACCGGAACCATTTTCAAACTCAACTCTCATATCAAGGAAACAAATGTTCTGACCAAATTTCATGAAAATTGGGCCAAAAATGTGACTTCTAGAGTGTTCACATGTTTTCACTATATACATATAGAGAACAAGAGGGCCAAGATGGTC